>NC_089840.1:38906459-39266459 GCF_035609145.1 Eleutherodactylus coqui
TCTGCCGGGATATGGGAGAGCGGACACTTACCGAGCACCGCCGCCATCACAGGGCAGACACCTAACTGCTCACCGGGACGGTCACAGCAAGTCAGGGCAGGAGCGGACCCAGAGCACGGCCCCGGCAGGTATAATCCCGGAGAGGATACTTCAGTCTGCAGTCACACTGGTGCTGTCAAAATGTGCAGGAAGAGCGAACCGAGAATACCCCGAGCTGTTGTGGGAGCAGCAGCCAAAGTACACGCTGTCAGGGGGAGCTGGTAACACTGGCATCTCCGCGGCTGGTGGTTGTGAGTCTTATAGAGACGATTGTGGTGTCTGAGGAACAAGAAGGGCAGGAAGGACCGTCACCTAACCACACCACACAGCAAGAACAGGAAACCGCAGAACATAACCGAGCAGGCCGTCAGCTGGTGACACAGAACCTCCTAATTCTTCTTTCTCTTCTCTTTTTTTTAACCCCTGACTGCTGTGATGCTTATTTCATACAGACCAGTGCGGTAGTGACACACGGCCTGATACCGCGCTCGCCAGCGTGCGATTTCCCTGCGGATGCGAGGCATTTTTGTATTACAACCGCTTCGCATCCCTTCGGGGAAGTAGCGCTCCTCCGCGGCGGCGGTCAGCCATGACAGAGGATCGCAGTGTCTCCCATTGTTTCCAAGGGGAGAGCTTGCATTGCACTGGCATGCACCTAGCACATGGTGTGATGCCACTGCTGGCTCTGTTGAAAAAGATGGGCAATGCGAGGGCACACCCAAAGATAGGGCATGCCACAATTTTCCACCTCATATGCACTGCGATGCGGTGGGGGGGGGGGGGGATCACTCATGTATGCGGCCGCATTCAAAAGAATTGGGTTCATATTCCTGCGTCTCACAGCGCACAAATCTCACGTGCGAATCTCGGACGTGTGGAACCGGCCTAATATCGGTGACTTGTGTCTTCACTCCCCTGCTGACTGCCATCTGCACCCTCCACCATAGCAGAGCTGCCGGGTGTCACTGCTGGGGCTGTGAAGCATCTTCCCGGGGGGCAATTACCCCCAGTGTTTACCAGGTAGTTCATCTATTACCCCCCAGTGTATACCGGGGCAGTTCATCCATTACCCCCCAGTGTATACCAGGGCAGTTCATCCATTACCCCCCCAGTGTATACCGGGGCAGTTCATCCATTACCCCCCCAGTGTATACCGGGGCAGTTCATCTATTACCTCCCAGTATATACCGGGGGAGTTCATCGATTTACGCCCTGCTTCATTGATGAAGCACTAGGAATAATAGGGGTCTCCTGGAAAGTGACTTCTGTAGGATTCTGCGGGTCACATTGGACCCCCGAGCAGCGGACCGCTGCCGATATCTCAGTCGTAAAGCAGCGGATACATGGATTAACCCCTTCCCGCTCCAGGACGTACACATTTACGTCATGGAGCCTCGGGGTATGTATGCAGGGGGATCGTGGGGCGACCTCTCTGCATACAGCGCAGGCGTCAGCTGTTTAGTACAGCTGACACCCGCGGGCAATAGCCTCGATCGGCCATTCAGCCAATCGCGGCTATTAACCCTTTAAATGCTGCTGTCAATTCTGACAGCAGCATTTAAAGCCCCCAAACAGCTGTTCGGGGGTCCTACACGCTCCACCCACGGTGAGATTGGGGGAGCCGTGGGGTGGCTTCAGAGACTGCCTGTCAGAATGCAGAATGACATAATGCTATAGCATTACGTCATACTAGAGGAGCGATCAAAGTATCGCATACTGTAGTCCCCCAGGGGGACTTAAAAGTAAAAAAAAAGTAACAAAAGTTTAAATCACCCCCTTTTGCCATATCTATAATTAAAAAGTCTAAATATAAAAACAAAAATACATATTTGGTATCACCGCGTCTGTAAAAGTCCGATCTATCAAAGTAGCTCATTATTTTTCCCGCACGGTGAACGTCGTCTGAAAAAAAATTAAAGGGGTTGTCCCGAGGCAGCAAGTGGGTCTGTACACTTCTGCATGGCCATAATAATGCACTTTGTAATGTACATTGTGCATTAATTATGAGCCATGCAGAAGTTATAAAAAGTTTTATACTTACCTGTTCCGTTGCTGGCGTCCTCGTCTCCATGGTGCCGACTAATTTTCGCCCTCCGATGGCCAAATTAGCCGCGCTTGCGCAGTCCGGGTCTTCTGCAGTCTTCTATGGGGCTCCGTGTAGCTCCGTGTAGCTCCGCCCCGTCACGTGCCGATTCCAGCCAATCAGGAGGCTGGAATCGGCAATGGACCGCACAGAAGAGCTGCGGTCCACGGAGGAAGAGGCCATCTTCAGCGGTGAGTAGAGAAGTCACCGGAGCGCGGGGATTCAGGTAAGCGCTCCGGTGAGCTTTCTTTACCTCCCTGCATCGGGGTTGTCTCGCGCCGAACGGGGGGGGGGTTAAAAAAAAAAAAAACCCGTTTCGGCGCGGGACAACCCCTTTAAGAACGCCAGAAATGCACTTTTTCAGTCACCCTGTCTCCCAGAAAAAACGCACTAAAAAGCGATCAAAAAGTCGCACATATTCCAACTTAGTACTAACAGAAACTACAGGACATTCCGCAAAAAATGAGCCCTCGCTGAACTACGTCGGCGGAAAAATTAAAGTTATCGCGCGCACAAGATGACCGCAGAAAATAATTGAAAAAAATTAATTGTCTTTGAAAATAAAAAGTAGTATAGTAAAAAAAACAATATACATGTTTGGTATCGTAGTAATCATACTGACCCATAGAATAAAGTTATCAGGTCATTTTTGTTGCAGTTTGTGCGCCGTAGAAACAAGACGCGCTGAAAGATGGCGAAATGTGGTTTTTTTTTTCATTTTACTCCACTTAGAATTTTTTTAAAGTTTTTCAGTACATTATATGGTACAGTAAATAGTACTATTGAAAAATACAACTCGTCCCGCAAAAAACAAGCCCTCATACAGCGACGTCGATGGATAAATAAAGGAGTTATGATTTCTTTAAGGCGGAGAAGAAAAAACGAAAATGGAAAAAAAAAAGGGCCACGTCATGAAGGGGTTAAAGGAGGATTCCCAATTTGGACCTTATGGCACTTGTACCTGTGGGAACCATAAGAAGCTCCTCGGAGGGGCTCTAACCCCTTAGGTCAGGGGAGTCAAACTCACTCATCGCTTATGTGAAAGAACCCATTGGAAACCATAGACTTCACATTGTTTGTAGCCATTCGGATACAGCCTCCGGCCTCTTTCACACGGGCTACAAACACATGTATGTGAAGCTTATGGTTTCCAATAAATTCTTTCAGGCTACAAAACATCTCATGTGAAGGAACCCGTTGGAAACCAGGAGCTTCACATACATGTGTTTGCAGTCCGTGTGAAAGAGGCCTTATGGTCGTCTTCAAAGGGCCAATTACAATTATAAGATTGTATAGTAATACTGACCTCCATAGTGGTCCCAGAAGTAATAGTGCCGCAGCAGTAATAGGGTCCCCCAGAGTGGCCCCAGAAGTAATAGTGCCGCAGCAGTAATAGGGTCCCCCAGAGTGGCCCCAGAAGTAATAGTATAGTGGTTCCAGTAGTAACAGTACCCCCAGTACTAAGTGTCCCTTATATTGGTGGCCACAATAGTAATAGTGACGCTGATAGTAATAGTGTCTCTTATATGGGCCCCCATAGTAATAGTTACCCCCTTCACCACACCTATTGTTCCAAGAGCGGGCGGCGGTAGGGAATATGCCTGTGTAGGGTGAATCATTGGTCATGCCGTGGCCGCGCGGGGCCACCACACATTTTGAAGATCTCCAGCAAGGTGATCAACAGACCAAGTAGGTTAATGTCAAAACGGGTCAAGAGTTTGATTTAATACATGTGTCCCCCCCGACCCCTCCCCACCTTGCCGACACTTCCCCCCCCCCCCGCCCCCACTTTTTTTTTTCTTCTCTCCACCTCCTCCCCATGTCCCTTCCCCCCCTTCTCCCCTCCCCCAACCCCCCCAGTTTTATAAAAAATGTGAATCAGGATGACTTATATACCCATGATGCTAAAGCAGCAAAAAAACCGACTGTAGTGATAAGTTATGTCCTGATTTAACTAATAAAAAAAAATAAAATAGTTATCCGCATAGTGCTGTAGTGGTAATAGTGACCCCTGTGTTAGTCCAAGTAGTAATACTGATCCCTATAATGGCCCCAGTAGTAATAATGTACCCTATATTGTCTCTAGTGGTAATAGTGCCCTCCCCCATGGTAGTCCTGAGTAGTAATAAGTGACCCCCATAGTAGTCCTATTAGTAATAGCGCCTCCCTATTGTCTTCTGGTGGGGCAGCATACCTACAGGCATTCTCCTCCCCTAGCCTGCAGCCCGGCTGTTGGTGGCAGCCGCTGCTGAGTCTGTGGCCGCTGACACCTGAGACTCTGAGGGAAAGAGATCAGCGGTCACAGACTCTGCAATGCCGCTGCTGCAGGCTGGGGGAGGGGAATTCTCTTTGGATTCGCTTCACCGCTGGCAACATAAAATATGGTGGTGGGCTGGATTCGCACCGCGGGCCTTGTGTTTTTCACATCTGTGTCCTAAGGACTCAGAGGAGCATGGACGGCCTTATAAGCCTTGTCACACCTTCTAGATGCTCTCCCTGAGGAGTAACGATACCCTCCCCACCCCCGTCTATAGGCCCCTCACTAGGTAGTTCCTCTCGTCCAATATATTGGGATCGGGAACATCTCAGCAGGAGTAGTTCGCACTATATTAGCCAAAACTCCGATCAGCTGGCTAAGTATTGGGTGTCCCCCATTTAATGCGACATTTCCCCCCAAATGATCTAAATAAAAGATCACGGAGAATGCTCTGATCTTTCTGTGAACGCTCTTATCTGCTAGTGCAGTATGGCTTATTCATGTAATCCGCAATGACAGATATCAATGCCTCTTGTAAAGAGCTAAGCCATAGTGCACTAGCAAATAAGAGCAAGTTCACACAAAGATCAGGGAAGCTGACATCTCCAAGGGAACTGGATATCGGGTTGTTTGAACATTTAGTACAACCCATAAGTACCTCCAAGGTAGAGCAGCAGGAAACTGATCAGTCCAGTTCAGCACAGCTGGACTATATGAACCCCATCCATACTGTATACCATAGTGTTCCCGGTAAGATCTACGTGACGAAGTGGATTATTGGGCATGATCCATAAGCTTTGGATTGACCGTAATGACCCAAATGCATTGAAAAAGTAGAATTGGCAGTGATCTATTCTATCAATATTCTGTATTCATTCTCTAATCCCAACAGCAAGGGGATAAGTCTACGTCCTGAGGAACCGCATTACTAGCGGAAAGAGATATGAAACACAGGAAATGATGGTTCGTGAAATGAAAACGCAGCACTACTTGTTCATGAGAGAAGAGGGGAAGCTAAATAGGAAGTACAGAAAGCGCCCTTTATGAAATAAGACATTCCACTACTTCTGTTCACTAAGAGCAGTGCAGGCGGCGCGATATTCACCCGATCACTGAGTATTCAGCAAACGTTATTAGATCGCTTTAGCTCCACCAAGGGTGACCTCCCACTACAGTTCTTTTTCTCCAGGTGTCTATGGGACTTGTTAATGTTGAAATCGCATTGCGCAAAATCGCGATTTCGCAGTAAATTGCGATTTTTGCCGCGATGCGTTTTTAACATTAGAAAGCCCCATAGACACCTGCAAAAAAAACGCGGCAAATTTACAAACGCTAGGGGGTAGTCACCCTAATACTGATAGAGGAGGCCTACTGGTTTTATAATTCCCGTGTGAAATTAATAGGGTAATCACGCCCCGCATAGTCCTGAGGGCTGTAAGAGGTAACGGTTGTTGTCTGCTGTACCCTAGGGGGTCCTATTTTAGCGGATCATAATAACATTTCGTTTTAGTTTAATCTATACTGTGAAGGATCTTGCAAAATGGTAGCTGAGCTCACAGTGTGACTGAGGGTGGAGTCACACGGGCGAATACGATATCCGAAAAACAGGGACTAATGATGCGCTTTTGCTTAAACATGTCGCATCTCCGCGGTGTAGTTACGATTTTCACATTCATGGAAAAAAAAAATCACAAGCGCCTCCAATAGTTTCAGTGGTAAAAATCCCATCGCCCCTACATGCAGATTTCACGGCCCGCGAGTGCGATGAGATTTTTCTTAAAGATTCCCTGGGAAATAATGGGCGATTCCTTCCGAGCGATCATCCAGAAATGAGATCTGTGAAATTCCAATTCTCTTGCAGGAGTTTCACGCGTGATCGATGGTCAGAAGTGTTTCCTATTGATTCCAATGGGAAACCTCGCATCACGCGGCATGCAGGAGTCATGTGATGCATTAAGGGTCCCACTGAAATGAACGGGCGATGCGTTCCGAGGAACACGAAGAGACAGAACGCGCCTCGGATCAGCAACCATTTATCTCAGATGGAGTGGAATCCGGATCTCACTGCACTCGGTAGTAAATGGGTTGCTGGTGAATATACACTTTGGTCGTTCACCGCAATATGGCGGCCGCAGAACGTTGCTGGGATTGAGGGCTCATTCACACGGCCGTATGTGTTAGTCGCTATGGGTCTACCCGCAGTGCTTTACACGTTAGCAGCCATATGCTCTGTCAGCAGGACCCGGCAGAGACCCGGTATAGGCTGTGAGTGCATTACGAATGTCCGCCTACCACTCGCTCACGGACGGGCGCAGGGTGACGTTTTTTTTTTCCCAATTCCCTGCGCTGTTCAGAGTGCGAATGAAAACGCTGCTGATAAGCAATGCATTGTGTATAGACTGCGTATCATACGCTGCCCATACCAGGTATAGGGCTCACGCTGCGCCCGTATGCAGAGAAATAGAGCATGAGCGAATTATTTCTCTTGTGTATCGATACCCAGTGTCCGCACAGCGGTGTGCAGGGATCAATGAACGTCCATTAACTCCATTCACCGTGTGTTACCTACGATGACTATACACCCGTGTGAACGAGCCCCAACCCACATCCGCTCTCAGCTATCCGGCTGCGGTCATCAGCTGCACTTCCTGCTGGTTTGTTGGCGGCACGTTCACTGAAGCTGAAGGAAACCTCCTTGTGTCACATGATGGATCCAAAATGTGATTGTTCTCCGTAAGAAACAACAAGTCATCTTGTGGATATGATACCTTTTAATGGCTAACAAAAATACATGATGTCACAGCGAGCTTTTGGACCCTCAGGATTCTTCCTCGGGCTTAAATGGAATAGATCAGAAGAGGCATGAAAAGGCACAGACACGGTGTGATTAATTTATACTTAAAACAATACCTCTGCCAGGACCTCATCTACATGCAGGGATGCGGGAAAGGCTGCGTGCAGCGGGGGAGAGATGCTCTGCGCAGCAGCTTATCTCCCTGGTTAATCTAACACTGCCCAATGCAGATTAAAGGAAGCCTATCATCAGGTTCATGCTGCCCAAAATACGAGCGGCCTGACCTGTGACAAGTATATATATACACACATACACACATACACACATACCCTGCGCTCTTGTACGGAGACACTGCCGCATTTCAGAATAAACATACTTTGAAATTTGACAGAGAAAGGCGCTCTGAGTCACAGGATGGACCGTGGCGCCCTCTCCCATCTAGAGTGACAGGCTTCTGCCCGACCGCTGTGTATTTGGAGTGGAAGTCTCCACACCAACCTCCCATGTAGTGGCCGGCGCTTGCATCTGCAGGAACCACTCCTATTGATTTCAATGAGAGCCGTGCCCGCAGTTACAAGTGCTGGCCACTACAAGGAGGTCGGCGCAGAGGCTTCTGCTCTGATCTCTGTGTATTTCTGGTACTGACAGCATGCGCCCGCACAGCTGATTGGTCGGTGTCCAGACCAGCGGGCTCCGACCGATCAACTATTGATGACCTATCCTGATGACAGGCCATCAGTTGTATTTAACTGGAAAACCCCTTTAACCCCTTGAGTGGCACACCCGGAAATTTTCCGGGACGAGCTCCACTGCTCATAGCGACATAGCCCGGAAGATTTCCGGGCTATGTATCACTATGGGAGCTGCAGAGCACAATGCCACAAGCTGTGACAGTGTGCTCTGCCTGCACAGACCCACAGAGAACAAAGCAAGGACTTTGAAAAACCAGCAGAAGATATTGCCGATATGCCGGCAATCTCCTGCTTTGTTTACAGGTTGCCATAGAGACCATCGGCTTGTCAGAAGCAAGCCGATGGTCTCTGTGGCAGGGAGAGCTTGGTGCTTGCCTGTCAGAGGACAGCTAGGTACCAGCTCTTACAGCAGAGATCAGAGAAAGCCTCCGATCAATGCTGTGTTAACCCTTTACATGCTGCAGTCTATGTGACTGCAGCATGTAAAGGGCTGTCACTGCAGCATGTAAAGGGTTTTCACCATAGGACCCCCGGAATGTGATCAGGGGGTCCTGATGGGTCCCTGTGGAAGTCCCCTAAAGGGACAAAAAAATAAAAAAAAATTAAAAAGGAAAAAAATTATTAAAAAAATTATAAAAACACTTGTCTCCCTTTACTTTGTAAAAAAATCAAAAATACAAATCACACATGTGGTATCCGTGTGTCGTAATGACCCAGAGAAGGAAGTTAATACATTATTTAACCCCTTAATGACATGGCCCCTTTTTTTCTTTTTTCCCCATTTCTTTTTTTCCTCCCCCCTGTTTAAAAAATCACAACTTGTCCCGCAAAAAACAAGCCCTCATATGGCCATGTCAATGGAAAAATGAAAAAGTTATGGCTCTTGAGACGCAACTGCAAAATTAGTTGAAATTCAATGATTAGACCATTTTAAAAAACCTGCCCTGGTGGGCACGACAGGGTGGTAGGAAAGCCGCCACTGAAGGGGTTAAACATATTATTCATACTGAATGGTGAACACTATTAAAAATACAAACATGCCAGAACTGCAGATTTTTTTAATCTCGGCGCTAGAAAAATATGGAGTAAAAAAAAGTGAATAGGTAACATGTTCCCAAAAATTAGATAAATGAAGACCAGAGTTCATCCCACAAAAAACAAAATAGTGAGGCAAAATGTTAATCAAATTTCGCAGTGAAAAAAAAAACTGTAGGGGATAGTCACCCTTAAACGGTTAAAACAAAAAAGTTTTCCAATGTGCTTCCAGAATAAAGCAAACAAATGGAAATTATATATATATATTCAGAAATGTGTACAGTATATTTGCACATATTTTACATATTGCAGTTAAAAATAAAAAGACAATTTTTTCAACATTTTTCCCATCTTGGTGCTTTTAATAAATATACACAAATTTTGTTTATTTTTACCACCTAAATGAAGTACAATATGTGGCGAAAAAACGATGTCAGAATCACTTGGATATGCAGAACTTTCAGGGCTCAGTCACACAAGCAATTTTTATGTGCGAAAAAAAACATCGCACTTTGGATGTAAAAAAAAAACAAAAAAACACGTGACTGCGTTCAGTGACACGCACATGTTCTATCTTTTGCAGGTGTGAATTTTAAGTGCATTAAAAAAAAAAGTGCACATGTGACCGCTTCCAGTGGAAACCATTGGATTTCTATAAATGATATTTAAAATTTACACCTATACATGTGTGAAAAAAATTAATAATAAATAAATCGCTCGTGTGACTGAGCCCTTCCAGAGTTATTCGATGTAAATGGCGCTGCATTTTCCAGTGTTGTCAGCAGATGTCGCTCTTGCGCAGTTTCTCACTTAGATGCTTTAAAGCAGAGGTTCCCAATCTTTTTTGCCCCGCAGACCTCACAGATCATTCTGTTTTCCGTGAGCCCCTGCTGGCCCAATATTACATTTTCCTGAACTGATTAAAGTCATACGGTTTTCCCAGCTGACGCGGCGCTGCCCACTTAGATGGGTGTTTTGTAGAGCGGACAATTGTAAAAAAAGAGAAACCCCCGTACAGTTTGTATTCAGATCTTTATTGAAAAGACACAAAATGAAAGTAAATATTTGGGACGGAACAAAATCAGAACCTCATAAACTTCTTACATAAAATGACTCCACAGATAATGCAGTTAGTGGGCCGGACGGGCCGGACGCTCTGATGGCGAATGTTCAATATCTGCTTCACATTAGTGAGGTTTAGTCTCAAATCTCCACAGTCAGTGCTTCGCAATCAATTTTTTTCTCTTGTAAGAAGATTGGCGCTGAATCCCCTTCCCACGCAGTATGGAGATGGAAAAGCTATCAAAAACATTCTTGCCATAGTCCATAATGCAGGATAAGCCGCAGGTACGTGTGATGCGCTGCTGCCGGTATGAAAACTTGTAAGAACTTGCATATGAACACAGCACACCACAAAGCAGATGGGAATAGTTCGCGCAAAACCTCTAGGGCTCTGGAGGATCACGTGGCAACGATGCGCAGTAGAAACTTTAGGCTGGATTCACACAGGGTGGATTTGCCGCGGTTCTGCCGCAGCAGATCCGCACGCGGCAAAACCGCCCGCGGCCGCTAATCTCGGGATTAGCCAGCCATGTGGACGAGGTTTCTCAGAAACCTCGTCCACACGGGACGGCTAATCTGCTGCGGTAAATCCGTTTGAAACCGCGGCTGCGGCGGCCGCAGCCGCGGTTTCAAAAGAAGCAGCATGTCTATTTACTTTCGGTTGTTGTTTATGTTACGGCCGCGCTCTCCTCTATGGGAGAGCCGGCCGCAACAGAAAAGCATGCGGCCGGGCCGCTTCAAAGCCGCTGCGGCTTAAACCACGGCGGTTCTCCCGGTGGAAATTTTTTGCTGCGGCCAAACCGCGAGATTTCTGGCGAAAATACGCCCTGTGTGAACTCAGCCTTATAGGTAAATCAGCTCCTGCACAGGTCTGTTGCGTCCATCGCCAGAGAACAAGGAGTTTTGCGCGAACTCTACATAAACAATTCTATGAAATATCAGAGGTAAGTCATTTGAATGTCTATTATAAGTATTACCTCGTTTCCCCAAAATAAGCCCTAGCATCATTTTTCAGGATTTTTGAGGATGCTTTAAATATAAGCCCTACTGCAAAATTGAGCCCTAATTACAGTTAATAAAAGCAGACAGGAATAGTAGATAGACAGCAGCGCTCACCAAACTCCTACAGGAGGGAGGGTAAAGGATGCACGCTTCCACCAGGTTCTGGATCCTAAACCGCATCAATATAGAGAGTCCATAAAAGATTCACAGCCGCATCCAGGGGTATTTCAAATCCTATCTCTGATGAAATCCCCCTGGATGCGACTGAGTTAATAAACAGGATGTAAAGCGCGTCCAGGCTGCGATACATGCAAGGAAGTGACATCTTGTAGAGCAAAATGAATATAAGACCCCGTCTAATTTTCGGGGAATCATGGTATGTAGATACAAAACTCTACCCCTGGGGGTCCATATAGACCACTTCGGGAACCTCTGCTTTAAAGAGCGCCTTCACACTTGCGATAAAATCACGCAATGCGAACGTGAGTGAAGACGCAGAATTATGAAACCAATGGTTTTCAATGGCTTCATTCCCATTTGCAATGTTACATAGAAAAAAGCAGCCTGCCCCATCTTTCTGCGTTTTTTGCCTTGTTTTGGTTAATCTCCCATGTTCCCCTGTGGAGCCTCCTTTTTATCACATCACAAAGTATGAACTTGCAATTTTCGGACGTTGTGATGTATGTTTAACATTAGAAACTCCGATTGTTTATTGCAAGGAAAACCTGCGAGAAAAAAATAAACCCGAGCGGCTGTGATGTCCTAGAAAGGAGAAGCATCGCCAGCGCTCAGACGTCTCAACAAAATTGCGAATTTGCTGCGGTTTCCTCACAGTAATATAGCGATCGCCGGTGTGACGGAGCCCCAACAAATCAGATTGTATCGGGGATGTTTTCTATTAACCCCTGAGTTACCATTTACTGGTTTCCGGTCATTTGTAATTTCCTGATTTAGTAGTTTCTGATGGATTTTGCTGCAAAAGGATTTTCTTTATCTAATTGGCAGTTTGTAGTTTATTAGTGACGGTTTATAGCGCTGGGGGTCAGAGGTCATTACTGATAGTATCTGGTGGGAGGTAGAGGGATTTGTCACTAATCTCTACACGCTGATGTGTCCAAGGCCGGATGAGATTATCCAATGGTTTACATCAGATGATGTTTTTTTAATTCTAAATTCTAGTGTTTTTCATATTTTGTGTCAAATTAGATAAAATAAAAAAAACGAAACAAAATGGAAATAAATTATTTGAGTTGAGCATCCGAGAGGTAATAAGGATTAAACAAAACAAAGCTACAATCCCATCTCCTACAATTGGGGTATGGAGCGGTCAGTAGTGTGGGGTCATCAGTACTTCTGGGCCGGAGTGGGATAATCTCCTATCTGACATATTCCGCAGTCCCCGGGGGCCGGATCATCCGGAGCCGCACCTCACAGGAAGTTATTACCCCATGTAATATTGGGGGTGTGGTTGTAATAGCGGGACATTTCCCCTTATTGTAGGAGATGCTCAGCAGGGTCGCCCCAAATCATTACCGTAAACTAATGATACTTCATACAAATATTTACAGGATGAATTAAATGTAAGCTAAAAAAAGTAAAACCCTCAGAGCGGACCTGAACACTGTGATGGAGCGATCACAGGGGGGCTCTCATCGGAACTAAGCAGCGATGCTGTGAGATAGAAGGATCGCTGCAAGTTCAGAGAAAAGATATCACAGAAGTAAATAAATCCACTGCAGATAAAAAGATTTTAAAAAATCTTTTCCCATTTTCTTATTTAAAATATTAAACAATTAAAAAAACCATTTCTCCCGCACAGCGAGACCAAAAAAAGAGCCAGAATTGCGATTTTTATTTGGAATCTTGTCGCCCCAAAAGAAGTTGTATAAAAAGTGATCAAAAAGATGCAACCACCCCATAATGGTGATCGATAAAAAAATTAAAGTTATGGGTCTCAGAAAATGTATTTACATTTTACAAATTGAAAAACATTAAAATCCTCGAATTATGCAGCGGAAATCCGTTCGTGGGAAGAAGGCCTTACTCACATTTCCGTGATGAACGCCGCTGTCGGGGCCATTTTTGCATCACGTGTACAATACGTCATTTCCTACTCACATGATGGTCTATGTCACTATTCTCATCAATGAAACACTTTCATTCATAAAAAAAACTTAATTCACTATTTCGGGAGGCGATCCCGTTCAGCCGCTAATTTGATTACAGGTGAATCAATCCAAACCCGTTTAAAGCTTATAACAAGGCAGCAAATAAATCTATATAATCTATATAAATTAGTGTCCAGCAACAAGTGTTTGATGCTGTTGAATGATGCAGTTATACAGCGCAGTTGGACAGAGCAGGAGACAGGTATCATGCACAACTGTCCAAAGCCTGGCGGAAAATACTCTCCTCATTGCACTAATCTCCTTCACTATCCTCTTTTCAAGCCTTCACACTTTCTTCCAATGCCCAGCCCCAACACACTCCATCCACATCAGCCCTTCCCTCCTCTTCTCACCTATGTATGGCTCCCATGCACTGTTCAACTTCCTAAGACGCCTTCAACCCCCTAATACTGCAAAGAAACACCTCAGCCACCCACACAAATCCCCTAGCCATGTGCTCACCCTTGCTACTCTGCTACTCCTAGCTGCAGGGGACATCTCCCCCAACCCAGGCGCACCCCGTACTGTTCTCTACCAAAATGCCCCCCCTGCTCCATTCAAATGCGCCCTATGGAACTCCCATATCTGCATGTAACAAACTCCCAACTATCCATGACCTTTTCACCAGTAAACACTTGAACTTGCTCGCCCTCACGGAAACCTGGATACAGCAGTCCGATTCTATCTCCCCCGCTGCATTGTCCTATGATGGCCTGCAGTTCTCCCACACCCCCAGATCGGATGACAGACGCGGTGGAGGAGTAGGCATCATCCTCTCCCCAAACTGTACCTTCCAGGTCATTCCCTCAGCTCCCTCGCTTACCTTTCACTCCTTCGAAGTCCACACCCTGCGACTCTTCCGCCCACTGCCTCTGCGTGTCGCAGTTATTTACCGCCCCCCAGGTCCTACCCGCCTGTTCCTAGACCACTTTGCTGCCTGGCTCCCCCACTTCCTATCCTGTGAAATCCCAACCCTCATCCTTGGTGATTTCAACATCCCTACTAATGACTCCAGCTCCTCATCTGCCTCCCGGCTTTTAACACTTACCTCCTCCCTTGGCTTATCACTAATCTCCGACTCCCCCACTCATAGAGATGGTAACACTCGATTTAGTTTTCCTCCGTCTCTGCTCTGCTTCTCACTTTACTAATGTCCACTCTCGGATCACAACCTTCTCTCTTTCTCCATCAGGCACCCTAGCATCTCTCCTGACCCTCCTATCTATCGCACCTCTAGGAACCTCCAGTCTGTCCGCACTAAACAGTTTGCTGAAACTATTCAGTCCTCCCTATCGCCCATCTCTCGCCTCCCCTGCCCTAACCTGGCAGCCGAATACTACCACACCACCCTCAGCCGTGCCCTGGATGAAGTGGCACCGCCCGTGACGAGAGCTGTCAAACGCAGACCACGGCAACCCTGGCTCACGTCCCAAACGCGCTTCATCCGGCGGTGCTCTAGGTGCGCCGAGCGGCTGTGGAGAAAGTCAAAGCTGCCAGCAGACTTCCTCCACTTCAAATTCATGCTTAAAATGTATAACCTAGCCCTTCACCATGCCAACAAGTTTTATTTCACCTCCCTTGTCTCCTCACTATCCCACAACCCCAAACAACTCTTTGAGACCTTTCACTCCCTCCTCAGCCCCAAGGAACAGGCCCCTGCGACAGACCTGACTGCTGGAGAACTAGCTGCCTATTTCAAAGAAAAAAAATCGACCACATTCGAAAAGAAATCTCTGAAAGCTGCATGGTTAGCCCTGATCCCAGCTTCATCAGCACTGCATCCAGCACCTACTCACTATCTACGCTAGAACCAACGACAGAGGAAGAAGTCTCCAGGCTCCTTTCCGCTGCCCGCCCCACCACCTGCGCTAGCGACCCTCTACCCTCTCACCTCCTCTGTTCCCTGTCCCCAGCTCTCATTACTCACCTCACCACAATCTGCAACCTCTCCCTAACCTCTGGCACTTTTCCCTCCTCATTCAAACACTCCATTATATCCCCTCTGCTTAAAAAACCAACCCTGGACCCGACTAATGCTGCTAACTACCGACCCGTCTCAAACCTCCCCTTTATCTCCAAATTACTGGAACGCCTGGTCTACTCCCGGCTTACCCGCTTTCTCTCTGACAACTCACTCCTCGACCCCCTCCAGTCTGGCTTCCGCTCTCTACACTCGACCGAAACTGCCCTTACAAAAGTAACAAATGACCTGATGACTGCAAAGTCGAGAGGTGACTACTCCCTACTAATCCTCCTTGACCTGTCTGCTGCATTTGACACTGTCGACCATAATCTCCTTCTCACTATGCTCCACTCTATTGGTCTAAAGGACACTGTTCTCTCCTGGTTCTCCTCCTACCTCTCTGACCGCTCTTTCAGTGTTTCCTTTGCTGGTTCTATCTCTGCTCCACTTCCGCTCGCTGTCGGGGTACCCCAGGGCTCGGTCCTTGGTCCCCTTCTTTTCTCTATCTATACTGCCCCAATTGGACAAACCATCCACAGATTCGGCCTCCAATACCATCTCTATGCTGACGACACCCAACTATACACCTCCTCTCGTGAGATCTCTGGACCATTCCTCCAAAATATCACCGACTGTCTGTCCGCTGTCTCTAACACTATGTCCTCCCTTTTTCTCAAACTAAACCTCTCTAAAACTGACCTCCTTGTCTTTCCACCTTCTAACAGACCTCCCCTCAACATATCCATTCCAGTGTCTGGCACCATCATAACCCCCCGACGGCATGCCCGATGCCTTGGGGGTCACACTGGACTCTGACCTCTCCTTTGCCCCCCATATCCAATCTCTGGCCCAAACATGCCACATGCACCTCAGAAATATTGCTAAAATACGTCCGTTCCTAACCACGGACACGCTAAAGACGCTCGTGGTTGCACTCATCCACTCCCGGCTTGACTACTACAACTCGCTACTCATTGGCCTCCCCCGCACTAGACTCGCTCCACTCCAATCCATACTAAATGCAGCAGCTAGACTCATTTTTCTATCCAGTCGTTATTCAGACGCCTCTGCATTATGCCAGTCGCTGCATTGGCTGCCCATCCACTGCAGAACTAAATTTAAACTCCTCTACCTCACTCACAAAGCTCTGCATGGCGCTGCGCCACCATACATCGCCTCCCTCCTGTCAGTACACCACCCAGCGCGCTCACTCCGATCGGCTAACACACTCAGACTAAACACCCCTGTAATACGAACCTCTCATGCTCACCTACAGGACTTCACCAGAGCAGCACCCATCCTCTGGAATGCTCTACCCCAAGGCATCCGGACAATTCCCGATGCACGAAATTTCAGACGTGCCTTAAAAACGCACCTCTTCAGGGAAGCATACCAAATCTCCTGACCTAGTCCCTCGCCCCTCCCTATGGCGCCCCACCCTGTTTGCTTTTGATAAATCTGTACATAAAATTTCCTATTGCCTGTGTTCCCCATGCCTTGCACCTCCTGTACCACCCTCAACCCATTTGTGTCTAACCCAATGTACCTCACATTGTAATTGTTGTATTGTTTTGCATTTATCCATACCTGAAAGCGCTGCGGAATAAGTTGGCGCTATACAAATAAAGATTATTATTATTATTATATAATCCTTTTACATTAACTTGACTTATATAGGTAATCCTAAATATTCTTCTCAATAAATAAATAAATATTTATAGTAAACATGGTAAATTTGCCATAAATAAGACTCTATAAAAGATTATAAAACAGTATGTTGGAAAATTATATAAAATTGTTCAAATCCTGTTTCGATAAAATATACCAAAAATTAATGCATTAAAATAAATTTAGTGCTTATTTACCATTATTTATATTCTATTAAGCTACTAGTATGATTACAATTGGATCAAACCTGACTCGATTTTTGTTTTTTCTGCCCATGAAAAATTATACAGTGCCTAATGTTCAGTGCTGCGCGGCGCAGACAAATACGCATTTGGCACATTATTTGGTACATTGTAACACTCGTCATTATCGGAGAAAGTACATTATTACTCGGTATTATGCAAGAATCAGCAAAAATAAATTCCAGTATCATTTTCTATACATATGAATGGTTATTTTAATAAAAAATATAACGCCGGACTCGTCCAGACTAATTGTGTAGGTCTGGTGGATAAACAGGTATCTATATTGAAGGAGCTCCTATATTTACGTCCACTTACCCCTATTTTTTAAAAACACATAATTTTAATAGCAAACTAATAGACAGAATTCTGAAATCCATCCCTTAATTACCGGTAACTATTCTCAGTAATCACTTCTTATATAAAACATAAATAACCGTATTACACAGAGATCGGGCAAAACGAAGAATAAAAACAGCAAATTCACAATCAGAAATATAAGAACAAGATGCGACTTGAAACAATTGTATCAGACGAGTGGTGAGCGAAAAAGAACCTGACCCTACCCGTCGGAACAGACTGTTTCCTTATCTTCATTAACACACAGTTATGAGCGCCATTTAGGAAACATGATTTTTTTGGACTTTTGACCACTATATAGGAAATCTGGCCCACAGTGGCCTGGAGGGGATCTGGGGGTCCAGAAATTCTTTGGTAACATCAGGAGGATCTAGAAGGAAGCAGGAATATCATCAGTATGACGGTCATACAGTATATTCTGGGGTCAGTAGCTGCAGGCAGGGGGGTCACTTACTAATCACAGCAGTGGATTAGGAGCATGGCGGCTGTACAGAACAACGAAGATCAGTCCTGTTATAGTTACATTTCCCATTAGATTAACCCCCCGCAGCTCCATCATTCCATCCACATTCCTTTGGGTTAGGAAGGGTACAGTTTCTCCTTAGGCAGAGCACCTAGTGTGGAGACTTATAGGACCACCCATGCTCCTTTGGGAAATTTATGCAAATAGAAAGATGGAACAATGCCTCTGCAGCGCCACCTATTGGAAGGCAGCAATTCTACAAGCCAGTGTTAACTATTTTAAATCCCCCATGTACATTTCCTGTAGTGGTTTTACAGATGTACTTCGCCTGCTGCTCATCACTTGTAAAGTACAACACTGAATATAACGGCACCTGATTGATCATCTCTTGGAGGATGTCCATTCTCTTCTCAGTGACCATTCATCTGCATCCTCTCCATCCTTGGACGCTGCCATGTTCTTCCTCCTACAACACTAATAACAGAACAGATTACAGATCTTGTAGATTATGTCTCCCTTGGAGTTTTCTATCATATAATAATCTTATATTTATACATAAGAGATAAAATCCCCCAAAACAGACTTACAAGAAAGATCCCAGCGGAGAGAAGTATCACTACAGCCGGAGCAGCAGCTACAAGGGAAAGTCGTAATGTGAGAGACAGAGGACCTGCAGGAACATGAATGACACAAATCAGAGAGGGTGCGACCTGGAGAAATATACCGGTATACCCACAGACTTATGATATCTGATGATACAATATATATGCCTGTGGGTGCCAGTGTGCCAGTCTATAGTCTACGATAATACAATATACCGTATATACTCGAGTATAAGCCTAGTATTTCAGCACATTTTTTATGCTTAAAAAGCCACCCTCTGCTTTGAATTTCCCCACTGTCAGCGCTGTGTAAGTAAGCGGTGTGATTGGATCAAGCGCCAGCCAATCACAGCCGGTGCTAGATCATTCACAGCCATTCAGTGAATAACATCACTGAATGGCTGTGATCGGTTTATTGAGCGCTGGCTGTGATTGGCTGGTGCTCGATCCAATCACACCGCTTACTTACACAGCGCTGACGGCGGGGGAATTTAAAGCCAAGCAGGGAGATGACAGCAGGGAGAATTCTCAAGCAGCTTGCCGCACTGCCGGGAAGACCATCGCACCAGGGACACAGACGCCGGCTGAGAGGTGAGTATTGCAGGGTTTTTCTTATGTAGTATATACTCGAGTATAAGTTTTACCATTTTTTATATATGGTACTTAAATGTTTGTGTGCTAAACAGTGTATATAATATCTATTTAATAATATAAGATGTATCAGTGTATAGCCTGGGTGATTATATAATGCATATAGCAGGTCTTTGTATGCTATACTAACCATATAATAATGTACGATGTACAATCTATGCCCCGGGATACTACATTATATAACTGGTCCTTGTAAGATCTTCTTCTCTGCTCTCCTCTCAACTGTTCATCACACAATTGTCTCCAGGGTTTCTCCTGTGCTTCCCCCATACTCTGGGATTCGCTACCTCAACACATCAGACTCTCCACCACCTTGGAAAGCTTCAAGAAGAATCTGAAAACCTTCCTCTTTAGCGCAATCTACAAGCTCCAGTAACTTTGCGGCCACCACAACATGAGCATCTTCTACCCTCCTCGGCCGTCTCCTTCCCCCTGTCTTGTAGGCTGTAAGCCCTTATGGCAGCATCGTCTCCTGCTGTATCGTTTAGTTCATGTATACTGCTCCTGTTTATCATATGTAAAGTATTAACCTCTTGTTCTCATATGTACAGCACCAGGAATTAATGGCACTTTATAATATATAGTAATGGTGGATTACTGCGCTCGCCGTCTTGGGCCCGGAGCGAGGAGCGAGCGGGACCAGACTGTCACTAAACTGAAAACTGAAAAACGAATTTATATTCAGGACAACAAATGCAACGAGCGCCACGCCTGAAGCATCAACGAGGGGCAGCAAAACAAGACCCCAGTGCTGAGACAGATGTAGCAGAGTCTAAGATGACTGGGGGCTCTTTTACTATTATCATTCATCGTTCAGTTGTGAATGCATTTAGGCTGAACTATAAACTCATTCGTCATTCAGCTTCTGCATGTATAAAAACTGGATAGATTGACCCGTGTAAACCGCCCGTTTACTATGAATGAAGGCGGGCTGGAACCATCCACAGCCCATTCTGCCTCCATTCATTAGGAATAATCATTCTTGTATAAAAGCATGAAAACAATAATCACTGTTGACCTGTTAAGCCTCTGCACCCCTCTGTATTAATCACCCTAAAGGCCCTTTTACACGGGATGATTGATCATTCAAAACCCTGTACCGTGTAAAAGCATACAGAAACTGAACGACAATTGTGCAGTCCTTCAGTTTAAGCATGCTTAACCCTTTCCAATTCACTTTGTATCCAGATTCTCCTAGGGGGCTTACTCTTTTCTGCCGTTACACAATGGCGCTATATGCTGGCTAAAGCCAGTACTGCATGAGGTGACACGTTGGATAGGCTCCGACAGCAGAGAGGCTGGCAATATACAGTAAGAGAAACCCGACGGACGTCTTCCAACATCGGAGCTGTACAGCCTTAAATCATAATGCATTAGACGTCAGACAGTGGATTGGAAAGGGTTAAAAACTGAACGATACATAAGAGGAGGTAACATCTGCTGCATCTGGACTTCTGTAGTCTTTGGTTTCACTACAGCAGCAATGACCAGCCATATGTGTAATGTGACCGCTGGAGCCGATGATTATCTGCAGTGATGACCGTTATGTACAGAATGGCTAGCTGAACTACTTTATATCTGTCCCTCAGCTATATGTCCAACTTGATGGGAACAAACACAAAACTACAGCGCTGCTACAGATGGGGGCGAGAGAAGAGGCAGCTTTATGGTTTATTACTGGGTAAAATACTGTAACTACACTGCTGTGCCCGGCGCATTGAGAGTGTGAGGTCTCTGTAATACCCCAGTAATACCCTCTTACTCTGCAGTATACGGGGGATGGAAGCTGTGAGGTCTCTATAATACCCTCTTACGGCGGCTTCACATAAACAGATTCCTATAGTGGAATCAGTGGTCGGCGTCCGCACAGAGGATCCACAGCAAATCACATGCAATAAAAGGTAGGTTAAAAATTTTCCTTCACACTCGTGGAAGCGAATTGCATATTCCACAAGCGGACTCTGTGTGGACGGCCTCTATTGAAGTCAATGGAGGCTGTCCGACCCACAGCCCATCCGCAATTGACGTTCCGTGCCATCGACCTAGCAACATGGCTGTGAAGCCAGAGACTTGAATGTTTGTTCTTGCTGGACTGTTGATTTAAAGAGGACTTTCCTTATCATTTCCGTTATCTGCATAATGCCAGTGTTTTTCTGTTACATTATGCAGGCGTGAATAAAAAGTAGACGCTCAGCGGTTTGGTCGTGGCCTGCTGTGTTTTCCCTGCACTGCTACACCATGTATCATCACACTTGTACATTTCCATTCACTTCAATAGCCTATTTCAGTCCGTAATACAGACCAAACAGGACATGCTGCGTATTCTGTCATGAAACTGAAAATCATGCATATGTGAATAAATGGAAATCAATGGGTTTTATTCACTGCATATTACGGTGCCTATTTACACCCTTGTGAATAAGCCCTAAGGTTACGTATACGCAGGCCGGCTATAGGTAAAAAAAATGCTCAAATAAGCAATTCTGACCGACAGACGCCCCGTGTAAGAGCGGGACCCAACAGGGTACAGAGTGAGAAATCACTCATCAGTCAATAGTCAATTCATTACAGCTCACTGAAACAAAGTGACTAATGTGTAACTCTTTGCTCAGTGTGAACAGGCAGCCATCTTTGAGGGACTACGGGTTCACAGCGAATATATATGTGAAAACACAGGAGGGATAGTTGTCGGGATGGCTGGCAAACACTAAAGCCCCCAACAGTCTTCCATGTACAAGTACCCCAACTCTCTCATTCCATGAGGCTTATCTATCCTTGTGCTGACCCTAACATCAGACATCCTAATGGAAACTCTACATGATACACTGACCCTGACAATCAATGAGAGGAAACTACGACCCAGAGGCAAGAAAACCAAACAGAGAAGAACACAAGTAGAAAACAAGACATTTAACAGGGAAGAGCAAATTACCAGGCTAAGGGCTCATGCCCACGGCCGGGTCGGATTCCAACAGCATAATATCGCAGCGGAATCAGACCTGGCGCCCCCAGAGATCCCATACTCACCTTTTTCGGATAGGCTGCAAGCATCCCGGCCAGCAAGCCGGTGCGTATGCGCAGTGCAGGATGCTTTGGCACTGGGAGGCGATGCGATTTACCACGATACTCCCACTGTACGGAATATCGTAGGACAGATGGTTTCAATTGACTGCAATGGAAGCCATCTGTGCGATTTTCCAAACAGAATAGAACATGCTGCGACTCTCCCCCGCGAGTGGAAAATTGCAGTTGATTTCCGCTCGTGGGCATGGGAGAATCTTTTACCACAGCATGGCTATGGACAGACATTTGTGGGATTCGCGGCAAGCGTCTGGTCGCAAATTCCGCAGCCATAATCCGTCCATGGGCATTGGCCGTAAAGCTTCATTCACATCTGTGTAGGAGGTTCTGTTTAGAAGCCCCATCGCAGATTTCTGTTAAAATGCAGAATGAAACAGCATAACTTGTAAAATGCAGGAGGGCATAATGGAAGCCAAACGGACAATAGAGCCAATGAGGTCTATTTGATT
This sequence comes from Eleutherodactylus coqui, assembly GCF_035609145.1. Lineage (NCBI taxonomy): Eukaryota > Metazoa > Chordata > Amphibia > Anura > Eleutherodactylidae > Eleutherodactylus > Eleutherodactylus coqui. The sequence goes on from NC_089840.1 coordinate 38,929,071, forward strand.
CTGTCATAGGACGCATCTATTTTGTCCAGGGAATAAGTTTTCTCTATGATGGAACAGGAGAATGGAGTCCGTAGCGCAGATGTGACCAAGATCTAAGTAACAAGAGCTGGACTAGAAATACAAGAGCAAAACCTCACTGATAAGAAACCAAGGTAGCCTAGGAACAAGATAATAGAAGCATACAAGGAATACTGGATTTAAAACGCACAAAACTTACGCTATAACCAGCAACACATTACAGAAGCCAGAATACTATGAACCCTTTCAGATGAGCAGATTTTAAATCCATATTTGGTTTGTGTTGCGCAGATTGTAAAAAGGAGCTGATAAAAATCTATTTATCAAATACACGTATTTGGAGGAAAAAAAAAACACTACAGCGCACAGTATGCACTTAATCCATTTTACAATTGTAATATGCCTATTAAAGTTTATAAAAAGTAATTAAAATACAGATGCATCCATATTTAATCATCTTTTCATCTGTATTTGCATTCATTTGCATTTCCCCTAGAGTATAGAAGGTGAGAAGTCTCTAGAACACCCAGTAATACTCCCATACCTGTAATCTCCACTACATGAGGTATAGAAGGTGTGAGGTCAGTATAATACCCAGTAATACCCCCTTACTTGTAATCTCCAGTACATGGGGTATAGAAGGTGTGAGGTCAGTATAATACCTAGTAATACCCTCTTACCTGTAATCTCCAGTACATGGGATATAGAAGGTGTGAGGTCACTATAATACCCTGTAATACCCTCTTACCTGTAATCTCCAGTACATGGGTTATAGAAGGTGTGAGGTCGGTATAATACCCAGTAATACCCTCTTACCTGTAATCTCCACTACATGGGGTATAGAAGGTGTGAGGTCAGTATAATACCCAGTAATACCCTCTTACCTGTAATCTCCAGTACATGGGGTAGAGAAGGTAAGAGGACAGTATAATAGCCCAGTAATACCCTCTTACCTGTAATCTCCAGTACATGAGGTATAGAAGGTGTGAGGTCAGTATAATACCCAGTAATATCCTCTTACCTGTAATCTCCACTACATGGGGTATAGAAGGTGTGAGCTCAGTATAATACCCTGTAATACCCCTCTCACCTGTAATCTCCAGTACATGGGATATAGAAGGTGTGAGGTCAGTATAATACCCAGTAATACCCTCTTACCTGTAAGCTCCAGCAGGTATTCCCGGGTCTCCTCACTGACTGGGTTTGTGATCCGGACACGGAGTCTCCTTCCGGCATCTTCTTTCTGGGCACTCGGGATAATCAGGGTCCTATTGTCATCTATCAGCCGGTATCTGTAAGGTAGAGACCCCTTGTCCACTTCCCAGGTCACAGCCGCCTCCTCTCCGAAGAACTGGACGCTCACAGCAATGTCCTGACCGAGCCGGCTGGAGTTACTGGTTATGTTGGAAATGAGAACTGGATCTGGAAGTACCAGGAGAAGGTCGGTGACCATCATGTTTCTCATAGAGGACAATAGAGAAATGTCTCCTGTGATCCACCAGCTCTTACCTAGTACAGTGATGGCTGTAGAGTGTGGGAAGCCTCCCGAACGGTTGTGACGCCAGAGAACATACAGACAGGAGTCGTCCTTCCTGGCATCTGTCAGCCTCCAGCACCCGCTGCTTGTGTTTAGGTGGAGTCTGGGGCCAAAGTAATTATAGGACCAACTATTATTACACCACAACTCCAGTAGGGGATTGTCATTCTTATGTTCATATTTTTGGTACAGCAGAAGGACATCTCTTGTATGAGGACATTTCATGCTGCAGTCAGTGATGTCTGATCCTCTCCGCACATAGACTGATGAGACGGATGACAGGATCTGGATGATGAGGACAACTGTGAAGACACAAATATGGAGACATCAGTCAATGAAGCAGAGTTCCTCCGTTCTGGAGACATCCTTGTACATTTCCTCCAGGCTGCACTCAGTTCACTCAATACTAAACCTTGGTTAAAGCAAAATAATGCCAAAAAGAATCCAAGGAGCAAAACTAGTTCAACTTTATAAATCAGTAAAAGGATCCAAAAACGTGAAGATGTCGACTGGTTCTGTCCGCACTCTGATCAAGAAGTGGATGAATGATGGGGTCTGGTATTACCAGTTAGGCAAAGCAAGAGAGATCTCACACCGCTGCCAGGAGAATGCAAAGAAAACCCAAAAGTAACTCCTCTAGAGATGCCGGCTTCTCTGAGACACCGTCCTATGTCCTGAAACAATGGGCTACATGGTAGAAAGGCCAGAAAACACTGCTGCACCAACACCGCAGAACTGAGGCTTCCAAAACACCAAACATCATCGGGAGACGCCTCAAAACTTCTGTAATAATGTGGAAAAGTGAGACCAAAACTGAACCTTATAGTCACACCATAAATACTATAGGGGAAATTTATCAAGGCTCCATTCACTAGTCTGAATCCTATCTGAACTTGAGTGTGATATATGTGTGTGTATATAATATACACACACACACACACACACACACATTTTTTTTTATTATTTTTTTTACTCCAGAAGCCGCCCCTCACAATCAAGACCGTGTCAAGAGGCTTGTCGTGGACTACAAATACACCATTCACTCAAGGCAGGGGAAAAACCTTGATAAATAAGGGTCTCCCCATCCCCCCCAACACCAAGAAATCAGATGCAGGGGCAGAGGCTCAAGTCCCCGAACAGTAGATTAGAGTACAAAACAATCTAGGACCAACAAGGCCCAGCAAGAGTACAAGGAGACATCTAGCTCCCAATAACACCCATAGACAAGGCCTCAGGCTGGGGAAGACCTGCATCCACAGGTGTGCTGAGGACAGTAGCGGGCTGATCAGGGACTCCCAACATAGGAATCTTCGTCCACTGGCTCAGTGAGACCCTCCTCTATGGTGTGGCTGGCGTGTGTGTGTCAAGGGACAGCTGCATGGGCCTCCTCACTACTCCAGGTCATGGCCTTGTAGGCCTCTGGCTTTAGCAGCGGGTCCAGGGACCATTCTTTCCCCTTCTACTGGGTAGAGGGAGGCAGTGGGATCCAGAGCTGGTGGGTTTAAAGCCACCAGAGGCTCTCCTGGATGTTGCGGCAGGTGGAGGTGTGCAGTGAAGGCATCTGCCTGGGCGATCTCGCCAGTCAAGAATGCCGCCTTGTAGGCCTCTCGGGACTGCGAGCTCCTGCAGTGGTACAGCGAGCTGGGGGACCCTTCTATTCCTCCCGTGTAGGGGGAGGTAGCAGAGACTGAGCTGGTGGGTTTCAGTTTCCAACAGGTCTGGATGGTGGGGGAATTAAGGGCTTAGCAATGGAGCTCACAGGCCGCACATCTTCTCTCATTAATTGCTAGGCCATGCCCCTCCCAATGTAAATTAGTGAATTTGCTGGGCCCCAAAATTGGTTGGGTTACGCTGTAAAAGTACTTGAGAAAAGCCCATATTGGGCTGAAACGTTGCATTCCTATGGAGATTTAAATAAAGGAATCACCTAATGGTGCTATACATTTTTTGAAGAGTCCCTGGTGTGCTGCTCCTCCAGCCTCTTATGAACTATATTAATAAGGATTCAAGGAGTTGGGGATCCATTGGAGCGTGCACCCCCTCAGGCTCTCCCTTTTCATGCTGATTCTGGGAGCAGGATATCACTGTGCTGCTGGTTTCTTTTTCTTTTTGCTCTTGGATTGGCAAAAGTTAAAGCCGGCGTTTTTGTTGGACCTCAAATCAAGAAAGTCATTTAGTGTCAGGAGTTTCCTCAACCTTCTCAAAGAGACAGATAAACAAGCATGGATCATTTGTGTTAAAGTAGTTAAAGGCTTCCTGGGAAATCAGAAAGCTGAAAACTGTGCTGAACGGGTTGAGACTCTGGTGCAAAACTACAGCAAAATGGGCTTCAGGATGTCTTTAAGAGTACATATCCTTGATGCTCATCTAGGGAGATTTAAAGAGAACCTTAGTGCCTATTCTGAGGAACGAGGAGAACGTTTCATCAAGACATCCTATAGTTTGAACATCGCTACCAGGGAAACGACAATGAAACCCTGCTGGGGACTAATCTGTGAAAGCGATCTGGCATACCCTCACAAATCTGGCAAAACTACACATTTCTACACATTCCTTTTCATTCATTTGTAGCATTTTGGTTAAAGTATATGGTTGGTTTAATATATAATGTTTTTTATCCTTCTATTACCTGAAACCCAAATGTTTGCAATTTTCCTTAATGAAAATATGCCATTTTAAACGTTTCAATGTGCACACCGCAAAAAAGTTTTTGTAATTTAATAAACCTTTTCCAAGTTTTTATCATCGAACCAGTTAGGAAATGACATTTATAACACAGGAACAAAAATCGTGCTACATAGTGTAATCGTCCCGTGTAAACACATGCAGCGACTGAACGACCTGTCATTCAAAAGTGAAGAACTGCTGTTTACAGTGAATGACTGGCTGCTTACTGTGAATGGAGGTGGGCGAGGGTGTGGGAAGGGAAGTCTGGGTGAAGAAATGACAAAATAGTCACTGGCACAGCTGATCCGGGTCTGCCAGGTGCCTGTAACTCTGCTGTGACAGGGGGCTCCTGGCGGTCACGTGATCGCTGGGTCTAATACTGGAAGTAATACTTCCACTTCCTCTCTTTAGTTCATTGAGCACTATGTAGCCTGGAAAGGACAAGACAGAAGTGGTCAAAAATGGTTTCTACCTTCTCCTTTGGGTCCTCAGCTATATCTGACATCAGATTGCAGGAGCTTTAATCCCGCGCTGTACTTCTGCGACTGGCCAGGATTAAAGTCCAGGACCAAGCGCCATAAGTTTACCGTGCTTGGTCCTTAAGGGGGTAAAAAGACAGCAAAAGCATGTAATTAGCACTTATAGAACCTGAGCCACACCCCTATGAAGTGGAGTCAGGAATACTTTTTGTAGTGGCAGGACCAGCACAAGAAGAAAAGTGGCACATTTTTGCACAAATACTTGCGACTTTTTGCACCAGAAGTTAGTGAATTTTAATGCTTCTGTTAATAAGCCAATCAGCCAACAAATGGGCATTTGTTCATTTGTCTGCTGATTGTTGGTCCCTTTACATGATCCGATTCCACACACTCGGCCCTGGTAACTGGCCCCATTTATAAGGGCCAACAGTTTACCAAACAGCAGCTACAATGAAGCACCGGCTGTCAGGAAGTGCAGATTAAGTGAGGATTCAACATAGGGGAAATTTACTAAGTCCAGTATCTAGGACGCCGGCTTAGTACGATTTTCTCCGGCGCACAGAATACATGAAGAGGCACGGGACTTCCCATATATACAGTATATCCTGGTGGGGGGTGCACTGGTGTAAATTATAAATAAGTCTGTTGGTCCAGGAGGGCCACTCCCACCTGACAAACCCCGCCTACTTAAAAAAATTGGGGACCAAAGACATTTGCACCAGTTTTACACCAGAATAGAGGCGTAAACCCTTTGGTAAATGTGCCTTATATTATAGGCCCAGCACATTCCCCAGGCTCCTCAGGGGCCAATGATCTTATTGAGGCAAAAATGACATGATATCTGGAGAACAATAAATGTAAACAGACAAACCAGGAAAGTGACTTACAGCTCATAATATATACAGGATGTGTGCTGTGAGGTCAGTATCCCCAGGAGTAGCGCTACACCAATCCCTATTCACAAGGCCAGTCAGGACGGCGTCCAGCGCGGATCTGAGGTGATCCATCGGCTCATATGAAACCAAGTTTATATGCGAGTCTATGGAGCATGCGTTACTCCTCCCTGTCAGTGGATCGCACATGCTTTACGCCCGATGCCCACGGACGGATGTCCGCTGTGGAATTCGCGGCCAGACACCCACCGGCCATTCTGCAGCAATGTCCGTCCATAGCATGCAATGTTAAATGATCCTTCCCTGCACACGAGTGGAAATCAATCACTTCCATTTTGCACTCACGGAGGAAGAATCGCAGCATGCTCTATCTGGTGCACGAAATTGCACAAATGACTTCCATTGTAGTCAATAGAAGCCATTTGATCTGATGCAATTCCAAAACGTTAATTTTGAAATCGCTGCAGATCTGTGTCATCGCCGGCACATTATGCCCTGCAGTGCACATGCACGCCAGCTGAGACACTCGCAGCAGATCTGTACAGGCGTGTATAAGTCACTGGCCGTGGGCAGGAGGCCTTACTCATCCCTATCAGCGGAGTGGGCATGCACATTCACTGGTCCCAACATCTCCTAACAGTCTGGACAGACGATCCTCTCTACAGGTGGTGTGTTGGGGGGTCCTGAGCCCGGTCACCTTGTGTGCCCTCACGCATCTACTGGTCCCAACACCTCCTAACAGTCTAGATAGAACGGCCCGGTGGTGGACAATTAGTTGATACGACCATCCTGCTCCTCACATCCCAATAATGCTCCCCTCTCAGACTCTGCTAACGGGGTGAAATCTCTTCTCTGCGTCGTAGAGGCGTCTAGTGGCCAACAAGCTCTACAAGCGGAAGAAGAGGTCACTACACACAAGGAGTCTCCGAGGGGCCTTTATAAGCAAAGGGGGGAACTACTTTTAGGGTCTCAAGTGGCAAGACCGTTCATCTAATCACCACAACTTTACTCATTTACAGATCTGCCCGAGATGGAACTACTCCCTTCTGCCGGCTCAGCGTCTCCTTCATGAGGTTGTCCAGAAGTTCCAGAGAACAGCAGCTACAGTTGTGGCACAAGACAGGACTGAGCATCCGGTATCGGTCCTGCTTCTAGCCCTGCGCTGTCAGGTGGGCATTGGGGGCATGGACCTGGCAGTTATTGGAACAGTCTCAAAAGCTGAGCCAGCGCTATCCACAGCGGTAGTGGGCTGTGACTGACACCTGCCTACTGCTCCAACAGTGGGGATCGGTGAGCACACGTATCTCTGCTGTTATCTTTTACATGCTGTAATCAATGTTGATTGTGGTGTGTAAAGGGTTCACTCAGGTGATGTCATCGGCTGTTGCAGCAACTGGACACCAGACGTTGGCCTATGATCACTAATGATAGCAATAATGCATAAATGATAGCAATAATGCACTGCGATATAGAAGAACTGCAATTAATTCTACAGGGAAGTAAAAAAAAAAAAAACAACTAAAAAATAAGAATACTGTAGTTTAAAAAAATAAATAAAATGAAAATCAGTAAGAGGCCGCCTGCAGACAGCCGGGTCGGATCCCGCTGTGAGAATTCTCGCGGCGGGATCTGATCCGCGCCCCTGCAGGGACCAGTGTAGGTCACCTGCTTCCGTGTCCTCTCTGCTTTGTGATGTGCTGGCTGCTGCATGCGCAGAGAGGAGCCCACGTGTAGGTAGTGACATTTCTGTGCGGGCCTCTGCGAGACCCACAAAGAAATAAAACATGCAGCGATTTGTTTTCCGCATGTGTCTTTGTGCGACGAACTCGTGGCTGTGTGCATAGGATTGCGTTTTGTAATGCAATCCTATGCAGGCGGGTACGGGCGCAAATTCTGCGGGAAATCCCGCCATGGAATTTCCGCCTGTGCGCAGGGGGCCATAGGCAATCGGCACATGGAAGGTTCGGATTCCGACAGCGGACTCTGGCCCTGACCGTAGCCGGTGACCCCGCGTGCCCTTACTTTTCTTCTGTGCTGCATATGGTCCGGCCACCACACATCCGCAGTGCAGAGTTCCCCGCACTGTCGCTAGGTGGAATAGCTGTCGGTCAGGCAGAGCCCACGTGAAGATGGAGCATGCTGCGATTGTTCCTCCGTGAGCAGAAATTACAATTAATTTCCACTCGTGTGCAGGAAGCAGCAGATCTCCATAAGCAGTAATGGGCGGTATTTACTGTGGATTCGTGGAGAGGACGCCGGCCGCAGATTCCGCAGCAAATATTCACCATAAACAACCCTTTTTTGCACACTTTCACCTCTCTGCTTATAAAAATATTAATTAAAAAAAACACACATCTGCTATCATTGCATCTGTAACAACCTGTACAATGACTCACTATTTATCCTGCAAGGAAAACAAAATTCCAAAAAAAACTGCCAATATACTTATTTGGTTCATTTTGCCTTATTTTGTTCAAATCGCCATAAAAGTGATAAAAAAAATTGTTTGTACCTTAAAAAATGTTACTAAAAGAAACTTCTGCTTGTTATACAAAAAAATAATAAAAAAAATCAATCCCCCACAGAGCTCCGCCCATGGAATAATAAAACGTAATGGTACTTTGAACGCAGCAATGCAAAAACAGAACATAAAAGTGTTTAATACCAAAATTATATATATAAAATTTGTTTTTTTGTAATTGTACCAACTCGCAGAAAAAAGATTATCATGCCATTTATACTGCATGGGTAAAGGGGTTGTCCCGCCGCCCAAACTAATTTTTTTTCCCCATGAATGCCCTGTGGAGTAAAATCATCACACGCTACAGCTTTACACATAAAAAACGATATTTTGCTGACCTTTTTATTCCTTTTCTTCCCCTTATAAAGCTGGCCTGAAGGATTTTTCAAAGATGGCGCCGCTGGGTAGTTCCCATGATGCACTGCTGCCTCTCTTTCCTCAGCGTGCGCGCTCCCGATGACACCAGTCACATGACTGGAAGACCAGCGTCATAATGGAGACGCACGCTGTCATAGGGAGAGCGATATCAAGCTGTGAGTGACAGCCCGATATAGCTCTCCCCTTCTGGGAGTCCCTTCACTGCCTTGAATGGAGACGGCAACTGCCCAGCCCGTTCACAGCAATGGGAGAGCAGGGAGAGAGCAGTGCGATCCCCTGTTACTGCTGTGACAGCTGTAGCAGGAGATTCCTTCATCTCCCCGGCCTGTCCCCTCGTCACTGGACACTGAGACAGCACTGTCACATCATTATCATATCATTGTCCCAGTGTCCAGTGATGAGGGGACATGCTGGGGAGATGAAGGAATCTCCTGCTACAGCTGTCAGAGCAGAAGCAAAAGATCGTGATCTCTAGCATTACTTTCAATGGCAGAGGATCGCGAAAGTAATTGAAAGTGAAAGTAACACAAAACACACACACATCCCCCTCACAGTGTTTCCCCCTCCCCCCAAAGTGCCACTCCCCACACACACATCCCCCCCTCAGTGTTCCTCACAGTGCTCTCTTCAAATTGACCCTCCCCTACTCTATATAAATAATACAGATCACCCCCTCCCCTCCCTGCAGAGACAGGACTTCACCATGCGTGATAAGTTACAGTGACAGCCCCCCCCGCAGCATGACAAATTTCTGTCACAGCCCCCCTCCCACCCCATGGACGAATGTGGATCCTGTGTTTATATATGAAAAAAAACTGCAGTCCTATGTCAAACCATAGATAACACAATGATACGTACTGCTATAAAGATGTCCCTGCCATGTTAAAGGGGTTGTCCCACGAAAGCAAGTGGGTCTATACACTTCTGTATGGCCATATTAATGCACTTTGTAATGTACATTGTGCATTAATTATGAGCCATACAGAAGTTATTCACTTACCTGCTCCGTTGCTGGCGTCCTCGTCTCCATGGTGCCGACTAATTTTCGCTGTCTAATGGCCAAATTAGCCGCGCTTGCGCAGTCCGGGTCTTCTTCTTTTATCAATGGAGCCTCTCGTGCAGGATGCCGGCTCCGTGTAGCTCCGCCCCATCACGTGCCGATTCCAGCCAATCAGGAGGCTGGAATCGGCAATGGACCGCACAGAAGCCCTGCGGTCCACCGAGTGAGAAGATCCCCGCGGCCATCTTCATCAGGTAAGTAAGAAGTCACCGGAGCGCAGGGATTCAGGTAAGCGCTCTCCGGTGTTCTTTTTTAACCCCTGCATCGGGGTTGTCTCGCGCCGAACGGGGGGGGGGGGGGGGGGGGTTGGAAAAAAAAAACAAAAAACGTTTCGGCGCGGGACAACCCCTTTAATTTATTCTTTACAGTTGTGTTTTGTATTCATTCAGTATTGTTATTGTTTTTGGTATTAAAAACCAGAGTCTCTATTAAATGGGGTTTGGTGTGTTTTTTGGAACATCTAGAACCAATTAATTGGATTTACATTAATTCCTATGGAATTGATTTCTACTAAAGTCCGTTGCTTCTAGACAGATTAATGACGTTAGTGTATATATATATATATATATATATATATATATATATATATATATACACACACACACACACACAAACACACAGGATCCAACATTCAGTAATGTCACAGCTCACCTCCTCCCCTCCCTGCACTGGCAGGATAACACTCAGAGGAGACATCTATGTACAGAAAACACAGCAGTCACCATTCAGTATAGTCACAGCTCACCTCCTCACCTCCCTGCACAGGTGGGATTACACTGAGAGGTGACAAGTCTACATCTATCTATAGAGCTCTCACCCCACAATGTAATCCTGCCTGTGCAGGGAGGGTAGGAGGTGAGCTGTGACTATAATGAATGTTGGATCCGGTGTTATATATATATATATATACACATACTTACATGGTATAACATTCAGTAATGTCACAGCTCACCTCCTCCCCTCCCTGCACAGGCAGGATAACACTGAGAGGAGACACCTATGTACAGATAACACAGCAGCCACCATTCACAATAGTCACAGCTCACCTCCTCCCCTCAGCACACATGCAGGATTACAGTGGGTGGGAGGCTGGGAATGGCAGCTTGCACGCACGTTAGAGTGGCTGGCTGGCACGGAATGGCGGCTTGCACGCACGTTGGGGCGGCTGGCACGGAATGGTGGCTTGCACGCACGTTGGGGCGGCTGGCTGGCACGGAATGGCGGCTGGCACGCACGTTGGGGCGGCTGGCTGGCACGCATTTTAGGGCGGCTGGCTGGCACAGAACAGCAGCTTGCACGCACGTTAGGGCGGCTGGCTGGCACGGAATGGCGGCTGGCACGCACGTTAGGGTGGCTGGCTGGCACGGCATGGCGGCTTTCACGCACGTTGGGGAGGCTGACTGGCACGTAATAGTGGGCGGCTGGCTGGCACGCACTTTAGGGCGGCAGGCTGGCACGTAATGGCGACTGGCTGGAATGTAATGGTGGCTGGCACGCACGTTAGGGCAGCTGGCTGGCACGGAATGGTGGCTTGCACGCATGTTAGGCGGCTGACTGGCACGGAATGGCGGCTTGCACGCACGTTAGGGCGGCTGGCTGGCAAGGAATGGTGGCTTGCACGCACGTTAGGGCGGCTGGGTGGCACGTAATGGTGGGCGGCTGGCTGGCACGGAATGGCGGCTTGCACGCGCGTTAGGGTGGCTTGCACGCACGGAATGGCGGCTTGCACGCATGTTAGCGCGGCTGGCTGGCCCGGAATGGCGGCTTGCACACACGTTAGGGTGGCAAGCTGGCATGCACTTTAGGGCGGCTGGCTGGCACAGAATGGCAGCTGGCACACTCGTTAGGGCGGCTGGCTGGCACGGAATAGCAGCTGGCTCGCTCGTTAGGGCGGCTGAAGGTAGGTATATAACTTCTGTTTGCCTAATTTACAGTGCACAATGTGTATTATAAAGTGCACTGTAATGGGCAAAGAGAACTGTCACAAAAAAAAAAAAAACCATGGCAGAATTGTTTTTTTTCCCTTCCCTCAAAAAAAAATAAAATAGTGCTTTTCCTTCTGTCCAAAAGTCGTGCAGCTGAGCGGAAACCGAACGGTTCGCATTATAGTCAGTCGGTCCGTTTGGCGCTATTCGGTTCTGTCCTGACTTAGGGATTCCCTTTTTCCTGCTCCCTGAAAGGATGTAAAACCACCTGAAGCCATTAGAGGGCGTCACATCTACAGGATGACTTTGTACTGTATCTCTCGGAGAACAATCACCCCCAACACCCCTCCCCGCTGCCGGCCACCTGGGGGCAGTAAGGAGCAGGAGCGCTTTATAATGAGAGACAACCATGTACTGCAGCCGGTCTGTAGCTGACATGCAGATATAACCCCGCCTCCTGGCCCCGCCCCCTGACAAACCACACCGATTACCAGCGCAGTAAGAATGTTCTAGGAACCTGCCGGCTTGTCCAGTGTACTGTATATGAATGGGACAATCCTCCAGCCCTCCGCACAGCTCGAGCAGGACGCCCCCTCCGGTACTGACTGCGGCCGCTGTGCCCCCCGTTATCAGAGCACTTGGTGAGGAGGGTCTGCAGGTATCAGCGGGTCACCATATGTCAGCTGGAAGAGATGGGAGAGCGCCGCCAGCATCACAGAGGACACACTTCAGTGTGCAGGCAGAAACTGTATTTTCAGAAGACTTTAGGGAAGGAGCGGACCAGCAACAAGCACACATTCGTGTCAGCAGAAGGATAACATTGGGGCATCACCGGCTCCGGGATGCATATTTCCCTTTTCAGCCGCAGTTCTCCGGCGTGGCTCATTCAGCCAATCAGCTGGCTGGAATCGGCACCACCTGACTACACAGCGTGCACGCGGATTGCCTTCAGCAGCCGTGTGCACTGCACACTATAGTTAAGCAGCAAGGTTTTACCTAACCCCAACCCTAAACCTAACCCCGTGCTGCTTAAAGGGGTGGTCTCGCGAAACCAAGTGGGGTTATACACTTCCGTATGGCCATATTAATGCACTTTGTAATGTACATCGTGCATTAAATATGAGCCATACAGAAGTTATTCCACTTACCTGCTCCGTTGCTAGCGTCCTCGTCTCCATGGTTCCGTCTAAATTCGCTGGCAGCTTGCTTTTTTAGACGCGCTTGCGCAGTCCGGTCTTCTGCTCAGCGCGAGCCGCTTCAGTGTGTTAGACGCTACAGCTCTTCTGCGCATGCGCAGACGAGCTGTAACCTCTCGGGAGCGCGCTGGAGCAGAAAGGTGCAGAAAGTTCAGCAGCCCAGCCGAGCGGAGACGAGAAGCCCAGCCGAGAAGCCGCCCATGTAAGTTGCCTGCCCCCGGAGCCCACCGCCTGCCCCCGGAGCCCACCGCCTGCCCCCGGAGCTCACCGCCTGCCCCCGGATCCCACCGCCTGCCCCCGAGCCCGCCGCCGTGCTGCCGGAGCCCACCGCCTGCCCCCGGAGCTCACCGCCTGCCCCCGGAGCCCACCGCCTGCCCCCGGAGCTCACCGCCTGCCCCCGGAGCTCACCGCCTGCCCCCGGAGCCCACCGCCTGCCCCCGAGCCCGCCACCGTGCTGCCCGAGCCTGCCGCCGTGCCCCCGAGCCTGCCGCCGTGCCCCCGAGCCTGCCCGAGCCTCCCGCCGCCGTGCCCCCGATGCTGCCCGAGCCTCCCGCCGCCGGGACACACACACAGACAGACACACACACACAGACAGACATATATATAGACAGACACACAGACAGACAGATATATATATATATATATATATATATATATATACACACAGACACACACACAGACAGACAGACATATATATATATATATATATATATATATATACACACAGACAGACAGATATAGATATATATATATACAGACAGATAGAGATATATATATATATATATATATATATATACACACACACAGACAGACAGATATATATATATATACACACAGACAGACACACACACAGACATATATATATATATACACACAGAGACACACACACACACACATATATATATATACACAGACAGACACACACACACACATATATATATATACACAGACAGACACACACACACACACACACATATATATATATACACAGACAGACACACACACACACACACACACATATATATATATATACACAGACAGACACACACATATTATATATATATATATATATATATATATATATACACACATATACAAACACGTGTGGGTATATATATATATATATATGTGTGTATATATATATATAATGTGTGTGTATATATACACTCACGAATACGCGTATGCGTATACTCGTACACACGTATACTATATATATATATCTCTCTATATATCTATATCTATATATAGATATATAGAGATATATATATAAAAGATGTGTACACGCATATATACACACACACATTATATATATATATATATATATACACATACACATATATACACACGCATATAAAAAAACACGTGTGGGTATGTGTGTGTATATATATATATATATATATATATATATATGTGTGTGTGTATATACACTCACGAATACGCGTATGCGTATACTCATACACATGTATACTATATATATCTATCTATATATATAGATATATATATATAAAATGTGTACACGCATATATACACACACATATATATTTAGGTGAAAAAACTATTTCATCTAAAACAGTGGCAAGTGAATTGCAGGGAGGCATTACAGTACCTTCTGCTGAGAATTCAGCACTGGACAGCTCCCTGCTATTACGAAGCCTGGGTTACTTGTGCAGGGGGAAAGGATCAGCACTGGACAGCTCCCTGCTAATACGAAGCGAGGCCGGCGTCTCGGGAGCGAGCACGTCGGGCTGAAGCAAGCGCAGGGAGAAGAAGCGGCGGCCATCTTTGGGAAACTTTTTATAAGTTCATGAATCGCCAGAACTGTAAGTAGGAACCGGCTTTAAAAGCCATTTACATTGGTACTTAGTAATGTATGCTGAAGAAGGGGGACTGGGCAAAAAAAATATTTCACTGCTGCCTCGAGACATCTCCTTTAAGTGTAGTGTGTAGTGCACACGGCTGCCGAAGGCAATCCGCGTGCACGCTGTGTAGTCACGTGGTGCCGATTCCAGCCAGCTGATTGGCTGAATGCGCCGTGCCGGAGAACTGCGGCTGAAAAGGGTAATATGCTCTCCGCATATAGACGGATGACAGGATCTGGATGATGAGGACACCTGTGAAGACACAAGACGATGGGTTTGTAGTAGATTAAAATGTACTTGATTTTTCTGAATTAAATCACCCTTTTCTCACAATTTTTTTATTTTAGCAGAATCATGAAATTCTATTGCTTTACGTTTACTAATGGCACCCTGCAGCTATTCAATTGCACAGCTGACATATCTAAACTGAGCTGTATCCAAGCAGATCCTGTGTGATACGTCAGCTGAGCAGATGTATCACACAGGATGGGCTTACGTAGATACATCAGCTCGGCAAACAGTATCAGATGTGATGGTTGCCCCAACAGTAATAGTGACACCCCTCCCCCCCAGTTGGCCCAGCAGTAATGGTGACCCCCAATAATTACCCCAGCAATAATTGTGCCCCCCGCCCCCCCAATAATTGCCCCTGCAATAAGTGACCTCCCAAAAAACTGAATGGGCAGACTACAATACCCAGAGGAGTTATCAAAATTGTGGTTATTTTAGAAAAGAAGATGGCTGAGAGGGAGACATAATAACAATGTATAAATAGATCAGGGGACAATACAAAGATCTCTCCCACCATCTATTTATGCCAAGGACTGTGACAAGGGGGCAACCCCTACGTCTAGAGGAAAGAAGGTTTCTACACCGACACAGAAGGGGGTTCTTTACTGTAAGAGCAGTGAGACTATGGAACTCTCTGTCTGAGGACATGGTGATGGCAAACTCACTAAAAGAGTACAAGAAGGTCTTGTGGACACCACAATATTACATGTTATAGTCATGGATTACATCAGAAGGTTCGGCGATTCAGGGATTATTCTGACTGCCAGATTGGAGTCGGGAAGGAATTTTAAATTGGAAAAATTAGGGCATTTTCCCCACTTCCTGTGGATTAACAAGCTGAATTGGATGGACATATGTCTTTTTTTCAGCCCAATATACTAAATTAGGCTCCTTTGACACTGAATGATTACTGCACGGTTCTCATCTGGATGAGCCGATGACATCATCACCAGGTCGTTCGCGCAGCCTGTTTAGACAAGCAAAGTCGTCGTTGAGAATAGTTTACTTCTCATTCAGTGTTACACATTCCTGTGTAAAGCACCGAACGAGCGCGGTTAAAGACGGAGCGGCAACTGAACGAGTCAACGATGATCTTTAGGCCTGAAGTAACTGAATTATGACCGGTAAGCGCACCATTCTCATTGATCGTTCAGTTGTCGGCTCACATTTTGACTGAACGATTATTGGTCACCTTTGTTTGAACAATTTTTTGAATGATAATCGTTCCATCTAAAAGCACCTTTACATGTGGTCCAAAAAAAACAGACAGAAATTGTGATAAACGCCAAGCACTGTTTAGACCCAATGCTCACGGGTGGAATTTCTGCCGTCGTACGCTGCCATACGATTGCATTAGTTTATACAATTCTATGCAGACAGCTGCGATTTGACTGTATAAAAACTTGCACTGTATTAAAATCATGGCTTGCCTATATCTGTGCGAGCCCGGTATGGGCTACAACATTGCAAGATGTTGTAGCGATGTGAAGCCCGTGGTTTCCAATCTGCTGAAAAATAAAATATTAATTAAAAAAGAAAAGAAAGCCTCTCCTAAGAAGCGCTGTCTGGCTCCACTGCATCTTCTTCCCGCTCTCTGGCACTTCTGGCCAGGGATTGAAAAATCCCCGCCTCCTGGAAGCACAGCCTCTGATTGGCCAAGCGCCACAGCGTTCAGCCAATCAGCCAGCTCTCGGTGACCCAATCTCAGCCTTTCATCGATGAGGTGGGGGATTTTTAACATTTTTTTAAATTACGCTGGCAATCTTAAGCCTAAGCAGCAAACGGACATGCGGCTCAGAACTCAAATCCGCAGCATGTCCATCGTATCGCCGTTTCTGTTGTGGGCTCTTTCCTCTCTAGGAGGAATACAGGTGCAGGAGGCGTGTCAAACCCGCGCCAAAAGTCGCAGGTTTTGCCGCTGCAGAAATCTTACAGAATTTCGGTGCAGTTCTACTGCAGACCTTCCATGAGATTTCTGCAGGATTTTCGTCCCGTGTGAACCTGACCTAACCCTTTCCAAACACCAGTTACTTATTGACATGAGTCTACCCACACTGATGCCAGCTTTTATATCCAGAGCCAGTTTGATCTCACTTTTATTTGAGGCCGGGCATCATCATCTGTGTGCTGACTGTTGGGCCTCATGCTCACGGGCACATTTGATTTGTAGAATCCAGCAAGCATTCAAAAAAAAATCATTTCCACACTGACTCGCAGGCCTTCTGTTGTAGAAGTCTGCGGATGCTGTGGACATGAGGCCTGAGATCAGCGGCCCAAACTCATCTGAAGGGTTCCTGTTCCTGGAGAGCAGGGCTTCACTATTACTGGCGGCAGCAAGATAATAGACAAATACACCTAGCCCTCCGCGGCCGCCGGCATCCAGCGCTGAAGCGCCGCTGAGGCCTCTGTGATTATTGCAACATGATGAGGTAACAGGAAATTGCGGGACCTGTAGTGTCTTTACTGCATTATTTATATATATATTTGCTGCCCTTCTTCAGCTTCAGCCTATTCGTCTTTCACTTCTCCCCCGCCCATTCCCCTTCCACCAGGGGGAGCCGCTACAGGCCGCTGTCACCAGTGGGGCTGTAGGAAACCGATCAAACCAGTCAGAGGCATCACTGTTCTCTTCCATCAGTGGCCGCTCGGCTTCTAGAAAAAGATCCCTGAAGTGACGTCAGATTGACAAAAGGGAAGTGGGCGGAGAGACTGTGTGTCACCATGGAGATTGTACAGCGCGGCTTATGAAAGGCAGAGCGCTCTAGCAGCTGAGCAGTGGGGGCTTCATGGGAAGCCGGCTGTTGTAGGAGAGTCCACAGGGTGACCACAGGAGTGTAGCCGCCGCACTCGTCTGAGAGCTGACTAAATCTGTCTTTTGTGGCCCGTAGCAACCAATCACAGCGCAGCTTTCATTTTACCTCAGCAGTATAAGAAGTGAAAGCTGCGCTGTGATTGGTTGCTACAGACAACAGACAGGTTTTCTATTAGCCCTGCCTCCCCTCTCCTATGCCCCTTGTACATCCAGTTGGTGTGTAGTAGTTTGGTACGGTCTCTATAGAGGAGCGCCGATCTCTGCTGGCGGCTGCAGGATATAAGGCCGCTGTGCTCATGTCTCCACCGCAGCTTCCGCCATCTTTATATACCGCAGCCTTGTTCTTCCTCCAGTCTTGGGGTTCATGCCTCGTCTTAACGCTCTGCAGGTTCCATCTACATCTCCACAAACAGGAGGGAACCAGAAATGTCCAAGATGGCCGACTGCACTATTCCCTGCAAAAGTATCCAAGGAAGAGTCCCGCAGCACACGAAATAATGCGCAAGAGTGCAGAGGTATTGAAAAATGTCTGCCAAGCCACAAATGGGATGATGGACCTCCAATCCCCATATCATAATGCAAAGAGAAGGAAGTGGCAGCATTCGTTGAGGGTTTTAAATAAAAATATCAAATTTTATTGCTCCATATTCAGAGAGAAAAAATACAGGCAACGTTTCGACTAAAACCTAGTCTTTATCAAGCCATAAAATTTGATATTTTTATTTAAAACCCTCAACGAATGCTGCCACTTCCTTCTCTTTGCTCCACTATTCTCTGCGGCACCAATCTAGAAACCTGCAGAATCGTCCTCAAACTAAAACCTCCGTCTCCGTTCTCACAGGAAGCCCATTATTCTCTCCTAAGTGTCCGTCTGGACACCATTCTCAGCGGTCCGAGCAGAAACTGGTGGCGGGACAAGTTTATTTTTACATGGAGCAGTTAATCCTTGGAACAAACAAGCGACGTCCGTTTACACGCAGATAATTTACGTAAATTTTTCGCCATATCTCTCCGTCCAGTGCTGGTCTGTCGGGGAATGGTTTGCCAACGACTGAACAATCCCTTTTTAATGCCCCTTTCCACGGAGCAATCATCACCCATCTATCAGCCGGTATACGGGAGTCGCTCCATCTTGGAGTAGCTGCCAGTCTGCGGTGAATGGAGGCGGCGATCTCTGAAGGAACAGCTCTGGCTCCTGAGGGATAGTAGCGTTAGCGCCCAACAGCTGTCCTACCGACTGGCAGCCCCATGTAAGGGACCTTCATGGCTCATTCACACGGGCGGATTGTCATCATATATTTACCGTTTGTAACAGGGGGTAAATTGAGTCAATGGACGGTCATTGTTCCCTGCAGACGCTGCGGATCCACACACAGAAGCAAAAGATGGCAGCTCGCTCTATCCCTTGGGGTATCCTACACCACCTTAGTGTGTGCAGCATTTCCGTACGCATCCCTGTTATAAAAAGCAGGGAATTTAAATTAAAAATATAAATCACACTGTGCAGATCTGTGATCGCGCCATTTGCGGGCATTCATGGTGCCATATGCAGCAGGCAGAGCGTATGGGCTATAATGTGTACAGCGCCGCTAGACCCCTGCAGCGTTGTCCGCTTACGCCCGTTTGATCGGGCCCGATACACTATGACTAACAACGATATTTATGCCGGCATAAAAATAATGATAAGCGAAGGAATCATTTATCGTTCAGTTGTTGCCATGGTTACACTGAAGGATTGTCAATTTTCGCAATTTAGCACATATTTGAACACCAATCATTCCGTGTACAAGGGCGGCAGGTCCGGTGTCTCTCATGTCACAGATCCCACGTTGTACCACGATTGTCATCTATAGTAAAAGCCGCGCCGCCCTGCCGGGTCCATCAGATATTTCCATGAAATGTGACAGTTTCTGCACGGATGCCGCGGTGAAGGGAACACACGGACGTCTTCACACAGAGCGGATTCGCTGCCAGCTGTCCACAGAGGAGAATATGCAGCAGTCCTGCCCCTAAATCCTCGGGATTTGCTGCCAGTTATAACTTGGACATTTCTAACATCCATTATATTAGTCTCATTATCTTTATTTTTCCACATTAAATATTTCAGTTTGTTTCTGAGTGAATCGTACGGATAACGGGGCGCGGCGACGGCGGACAAAAAAAAAAATCTTAAAGGATTCATCTTTGTCAGATTTTTTTAACATGACAAAAACCTGTCATTTTCCCAGAGATGTGTATACGTTATATCCACCGCGTGTTATATTATATTGCAATTTTTTTGCGATGCATTTTTAACATTAGAAAATCCTATTGACATTTGTGTTAAAAAAATTTAAAAAAAACAGTGTGATTGCAAATGTGAAGACACCCTTATAAACCACATGCACACAGGTAGGTTGGAATCTGTATGTGGGAGCCCACAGCAAAATCTAACCCTGTGGCTGGACGGTATCCGAGCATACCTGTACTGCGGATGGTCCACATAGTGAGCTGTCAGACATGTGCAGTATGGATTTAAATTTAAAAAAAAAAACACCTGCTTTTCTTGCGGGATCCGCGGCCCATCTGGGCTGAAGGCTCTACCAAACTCCTATAAATCACAAGATTGAGCATTAACTTAGGCCATTTAGAAACCTGGGGTGTTTATTAGACTTCAAGCTTTCTGGAGAGCTGTAACCCTGATTTAGTGTGGGAGCCAGCATTACTGCATACGGTAGCTTTAATCTATAGGTGGTTGTCTGTTCTTTCTATAAGGAGAGATACTATCAGGGAAAAGACATTTTCCTTTTTTCTTCTTTCGGTCAAGAAATGGGTTCCTGATGAGTTGTTCAATCAACAGCAATGCATTGACCCAAAACCACAATAAAAAAAAACAAACACTTTTCTCAAAAAAAAAAAAGGATATATATGACCTAAAATCCATTTAGATAGACCACTAAATTGATGTGGCTTCATAAAACAACCAGGCATTCGCCCATACCAGAAATAGGCATGATATCACGGGCCCTGGTGTTGGATGCATGTGGGATAGCCGCACCTTTCGTGGAGGCAGCAAATCCAAGTAATCAGATAAATGAAAGATTCAGAAAAAGATGATAAGACCTATAAGCCCTCTGGAAAACTGATGCATAAATGCCCCCACATGTCAAGCTATGAATATAGGTGCGATCTGATGTTGGAGTGATCGGTACTGGTGCATCATTTCTCCACCGGATGTATGGGTTGGCCATTGTCAGTGACTTTGAACTCCCATGGCAAGCAGGCTGGTCAGCTTTCCACTTGCAGGGCACGGCCCCCTGAGCTTCCGCATCCACCATGACAATCCTGGCCCTGCTAGCTTACACATGTCCCTGGTGGAGTGCTATATGAGCTTGTGTACCCCCGGATGGCGCGCTTACATCTCTCCTCCGCCCCTGTGCTCACTGCTGCTGCAGCCAGCCCCGCTGCCACTGTCCCCATTGCCCCTGTGCCCACTGCTGCTAAACGCCTTGCTGCCATTCTCCCCATTCCCCCTGCGGCCACTGCTGTCACTCTCGTCCTCGCTGCATCGTGTCGCTCTTACCCAGCGGCCGCTGCTGCAGGCGGGCCCAAAGTCAAATGTCATTCTCCCTGTTCTCCCATGCGGCCGCTGCAGCCTGCCCCACATTGCCTGTCGGCCCCACTACAGCGCTTCGCTCTTGGTGTCCTCAATTACAGTTCCCCCTGCAGCCACCGCAGGGGGGACCGCTATCACTGTCCTCCCCCCTCACACAGCTGGCTGACCAGCAACAGTAGCGGCCTCAGCTTCAGGTCTGGCCCCGCTTCCAGCGGCATGTATAGGGGGCCAGGAGATCAAGCTTTTGGAGGGCACGTCTGTGGCAGCCAATCAGCCGTTGGGGGCATACCCTTTAACTGAAGACTGCCCAACCATGTCTCCACCCATTCTGGTGGAGACATAATGCACTAGTGCTAGAGTGATCTTCTGAGAAGTGTTCATCTAACTATAGTGTGTGTACAAACAGAACGCACAAAATCACCACAAGATCACACAATAGAGGAGAATTACTTGTCTATAATTGTCTTGTGGGAACAGTGGACATCTGAATCCCTATCCAGTGGGGCTATATACAATGGGAGATCCACAGAATGCAGCACGAGTAAAGATATTAACCCAGCTGTTCAGTTGGTGAAATACCGACATACCAGAGAGAGAGAGAGGTCAAAATAAGAATATGTTTCTCACATGATAGATGTACAGACCAAACGTGAAAGCAACAGTCCGGTCACGTGTGACTCTGGTGGTGGATTTTATTTTAGTTTGTTTGGCGCCGATATGTCCTAGGATTTTTATCCTTTAATAACTAATAAAAGTTATGGTTTAGATATTTTTTTCCCTAAGAAAGCAGAACAGTGAAAATATATAATAAATAACGGATTTCTCTGCCTCGGTGAATACTGCATTGACTATAATTGATCTAGCGCTATTTTTTCCTGTTTAACGATAATCGCTGACCCTGCTGGCGAACTGAACCGCTAATGCGCACAAAAATGGGGATTTTATTGGATCTGCTTTTTCAGTTTTTCTGAATGGATGCAACAGCAAAATGGAAAAGGAGACGCTGATGTGAACCCAGTCTTAGGGTCCAATAACATCGGAGGCTCTAGCGCTGATCCAGCAGAAACTCCCAGCTGAAGTACTGCAGGCACGCTGCGCTAGTTCATCCGTCAAAATGACAGTCAGAATGCCAGGAGCTGGATGGACCTCATTATAGTCAATGGGGCCTCTGCGGTGCCATTTGGCTCGGAGAATGGAGCTGAACGGAAATCTGCCGGAGCTCCAGGCGGAGATGTGAACGGGGGCTATAGCCTAAATCACAAATAAAGCAGAAACAAATTGAACCTTTGTCAAACTTTGTCCACTTCACTAGTGACAGTGAATGGTTCTCTCACAATGACATTTTCAGCACTTGTGATGGAACCTGCAGCACCAAATACACATACACACCAGCAGCACCCTGCACACAGTACATAAATACAGAACCAGAACCAAGCTTACCACATAGAAATGGTATCACCTTCGTCTTTAGCTACAATCACTGCCATAAGTTTGGTAAAACTTTAAACCAGTTTGTCTTGTATTTTTTTATACACTTGTTAAAGGGGTTATCCCAAACAAGTTATTTCCTGTTACTAGGCCCCCAAAGATCCTGAGAATGGGGGTCTGATGCGTCCTGAACTGTAAGCTGCGGTGGTTACATATCACGCGGCTCCAGTCACTTCAGTGGGACTAGCAGACTCTCCACACTTCAGGGGGCGCTGTAGCCCCATTCTCAGTATTGTGGGGTCCCAGCAGCTGGATTCCCACTGATCAACACGTTATCCCCCATCCTGTGATGCTTTCGTGGAACAACTCCCTTACTGTTTGCTGCTAGTGGATGATAATAACTGGCCACCACACAAAATACAGTCATATCTAGACTGCAGCCTACAACAAAACCCACATGTATGTGTATATAAACATATTACAAGCATGTACATATTAGGCTAGGTTTACATATGTGTCTGAGTCTCCGTTGTAGATGCGGTCCAAAAAAGCTGAACAGAATACCACAGCATACGGCACGATTTTGTCTAGTAAAGTGACGGAAGCCTGCCGGACCCGTTACAGTCGCTGGAGGGGGGAGGGGGGGCTGCTGGGGTCCATCGGTTGGCAGATCCTGCACTACAATTTCTGACAGTAGAATATTCAGTCCCATGTGAAGGTACCCTTACACTGCATACATACATATGTACACTTACTGTATAGAACACACATGTATTCTGCACAAGTATACACTCAGGCCTCATGTCCACGGGGAAAATCAGGCCTGCCACGGATTCTCCATGCAGAATCCACAGCGGGTCCCTCCTTTCCCGCGGACATGAGGCTGAAAATAAGAATAAACTCACCTTCCTGGACGCTGCGAGTCTCCCCTCCGTCGTGGCCGGATCGTCTTTCTTCGGCCCGGTGGATGTGCTTGGCACACCGGCAGCGCGCCGGGTACATCCGCCGGGCCGAAGAAAGAAGATCCGACCGCGACGGAGAGGAGACCCGCAGCGTCCAGGACAGGTGAGTTTTAATTCAGGTACGGGTGTTCCGCGGATCCGGATGGCTTCCATAGGCTTCAATAGAAGCCTGCGGGAGCCGTCCCCGCGGGAGACGCGCACGAAAATGGAGCATGTCGCAGTTTTTTTCCCGCACGCGGATCCGCGACTGAAGGGAAAAATGACATCCGCAGGTATTTAACTACCTGTGGGTGTCCAATGCATCCCTATGGGGCGCGGATCTGCGTGCGGGAAAAACGCTGCAGATTTTAAATGTAAATTATCCCGCGGACATGAGGCATCATTGTAATGAAAAACAATCCATCCCCTAGAACATGTTGGAATGAAATGAAACTTTCTCTGTGTGATTATAATGTTGATATAAGTAAGTGATTACAATATCCGAGCAAAAGCATCATTTATTGCGGATAACGGACCCCTTGAAGGGAGGCTCTAAGACCCTGTTGTACCACCTCTTGCTTGGATACAAGATGTGATACAGGCAGGCATGGAGGCTCTAGTACCCTGCTGTACCGCCTCTAGCTTAGACACAAGATGTGATATGGGTGGGCATGGAGGCTCTAGTACCCTGCTGTACCGCCTCTAGCTTGGATACAAGATGTGATATGGGCAGGCATGGAGGCTCTAGTACCCTGCTGTACCGCCTCTAGCTTGGATACAAGATGTGATATGGGTGGGCATGGAGGCTCTAGTACCCTGCTGTACCGCCTCTAGCTTGGATACAAGATGTGATATGGGTGGGCATGGAGGCTCTAGTACCCTGCTGTACCGCCTCTAGCTTGGATACAAGATGTGATATGGGCAGGCATGGAGGCTCTAGTACCCTGCTGTACCGCCTCTAGCTTGGATACAAGATGTGATATGGGTGGGCATGGAGGCTCTAGTACCCTGCTGTACCGCCTCTAGCTTGGATACAAGATGTGATATGGGCGGGCATGGAGGCTCTAGTACCCTGCTGTACCGCCTCTAGCTTGGATACAAGATGTGATATGGGTGGGCATGGAGGCTCTAGTACCCTGCTGTACCGCCTCTAGCTTGGATACAAGATGTGATATGGGCGGGCATGGAGGCTCTAGTACCCTGCTGTACCGCCTCTAGCTTGGATACAAGATGTGATATGGGTGGGCATGGAGGCTCTAGTACCCTGCTGTACCGCCTCTAGCTTGGATACAAGATGTGATATGGGTGGGCATGGAGGCTCTAGTACCCTGCTGTACCGCCTCTAGCTTGGATACAAGATGTGATATGGGCGGGCATGGAGGCTCTAGTACCCTGCTGTACCGCCTCTAGCTTGGATACAAGATGTGATATGGGCGGGCATGGAGGCTCTAGTACCCTGCTGTACCGCCTCTAGCTTGGATACAAGATGTGATATGGGTGGGCATGGAGGCTCTAGTACCCTGCTGTACCGCCTCTAGCTTGGATACAAGATGTGATACGGGTGGGCATGGAGACATACAGGTTCTGTATATCCTGCGGCATATAGGTCCACAATATCTGTAACTGTCTCTAGATTGTGCAAACTGGTAGGCTGTCAAAGTTGGCTTCCCAAACATGTTTTATTGGTGATAAAGTGAGACAATGTTGTGGGGGCTCCTGTGACCCCTTTTTGTTTGCGGTCGAACATTATCCTCCTGGAAGCCGCCATGACAGGAACACATGTGGCTGCAGGATGTCCTGAACATATCGCTGAGCTGTCATTGTCCCTCGTACCACCACTAGGGGGGACCGACTGTCGTATGCGAAGGTCCCCCAGACCACCAGGGAGCAGTGTGCCGCTCTACAGCAGGATTGAGGCGCTCAACCGAGGTAAACGAACATGGCAGTTGTCAGTGCCCAAACTAAACCTGGATTTATTAAAGACAACCAAGTTCACCTCTGTAGCGTCCAGTATCATCGTTCACAACACACTGCAAACTGAGGCAATGGTGGGTGTCAAAGGCCGTACACAATGGGAGCCGCGAAACCAAATGTCCTTCAGCCAAGTGCCTGGAAATGGTTCCTACAGACACATAGATGTAATGATGGCGCCACCTGTCTCTGGGTGATGGACAATTACATAGTTGAATCTACTCGTACTGGTCAGATGACAGGCGATCCTCTCTACTGGTGGTCTGTAGGGGGCGTCCCGAGCCCGGTCACCTTGTGTGCCCTCACACATCCACTGGTCCCAACATATCTTAGCAGTCTGGACAGACCGGCCCGTGGGGGACAATTCACCGATACGACCATCCAGCTTAACCCATCCCAATAATGCGCCCCTCTCAGACTCTGGTAACTGGGTGAGATCTCTTCTCTGCGTCGTAGAGGCGTCTAGTGGTCAACAAGCTCTACACAAGCGGAAGAAGAGGTCACTGCATACAAGGAGCCTCCAAGAGCCTCTTATAGGCCAAGGGGGGAACGACATGTAGGGCCTCCGGTGACAAGACCGTTCATCTAATCACCACAACTCTCATTATCTACAGATCTGCCTGAGATGGAACTGCAGGATGGGTTTTGCAGCAAAGCAATAACTACTTCTACGGGCGGGATTAATATTATTATTTTTTTTTTTACAAATAAACATTACAGATAACTCCCTTCTGCCGGCTCAGCGTCTCCTTTATGAGGTCGTCTAGAAGTTCCAGAGAACAGCAGCTCCAGTTGTGGCACAAGGCAGGACAGAGCATCCTGTACCACTCCTGCTTCTAGCGCTGCACTGTCCGGTGGGCATGGGCCTGGCAGCTGTCCGTGTGCTGCAGGAGCGATAGGGTAGTTAGGCGATAGTCGGTGGGACAGCGGTCAGGAGCTAATGTGCCCAACAGTTGTCCCATGTAAAGGTACCTTAACCCCTTCCTGCTACAGGATATAGCAAAAAACAAGGAAAAAAACTAATGGGTTCCTTTGCGCTACAGTTAGAGATGAGCGAGCATACTCAGTAAGGCGATATACTCGAGAGAGCATCAACTTTTTCGAGTACCTGCTGGCTCGTTCCTGAAGATTGAGGGGGGGGGGGGGGGTCAGGGACGAGCCAGAAGGTACTCGAAAAAGTTGATGCTCTCTCGAGTATATCGCCTTACCGAGTATGCTCGCTCACCTCTAGCTACAGTACATCTACTGGAGAGTATAAAAATCCAAAGAAGTAAAAATCCACTCCCCAATAGATGTACTGCAGCACAAAGGGACCCACAGCAGTAACGATCTTTGACCTTGTTGTCAGGTGCCAAATTGTAATCGAAGAATGTCCTTGAAGAGGAAAAGCTAGCTTAGTTTCTGAAAAGAATGCAAAAGGACTTGAGATATAGCAGAATGCTCCTCGTTTGAGAGACCTCATGAGTGTTCAAGAGGACTGTTTGTTGAAAGATATTACAAGCTTTTAGACCTCATGCCCACGGGGAAAATCAGGCCCGCCGCGGATTCTCCATGCAGAATCTGCAGCGGGTCCCTCCTTTCCCGCGGACATGAGGCTGAAAATAAGATTAAACTCACCTGTCTGGACACTGCGGGTCTCCCCTCAGTCATGGCCGGATCTTCTTTCTTCGACCCAGCGGATGTGCTCGACACGCCGGCAGCGCGCCAGGCACATCCGCTGGGCCGAAGAAAGAAGATCCGGCCGCAACAGAGGGGAGATCCGCAGCGTTCGGGCAGGTAAGTTTAATTCAGGTACGGGTGTTCTGCGGATCCGGACGGCTTCCATAGGCTTCAACAAAAGCCTGCGGGAGACCCGCACGAAAATGGAGCATGTCACGGTTTTTTTCCCGCACGCGGATCTGCGCCTGAAGGGGAAAATGACATCCGCAAGTATTTAACTACCTGCAGGTGTCCAATGCATCCATATGGGTCGCGGATCCGCGTGCAGGAAAAACACTGCGGATTTTAAATGTAAATTATCCCGTGGACATGAGGCCTTATACAGAAAGAGGCGTTGTCATGTAAAGTCCGTTACTGCAGAACTAATGAGTATAAGATATTTCTGTCTGCTGATAAAACAGTCTTAACACTCGTAAGACTTGTGTGGTTGACAGGTTGAGAAAAGGTAACAGATGCAGCCAAGGTATTCACAACATTTCAACATATTCTATATAGGCCGTCTGCACACGGTCGGGTCGGATACTGCTGCGAGAATTTTCGCAGTGGGATGTGACCCATGCCCCAGTATTGACCTTATACTCACCCGTCCGGCGTCCTCTCTCTCTGCACTGCGATGTGCTGGCTGCTGCACATGGGCAGAGCGGGGCCGGCGCATCACCAGTAACGTTTCTGTGCGGGCCCCTGCGAGGCTCGCATAGAAATAGGACATGCTGTAATTTGATTACTGCACATGTTTTCACGCGGTCAAATCGCAGCTGTCTGCATAGGATTACATTATCTAATGCAATCCTATGGCAGCGGGCACGGGCGGAAATTCTGCAGGAAATCCCGCTGCGAAGTTTCCACCTGTGTGCAGGGCGCCATACTTTAGTTCCTGTATCTTCCTGTTTCAACTGTACACTACATATAGTTCCTGATTTTAAGTCAGTTCTGCTAAGTCAACCAAGATAATAAATACCTTTATTTTTTAGCTATAAACTTTACCAGTTTACATGCCATGACCGTCTACATCTGAGTGATTACCGAAGGCCGGAGTGGACCTACATGGTGTGGAGTTCTGCCTGTTGATGGACTTCACACCAAACTAGTAAGTCCTTTTCCTTCAGGATTTAACTAACCACATTCTTCCCATAGCTGGAGCACAGACACTTCATTTTATTGTTTTAACTCTTTCCAATCCAATGTCGGGCCTGCCCTGACATCATTTCCCTCCCCAACTCCGATGTTGGGACAGGCCCGACACTGCAGTGCAGGAGTGCATCTGCACCCGATTGTCAGACACATCTGGTGCAGATACACTCCTGCACTGATCCTCATCAAGGACCCCCGAGGAGAAGGCAGAAAGGATTTTTAACCCTTTCTGCCTTCTCCTTTACACATTACATAGCACTATGTAATGCAGAGAGATTCCGGCCGGCGATCATGTGACCACCGATGTTGCTTGACCCCCAGCGGTCACATGATCACCGAGGCAGAAGGGAGAATGCAGATGTAATACTTCCGCATTCCCCCAAAGGTGAGGTGACCACCTGCACCCTCCAGAACTCTGTCAGATCAGGAGGGTGAAGGGAAAATTTATTTTTTCTCATCCATTCTGCCCGGCTCCAATTTATTTGGAGCCGGGGAGAATGGAAGTTGCTGCGTCTTATATAGCAAATGTGTAGAAAATTAGTTCCGATCGACATTTTTAGCGCGATCGCGAATTTAACGAGCGAACGCTATTTAGTTAGCACGATCAAATCAGCGATCAGTCAGAAGATCCTCCCACTGCCGCCCATACATACCTCTGATTGGTGGTGAGCACCGGCGGGTACTGCTGCTGCACGCCGCCTCCACCAAACGGCTTTCTTCCTTCTGCTGCACACAAGCGCCCGTGTGACATGGAGCGATGGTTTTTCAGACCTCTGCTTCTTCTTCTCCGTCGCCCGCCACTAACCCTGTGTTCTCCCTGGGTGACTTCAAAATTTTTTCCCCCTATTTTCCCGCTCTAAAACGGGGGCAGTCTTATAGAACGAAAAATACGGTAAGTTTACATCCCGGCTGGGAAGGTTTGTGGCGTGTAAAGGGTTCACAGAGAGATGGCGCTCCGTCTGTGACATTATCAGCCTGCCGTGGCAACCGGACGCGTCTGGGTCTGCCATGGCATGTGATCACTAATGATAGCGGTAATACATTGCAGTACAGAAGTGAGCGGGTGACGTCACCACTAGTTGTTCGCGCAGAACGGTTAGACGGGCAGATCCCCGCTGAGTACCGCTCGCTTCTCACTCAGCGCTTCACATTTTATGTTATTACACGGAGCGGAGAGCGTTTGGATGTAAGTGAGAAGTGAGCGAACCGGCTGTGATTTTTAAGCTGGTTGAAGGGAGCGACAAACGAACCGTAAACAACACTTTGAGTTTAGATGTAACAATGATCACATTTATTTGCTTGAACGAATTTTGCACAATGATCGTCCCGTGTAAATACCCTTTAGACGTCCAAAAGCGCTTTGAGTCTCAACCATGGCGTCCAGCCAGTCTAACTACAACGCCACTTCACACTGCCGCCCATCCCGAGCCCTCCATTGTAAACAATGGACGATAATCGCAAAAAAAAAAGTAAATGCGATTTTTTTTTTCTTCATGCCGCAGTGCAGGAGTGAAAATGTCGCAAAGGAGAATGAAACCATTGAAAATCATAGGTTTCATAACTGTGCGTTTTCACTCACCCTCACATTGCGAGAAAAACATGAGATTTTCTCACCAGTGTGAAGGAGCGCTAAATTTTGTAATTTCTGCACAAACTTGTATCAAATCTTCAGGGATCGGCGCCACCTGCAGGCTTGTCTCCTGTACTGCGGGCTCATTCTCCCCACCCACCCCACTCTATGGGAGAAGCCTCTAGCAGGACGCCCCCTCCGGTACTAGGCAGCATCAGATGTTTCTAAGCTGAATATTTAAGAAACATCTGATCTGGTCTCTTGAGCTTCGGATTTATACGGTGGGTCATGATCCGGACCCTGCTGGGCTTTGCATGTTGACTCCTCGCTGATTAATACAGCTTTCTGGAAGTCTTAAAGGGATCTGTGGATATCCTCAGGCTGGGTTCACATGGGGCAGATTCCCGTCGGAAATCTTGCAGTTTGGCCGCAGCAAAAAACGTGAGATTTCCGCCGGGAGAACTGCCACGGTTTAAGCCGTGGCGGCTTTGAAGCGGCCCGGCTGCTCGCTTTTCCGTTGCGGCCGGCGCTCCCATAGAGGAGAGCGCGGCCACGACAAAAATTAACAAAAAAGTAAAAGTAAACAGACATGCTCAATCTTCTGAAACCGGTTTCAGCCGGACTTACCGCAGCGGATTGGCCGTCCCATGTGGACGAGATATCCCGAGATTAGCGGCCACGGCAAAACCGCAGCAAATCCGCCCTGTGTGAACCCAGCCTAAGAGTGCTGCAGTTGCTTCAAGTTTATTTTGCCCCTTCCGGTACTGACTGGCGGCTGTTATGTCAACACCCCTCCCCATCGTTATCAGAGCACTTGGTGAATGCAGTCACCCCTAGCACCCCTCCCCGCTGCCGGCCACCTGGGGGCAGTAAGGAGCAGGAGCGCTTTATAATGAGGGACAACCATGTTCTGCAGGCATATTAGCACTTTCTGCTTAGCTGAAGCAGCGCTGCTGATTAGAGCCCCCTGATTGGCTCTTCGGCACCACGTGACTACACAGTGTGCATGCAGATTGCCTTCAGCAGCCGTGCACTACACACTACACTTAACCCCTTAGTGACCAAGCCTGTTTGCGCCTTAATGACCAGGCCAAATTTTGCAAATCTGACATGTGTCACTTTAACATGGAAAAACACCAGAAAGGTTTTGCATATCCAAGCGATTCTGACATAGTTTTTTCGCCACATGTTGTACTTCATCTAGACGGAAAAAAAGACCGATAGAATTTGTGTTCATTTATTAAAAGCGCCAAAAGTGGGAAAATTTTGAAAAAAAAAGAAAAAAAAAAAAAAAAAAAAAATCCCCATTTTTTCACATTTCCAACTGCAATATCTCAAATATGTGCAAACATAATATAGACATTTTTGCTAAGATATATATTTCCGTCCGTTTACTTTATTTTGGGCGCACATTGGAAAAACTTGTGTTTTTTTTTTTAACCATTTAGGAGACGTACAAATTTAACATTACTTTTCAGCATTTTGAGGAACACTTTTTGTTTTCCTACACCAAGCCAAGATTGGAAAGGCTCATAGGAGTCAAAATGATAGATACCCCCACAAGTGACCCCATTTTAAAAACTACACCCTTAATGTATTCACTGAGGGGTGTCATGAGTATTTTAACCCCACAGTTTTTTTTAGGAGTCAATGCAAGTTAGAAGAGAAAAACTAAAATTTCATATTTTTGCAAATATGTCATTTTAAAGACAGGACTTTTTTCTATAGTACACATGAAAATTAGGATTTGCACCCCAGAATGGATACCCCTGTTTGTCCCGTGCTCAGAAACATACCCATTGTGGCCCTAATCTTACGTCTGGATGCACAATGGGGCCCAAAATGAAAGGAGAAACCGGTGGCTTTCGGAACAGAAATTTTGCTTGAAGGAGATTTAGTCCCCATTGCCTACTTGTAGAGCCCTTGAGTGACCAAAACGATGGAGAATGCCCACAAGTGACCCCATTGTGAAAAGTAGACCCCTTAACGAATTTATCTAGGGGTACGATGAGTTTTTTGACTTCACAGTTTTTGAATGAATCTAAGCCAAGCAGAAGGAAAAAATTATGATTTTCATTTTTTTGGCAATTGTGTCAATTTAAAAACAGTTTTTTTGTACAGTGTACATAGGAATGAAGACGTTCACCCCAAAATGGGTACCCCTGTTTGTCCCGTGTTCAGAAACATACCCATTGTGGCCCTAATCTACTTAAAGGAAACATAGCTAGGCCTGTAATGGAAGGAACACCCGTTGGATTTCAGGGTACAACGGAATAAATTCCAGTCCCCATTGCCCACTTGTAGAGCCATTGAGCGGCCAAAACGATAGAGAACCCCCACAAATGACCCCATTTTGAAAACTAGACCCCTAACAAATTCATCTAGGGGTGTACTGCGTATTTTGACCCCACAGTATTTGAATGAATCTAAGCAAAGCAAAAGGAAAAAATTACGATTTTCATTTTTTTGGCAATTTTGTCAATTTAAAAACTGTTTTTTTTGTACAGTGTACATAGGAATGAAGACTTTCACCCCAAAATGGATACCCCCGTTTGTCCCGTGTTCAGAAACATACCCATTGTGGCCCTAATCTACTTACAGGACACATGGCTAGGCCCATAATGGAGGGAATGCCCGCTGGATTTCAGGGCAGAACGGAATAAATTCAAGGCCCAATTGCCCACTTATACGGAAAAAAAAATGACTTCCTAAAAATAATCCCCCCCCACCCCCATTTTTTGGCATTCCCAAAATATTAGATAAAGGTAATAATATAAACTGCGTTTTATGTCCGTAGACAGGGGTAATTACGGAGGCTGCTTGGGTTGGGCGCATGGGGCAAGAAAATCGGTATCCCCCCTCCTCTCATGTATTTTGGGGGTCATTTCTTGACCTCAGTGGTGGGTATGGGGTGTAAAAAGTGGCGCTCTGTGAGGCTTTGTAAGCTCGCTGAGGTGCAGCGGTCTCACAGAGAAGACTCTCAACAAGCTGCTCCTGGAACTGTATGAAGGCGAGCGTTCCCGGGGTTTCTTGTAAATTGCGTATTACAGGTAGCGGTCTGAATAACGCCGGGCTCACGCAGCCGTAGGCGGAATCCGCTTGCGGAGGCCTGCAGCGGATCCCAGCTGTGAGCCCGGCTGTGACCCTGCGTACGGCCGCGTAATGTACTGCGCATAACTGCCTACTCACACAGGCGGTCATGCGCAGTACTTTTTTTTTGTTTGCATTTCCTGCGCCGTTGCTTAGAGATGACCCGGGTACCCGCAGCCCGTACACAATGTATTTGCACATGGGCTGCGAGTATATCCGCCGTCATACAGCACAATGGGCTCTAGGTCACGGATATCCGCGGTAAAATATAGCATGCCGTGTTCTGTTTCTGCGAGTGGATTCCGTAATTCCGACCCGCTAATTGGGGGAAATTGTGTAATCCAATGCATGCGATTGATCCGTGGATTACCGCTGATCAAGCGCATGCAGAACCCGTAATTCCTCTCCGGTCATGAATGACCGGCCTAATGTTAGATCGCTACTTTATCACGTGATCGGGGACCGCTCAGTGAGGCCGCTGGTCACTGCTCCAAGCACCCAGCCAATTTCCTGGGCTCCCCGGCTCCTGCGAATGTGTCCGGCATTGTGCCGATGAGCGCATGCGCAGCAGCCGGAAGGGTCCATGGAGGATAATCGCATCTGGATTCAAATGCGGAAGCCTCTGAGAAGATGTTTCATCTCCCCCCACTGATCGCATCGGTGAGGGGAAATGAAACTGCCACTTTTTAAAGAACTTTTACGTGATCGCCCTTATGCATTGGATAACGGCGATCACGTGACCAGTAACCGCATACCGCGGCTCCCCGTGACATCTCCAGGCTCTTGGCTACCTTTTGTAGCCAGCAGCAGGGAGATTTTACATTTCTTGGGCAATATTTCACTTTTGCGCATGCGTCCGCCATCATGCTGACGGGCACATGCGCCGAAGCTGGGGTAAGGTCCACGGATCAACATCCCACCAGGGAACAAATCCGGGGACCTTGGGTACGTAATTTCATCCCGCCTTACGGATACGATCCATAAGGGGAGATGAAACTAACTTTTTAAACTTTTTTTTAACTTTTAACTTTTTTTTTTTTGGACTTTTTAACTTTATATGATCACCGTTATCCATCGGTGACTGGAAACCACATACAGCGGTCCCCAGTCATATCTCCCTGCACTCGGCTATCTGTGACAGCCGGGTGCAGGGAGATTTTGAATTTGCCGGGCTCGCCGGCTTCTGCGCATGCGCGCCACATCGGCACATCGCAGTAGCCAGCAGGGGGTCCTGACACCAGCCGGAGGACATCGGCGGACCTGAGGTGAGTATTTTCACCTCCCCTCATGGATCCGATCCATGAGGGGAGGTGAAACTTTTCTTTTTTTACACTTTTTTTCACTTTTCCGTGATCGTCGTTATCCGTTGGATAACGACGGTCGCGGTACCGGGGACCGCTCACCGCTGTCCCCGCTGACATCTCCTGCCTCCCGGCTACCTACAGGAGCCAGGAGATTTTAAGTCTCCCATGCCACCGGGCCTTCTGCGCATGCAGCTGACGTAATGCCGGCTGGCGCGCATGCGCAGAAGGACGGCTACGGCGCCTGGAGCATCGGGACAGCTGGGAGTCATGCGGCGGACCTCGGTGAGTAATTTCAGCTGCCTTGATGGATCCGATCCCTCAGGGCAGCTGAATATGTCACTTTTTTTGCAGTTTTGTTTACTTTTTTGCGATCCGCGCTATCCATTGCATAGCGCCGATCGCAATGCCGGGGGGGGGGGGGGGGGGTTCCCGCAGCCCGGGATAACAGCTCCATGCTGTCAGCTACCTGCGGACACCGACAGCATGGAGCTGTCATGTCCACAGCCCGAGGGGCTTTATTCTCTGCAGGACACATGTTTTTACGTCCTCAGAGAATAAAGCCCACTTCGGGAGGACGTACAAACACTATGGGCTGGTCGTTAAGGGGTTAAGCAGCATGGGTTTAGTTTTAGGGTTAGTGTTAGTGTTTGGGTTAGGTTTAGGGTTGGGGTTGGGGTTAGGTATAGGGTTAGGTTTAGGGTTGGGGGTTAGTTTTAGGGTTTGGGTTGGGGTTAGGTTTAGTTAACCCTAACCCTAAACCCGTGCTGCTTAAGTGTAGTGTACGTCTGCGGGGTTGTCCCGCGGCAGCAAGTGGGTCTATACACTTCTGTATGGCCATATTAATGCACTTTGTAATATACATTGTGCATTAATTATGAGCCATACAGAAGTTATAAGAAGTTTTTCACTTACCTGCTCCGTTGCTAGCGTCCTCGTCTCCATGGAGCCGACTAATTTTCGCCGTCTAATGGCCAAATTAGCCGCGCTTGCGCAGTCCGGGTCTTCTTCTGTTCTCAATGGGGCTCCGTGTAGCTCCGCCCCGTCACGTGCCGATTCCAGCCAATCAGAAGCCCTGCGGTCCACCGAGGGTGAAGCCCTGCGGTCCACCGAGGGTGAAGATCCCGGCGGCCATCTTCAGCCGGTAAGTAAGAAGTCACCGGAGCGCGGGGATTCAGGTAAACGCTGTGCGGATTTTTCTTTAGGTCCCTGCATCGGGGTTGTCTCGTGCCGAACGGGGGGTGAGAAAAAAAAAAAACCCGTTTCGGCGCGGGACAACCCCTTTAACTGTAGTGTGTAGTGCACACGGCTGCTGAAGGCAATGCGCATGCATGCTGTGTAGTCACGTGGTGCCGAAGAGCCAATCAGGTGGCTCTATTCAGCAGCGCTGCTTAAGCTAAGCAGAAAGTGCTAATATGCGCTCTGCACCGGTCTGTAACTGACGTGCAGATATAACTCCGCCTCCTGGCCCACTGACAGAAACCACAAAGATTACCAGGTTAGTAATGTTGTGGGATCAGCGCCACCTGCAGGCTTCTCCTCTGTACACTGTCAGTGCGGACGCAGCTCACCAAGTGATGCCCCCTCCCGCGCGGCTGCCTGGCTCTGTGTACTACTGATACGGGGACGGGCGAGAATTGTTCTGGGAACAGCGCCACCTACAGGAATGTCCGTGTACGGCAGACGTCCCATGTACTGAATATAAATGGCACGCCAGCTACGTACCTAGGCGGCTGCGCGACATCTGTGTACTACTGATAGGGAGACAGGCGAGAAGGAAAAGTGTTCTGGGAATAGAGCGATCACCTGCATGCCGCGCCCCCTGTGCATATATTCCTATTCCCCACCACCTCTACTGGAGCCAACCCAAACAACCAATCAGATTGCAAGTGGTGTTGAATATTTAGTTATACGCGCCTCCGTGCTGCAGTTACCGGACAGCTTATTGCCTCAGCACGAGCCCAGCCGCCCCCCTCCCCCATCCGGTACTGACTGCGGCCGTTGTGCCCCCCGTTATCAGAGCACTTGGTGAGGAGGGTCTGCAGGGATCAGCAGGTCCCGATATGTCAGCTGGAGAAGATAGGAGGGCGCTGCCGGGAGATAGGAGAGCACCGCCGACATGCCGGAAAACACTTACCCAGCACCGCCGACATCACAGATGCACTTCGGTGCACTTTGGCCGGCAACAAGCGGGGAGAGGAGCGATCCAACAACATGATCCTGTCCGGAGGAGGAAGACGTCTTTGGGAATCAACGCGATTGGTGGTTCTGTTCAGTCAAGTTATTAACCAATCGTGAGGCCTCCACCTCCGCTGTGACTGCAGTCTTGTGCCACCATAGCAGACCATAGCAGAGCTGCAGCTGTCACTGCTGGGGAAGTCCCTAAAGACGCGGCCGACTTTCAACTTTACTATTTAAAAACTACCCCCTTTTCTTTCCCCATGGAGATCTAACGGCTCGTGTTTGTGAGGGAAACTAGTTTTTATTCATACAAGTTTTTTTGGTATATATAAAACTTTTATTAATGTATTTTTGGAGAGTTTAAATAAACATCAATTCTGGTATTTTTTTCCTTTACAACATTATTCATGCCGCAGGATAATGATTTTTCTCTCCGGTGGGTCGGTGCGGTTCCGATGATACTATTTCCCCGTGGACGGAGCTTCGGGAGGGCTTGTTTTTTGCAAGATGAGCTATA
The DNA here is from genome assembly GCF_035609145.1 of Eleutherodactylus coqui. NCBI lineage: Eukaryota > Metazoa > Chordata > Amphibia > Anura > Eleutherodactylidae > Eleutherodactylus > Eleutherodactylus coqui. The sequence continues at coordinate 38,966,151 of NC_089840.1, forward strand.
ATTTTTATTGGTACTATTTCGGGCTGTAGCTTATTTTGATCACTTTTAGGGCGCCTTCAGATGACCGTATATTGGGTGGGTATTCACGCCGGCCGATATACGCTGTCCCTCTCTGCAGGGGGAAGAGGCGGGACCAGTGCTCTGAGCTCCCGCCCCCTCTCCGCCCCATACCATTATTTGCCCTGGGAGGGGTGGGGCGGAGCCAATTTCCAGCTTTTAGCTCGGCCCCTCCCACTGCAAATAGAGGAGAGGGGGCAGAAGCTCAGTTCCTGCTCCCCCTGCAGAGAGGGATGCCGTATATCGGCACCCAGCCAATATACGGTTGTCTGAAGGCGCCCTTAGGCTGCCTGTCCACGGGCGAGTTTGAATTGCATTCCCCGCAGCGATAATCCGGCTGTGGGGACCGCAGTGAGCGCTCTCTATAGTGTTGCTGTGGAGAGTGCTTCCACCTTGTCCACGAGCGAATAGTCATTGCGATTCTACACTCGCGGCCGGTAAACTGCAGCATGCTGCGATTTGCCGTGATTCTCCGCAGTCAGGCTGACAGAGGAGATCCGTCTGCCGGCTCTGCCTTCCGCGACAGAGATCTGCCACGGGATACCGCAACGCCCATGGACAGACAGCCTTATTGCATTTTTTTGGCCGTGCAGGATAGGGTGCAGGTCTATCTATACAATGATGCCATATATGGGTGGGTTTTAATGTTACGTTTATGTCCCTGTAAGAGATTTGAAGCAGAAAACCTCTGATCGCTATGATAATGCATGGATGGGTCACCAATAGTTAAAACCGCATCGGTCCGCTGCTTAGGATCAATATCGATCAGCTGATCCTCCGGCCTGCTGTAAGGGCAGCGGGGTCAGACGTCTGCATCGGTGGTCCGGGGCCAAGGTGTAACAGAGGGCTTCACTCCCAATAAGAGCGATGCTTCCATTATACTTCTGTCTCCTCACTGCGGTCAGAACCTGAAGTGTAATAGGAGGCATCTGTCCCACTGATCTAGAGATCGGAATCGCCATCTGACTGCAGCCGCCAGCTGCGGCCGGGATTACAGAACTAGACTAGCCGCTCTACACCGTTCCCATAACTTCTGACACGCAGGAGCAGCACAGCTCAGTGCGGTACACAACTCCCAGTTACTTCTATGAGTGTTACGGAAATGGCGAAAATAGCCGGTTTGCCAGTTTTCCAACCACGTTGGGCAGCAGATGTGAACCAGGCGGAGACCCTCACCCCGCAGACCATTGTGGGTCCCAGAGGTGGGATCTGCATCTATTAAACATTTATAGCATATCTTATGGATCTGCCATGATTGTCTGAGATGGGAACATTTATAGGGATCCCGTCACCAGCCATAAGCTCCATACACTGAGGCTGAATGAACACGGACGATTTTTCTGTCTGAATTTTTGACAAAAAAATTCACAGCAGCGACTTTTTACTCGGACAGATAATCGGTTAGAAAAAAAACCGTCACAGCGTGTCCTATACGATTCTCAGCCAAGATCAGGACATGTAATGTGCGGTGTCCCACACATTGGGCAGCAGACTGTTGGTGTGTCCGAGGCAAGCTGCGCCCAAAAATCTCAGACCTAACCCGCAGTAGTCTGTGTGTATATGCTGTAATGTTACTTCTGGTTTAGCGATATGGTATTCGGGAAGCTGTAGTTCATACTCACTCGGGCCCTGTTCCTGCGCTCGTCCCTGGCAAACATAGCGTGCCCATATGTGCCCAGCAACTTGACTCTTATCAGAGGGCCGAGCACGCAGTCCCATTCATCTCTTTGGGAGATGCACACACACTGTCTTCTGAAGAGCCAAGCTGCCGTGGGCATGCCGACTTCACTGGGGAACCCTGCAGGAACGGGGGAATCGGGGGAGCATGAAAAGAGGCTTCCGAACTCCACATCGCCTGAACTATAAGCTCCACAACTTGGTTCATGGGGTTTATAGTTGATGACCGGTTCCCTTTAAACATAACCAAAAATCATAAATATAAATTATTACTAAACTGGTCGAAAAAAACTGAAGGATCTGAAAACATTTTCTTCATTTTTACTTTTATTTTCATTTACAAACAATTCTACAATTAAAAGAACGAAGCAAACCTTGTTTTGGATCCTCTACAATAGGGGGCGCAAGCTGAAAAATCAAGGGGGCAACATGGACCCTGGGATGTTAATGGGGAGGGGGCGCTTGTTTTGGGGTTTCAGTGCTGGTGGGACGTGTGGAATAATGAAGATGAACATCCGGTATTTACAGACTTTAATAGAACCATAATGAATTAGAAAATACAAGAAAAGCCATAAAACCGGCCGTGGATCCTGTACAGCACCGAGAACACGGAGGAGAAGACAAGAGGACGCGGCGGCTATTTACCGGGCCGGTCCTGTACAGCACCGAGAACATGGAGGAGAAGACAAGAGGACGCGGCGGCTATTTACCGGGTCGGTCCTGTACAGCACCGAGAACAGGAGGAGAAGACAAGAGGACGCGGCGGCTATTTACCGGGCCGGTCCTGTACAGCACCGAGAACATGGAGAAGACAAGAGGACGCGGCGGCTATTTACCGGGCCGATCCTGTACAGCACCGAGAACATGGAGGAGAAGACAAGAGGACGCGGCGGCTATTTACCGGGCCGGTCCTGTACAGCACCGAGAACAGGAGGAGAAGACAAGAGGACGCGGCGGCTATTTACCGGGCCGATCCTGTACAGCACCGAGAACATGGAGGAGAAGACAAGAGGACGCGGCGGCTATTTACCGGGCCGGTCCTGTACAGCACCGAGAACAGGAGGAGAAGACAAGAGGACGCGGCGGCTATTTACCGGATTTACCGTTGTTTAGGACTTTTGCCTTTTCCTTGTATTTTGCCATCAGTTCTCGGAGGTCGAGCAGCAGATCCTCCCGCTTGAACTCCTCGTACTCGCGCTCCGTCTTTAGCCGCTTCTCCTCAAGGCGTTTCTGAAATCAGAGGGGGAAGTGAACACCGTTTTCTAGCACCCCGATAAATAAGGTTTTCCCCCATCATACAGTGAGATTCCTATAATCAGACATCTAGAAAGTCTCATAATCTGTCACTTGTCTCCCGCACAGACCTCACGTTCTAAAAATGTAGCAAAACTGTAAATGAATTTTCGGATGTCTTGGGACTCTTCCCCCATGCTTTACACTGCAGTTCTGATTGCTGCTGGGTATACATACAGTACAAGCCAAGCAGGTCGTCAGTTAATGGAGAGAGAACATCTATTACAGTAAAGACACAAAGATTGTAAAACTAAAGAAACTGAACCCCCAGCGCGAGAACTTGGGGAACCACAACAGACTGTGGGAGGCGTCTGATCATCCTGTAATTGTACACATCGTCAGATTTCCATTAGAAGGGTTGTGCTGAAATATAAAGCTATCCCTTAATCAACAGAATAGGGAATAACTTAATGATCAGTGGGCATCCAACCGCTAGGATCTCCGCCGACCCATAAGTTCCCCACATGAATGAAGCAGCGATTGCGCATGTGAGCTACGTTTCCATTCATCTCAATAGGAGTGCTGAAAATTGTTGAGTACGAGGGCTCAGTAACATCCAGCGCCGTCATGGAAATTAATACACAATTGCCACTTCATTCTTTTGGGGACCTTCAACACCACTGTTCTCTGTATTGATGGGGGTCCCGGCGGACGAACCCACATCAATCAAAAGTTACCCCTTAATCAGTGGGTAGGAGCTAACTTTATAGCTTGGCACAACCCCTTAAGATACACTTGTCAAAAATCCAGCACCTAGGAGGAGTTTTGCTGCAGATAGATCTGTAAATGATGAGAGTTGTAGGGATTAGATGAACGGTCTTGTCACTTGAGGCCCTATAAGTGGTTCCCCCCTTGGCCTATAAAAGGCTCCCACCCCATTACCAGAGTTTGAGGTCGGGTTCACTATTGGGATGTGAGAAGCTGGATGGTCGTATCGATAAATTGTCCCCCACCAGAGGTTTTGACCAGACTGTTAGGGGGTATTGGGATTAGTGGATGGGGGAACACAAGGTGACCGGGCTCAGGACGCCCCAACAGACCATCAGCAGAGAGGATCGTCTGATCATCCAACAAGCACAAGCAGCTCCAACTGTGTCGTTGTGCACCATCCAGAGACAGGTGGCGAATCATTATAGGCCCGTGTCCGTGAACCATTTTTTGTGGCACTTGGCTGAAGCACATTCGATCTTACAATGCCTGTTTTGTGTTCTGCCTTTGACTCCCACCCACTGTCGCCTCAGTTGGCTGTGAATAACGAAATTGGACGCTATGGAGTGGAACCAGATTTTTTTCAGTGATGAATCCAAGTTTTGTTTGGGTACAATGTTCGTGTCTGAAGACCTCAGGATGAGCGTCTAAATCCTGCTTTTGCCTGGTACAAGGGACAATGACAGTTCAGTGATATGTTCAGGACATCCTGACCAGACTGGTAGGAGATGTTGGACCAGTGGATGTGTGAGGGCGCACAAGGTGACTGGGCTCAGGACCCCCCTACAGACCACCAGTAGCGAGGATCATCTGACCAGCATGAGTAGATCCAACTACTTAGGATAAATGATCCTTTTGCTCCAATTTTGTAATCACTTAAAGCAACATTACAGTCACAACATTTTTATTCGATTCTGACAACTGCTTCTAGATCCTTCAAGATTTTTGACAATCGGAGTAATCAACCTCTTAGGCCACCTGCACACGGGCGGAAATTCCGGAAATTTCAGCCCCTGGACGCCTGCATAGGAGTGCATTACAATACGCACTCCTGTGCAGACGGACGCGGTTTGTCTGCGCAAAATCCTGCGCAGCAAACAAACCGCAGTGTGTCCTATTTCTGCGAGCCCTGCACAGAAATGTCACTCACCGGCCCCGCTCTGCGCATGCGCTGGCTGCCCGGTAGCCGGCACATGAAAGATCCGGGGGCGCGGGTGAGTGTCACGCTGCTCTCTGCAGGCGCTCGGGTCGGGTCCCGCTGCGAGAATTCACGCAGCCGGATCCAACCCGGCCGTCTGCAGGTGTCCTTAGTGATGGAGCCAAATTTTGGAAAACTAACATCACTTTGACATAAAATAACTTCGTAAAGGTTTATCCAAGTGATTTTGACATTGTTTTTTTTTTGTCATATATTGTACTTCATTTAGGAGGTAAAAATAGATCAATAGAATTTATTATGCATATTTATCAAAAGTGCCAAAATTGGGAAAATTTTGGAAAAATTCTAAATTTTTCTTACATTTTCAATTGCAATACATTTTAAATATGTGCAAACATACTGTACACATTTTTGATAACATATATATTTGCATTTGTTTACTTTATTCTGAATGCACATTTGGAAAACTTTCATTTTTTTTTAACCATTTAGGAGACGTACAAATTTAACATAATTATCAACATTTTGAGGAACACTTTTTTTTTTCCTGCACCAAGCCAAGATTGCAAAGGCTCATAGGTGTCAGAATGATAGATACCCCCACAAATGACCCCATTTTAAAAACTACACTCCTTAATATGTTCACTGAGGGGGGTCAGGAGTATTGATACCACAGTTTTTTTCAGGAATTGATGCTATTTAGAGGAGAAAAAAAAAAATCATATTTTTGCAAATATGTCATTCTAAAGGCAGTTTTTTTCTATAGTGCACATGAAAATGAGGATTTACACCCCAAAATGGATACCCCTGTTTGTCTTGTGTTCAGAAACATATCCATTGTGGCCCTAATCTTATGTCTGGATGCACAACGGGGCCCAAACAGAAAGGAGCAGCCGGTGGCTTTCAGAACAGACATTTTGCTTGAAGGTGTTTCAGGCCCCATTGCCCACTTGTAGACCCCTTGAGCGGCCAAAACGATAAAGCACCCCCACAAATTACGCCATTTTGAAAACTAGACCTCTTAATGAATTCCTCTGGGGGTGTACTGCTTATTTTATTTTTTTATTTTTAATTCTTTATTTTCAATTTTAATACAGATACGGTGATAATTGTTCAGTAACTTTAAGCACATATATTTGAGGTGCAATATCAACTCTGAACAGCAGTTAAACTTAGAGGTGTCTCGATACACCCCGCTCCACTTGAACATTAAAGTGTTCCGTTTCTTTTGCGCTATCGTCATACATCTATTGTATAGACTTTGTCTTAAGGATCGTTACTTAAAGCCATACAAACATAGTATAGATTAAGTTGCGTTAGGAACGCTTCTAACCCGGCAGAATAACATCTTGAGGGGGAACTATGACATAAGACAAGAAATAGATGGGAGGTTGTAGAGTTTTGTGAAGGGGGTGGTCAGGACAGGTGTGGGAGTGATGGACGAGAGGGGGAGAGGTTTATGACCTTTGGTGTCCGGGGTCCAATAGCCTCCGGTATTCCGGTGAGTTCTGGAACTCCAGCCAATGGTACCAGGTCTTTTTGAATTTTTCTTGGGTGCCTTTGAGCGTTGCCGTGAGGTCCTCCATCTCCTTTATCCCCTGTATTAGATTGAGCCATATAGGAATCGAAGGTGGTGTTGTCTGATGCCAGAGTTTCGGTATACAGGAGCGGGCTGCGTTGACTAGGTGACGCACTACCGAATGTTTGTACACTACGAGTGGAATCTCGTTATGGTGAAGAAGAAAGGCGGCCGGTGTTTTGGGAATTGGATATTGGGTAAATTTCGAGGAAATCTGCTGCACCCTCTCCCAGGAGCCCACCAGCACTGGACAGTCCCAAAAGATATGAAGGAGAGTACCTCGGGTGGCATTGCATCTCCGACACTGGGGGAAGACTGATGGAAACAATTTGTTTAGTTGCGCCGGTACCCTGTACCAACGCGATAGTACTTTGTATCCGGCTTCCTGTGTTTTACTGGACATGGAGGTGGAATGTGTCAGCGTGAAGATTTTTTCTTTCTGTTTGGGAGAAGGTTATTGAGAGGTCTTCTTCCCATTTCTGTACATAGTTAGGTGGTTCAGGTTCTATCTGTGTGTTGAGGATGTTATATGCTAGGGATAGTGTGTGTCTGTGCGGGCCTTCGGTACTGCATGTTGCCTCAAATAGTGTTTTTGGGCGCGTGAAGAAGCTCGGGTGTGGGAGTGTGCTTAGGAAGTGTCTTAGTTGCACCGTTTGCCAGAACGGGATTGGAGGAAAGTCTTGTGTCTCTGTCAGTTGGGCCGCGGTCAGCCAGTGGCCTTCGTGTAAGAAGTGGGTTGCTCTGTATCTATCTTTCTGTGCCCAGCTGCGAAATACTTTATTTTCGCTCCCCGGGGGAAACGAGGGGTTGCCCAGGACTGTGAACATTGGTGAGGGATTGGGGGCGATATTCGGCCTTGTCCGAATTTTGGCTACAGTCGCCAGGGTGGGGCCAGTTGTGGGGTGCCGCGTCAGCTCTCTGGGGGTCTGATCCGTCAACCAGGGTAATACCCTCAGTGGGATGGTCGTCCCTGCTTGTTCAATGGACACCCATTGTTTGAGATTCTGGTGTCTGTGCCAGTCTATTACTCGGGTTAGGTGGGTTGCTTGGAGGTATTGCGTAAAGTTGGTTAGGCCAACCTCCCCCTTCCTTCTTGGGTCTTGTTAAGATGTTGCGGGAGATGCGCGTTGGTTTGTCCGCCCAGATGAACTTGGATGGGAGAGCTGAAAGTTGTTGAAGGAATTGTCTGGGCACTTGTACGGGGAGCGCCTGGAATAAGTAGAGGATTCTAGGCAAGACGTTCATCTTGAAAATGGCGCATCTGCCAAACCAGGAATGTAGCCCCTTGGTCCACGAGTTTAGGTCTGTTTTAATTTTGTTTATGAGTGTGGGGAAGTTGGCTGAGTACAGTTCTTCTATGTCTGCGGGAAGGCTTATGCCTAGGTATTGGATGTGGGTACTTGCCCATGTGAACGGAAATGAGGTTTTCAGTTCATTGACTAACGGTTGTGGGAGGGATATGTTGAGTGCCACGGACTTATGGTAATTAATTTTAAAGTTTGAGACTTCTGAGTATAGTTTGATTTCAGCTCATAGGTTTGGTAGGGAGATTCTCGGGTTGGTGATGAAGAATAGGAGGTCATCAGCGTATGCTGCTATTTTGTGTTCGGTATCAGTGGTTTTGATCCCTGTTCTGTTTGGATTGGATCTAATTCTTGCCAGAAATGGCTCTAGGCACAGAAGGAAAATTATGGGTGAGAGCGGGCACCCTTGTCACGTTCCCTTTGTGACCTGGAAAGCTTCTGATATTTGGCCGTTTACCCTGACCGCGGCCGATTGGGAGCGCCATGTTTCTCTGACGCCAGATACCCGAACGCGTACCACTGTCTGAACCCCACCACCAAAACCAAAGGAGTATCGATCCTAATTGCAGGCAACATCCCGTGGGAACATGCAGCAACTCATTGCGACACTGAAGGGAGACTCATCTTCATCAAAGGTAAGCTCGCCAGCACCACAGTCACACTTGCAAACATGTATCTCCCCAACTCCAACCAGGTGTCCTTTCTAGAAAGGGCTCTGGAGGATCTCGAGGAATTTAAAGAGGGCGTCCTGATACTGGGGGGAGACTTCAACTTCCCGCTCGAGCCACACATAGACACATCCAAAGGAGCGAGCTACCTCACCCACGCAATGCACCACAGGATTAGGAAAACACTCCACAAACACCAACTGACAGATGCGTGGAGAATCTTACATCCAAACACGAGAGATTACACACACTTCTCCACGCCACACAACTCATATTCGAGGATTGACTTCTTCCTGGTACATCACTCAACACTCCCCCTACTGGCAAAAGCGGAGATAGACTGCATCACACTCGCTGATTACGCACCCATATCTCTCTCTATAACACTCCCCACAAAACACGAAAGAGCATGGCACTGGCGCTTAAATGAAGCACTCATACACAGCCCCGAGACAGCAGGCGAAATCCAAAAAACAATAACAGAATACTTCGAAAATAACTGTACACCAGATACAGAACCGCTGAGAGTCTGGGAGGCCCATAAATGTGTGATCAGGGGATATCTCATAGGATTGGGGTCTCGTATCAAAAAAGAAAAAGGAGCCCAACTACGCAGACTCCTAAACCAGATCCAAGCACTCGAAATCACGCATAAAGCCAGCCAGAATCACGCAGCAGGAGCGGAACTAATCCAACTCAGAGAAAAAGTGCGAACAATATGTCTGGGACAAGCAAAGGGGTCGTTAGTAAAATGTAGGCGCCACTTTTACGAGTTTGGGAATAAACCAAGCAGAACCCTGGCGCGGACGCTTAAAGCAACTAGAGCAAAGACCTACATCCCACATATCACCGCTCCCTCCGGGCAGACAGTACACCTCCCACAGCAGATAACGGAAGCCTTCCGCGCCTTTTACCAGGCCCTATACAATATAACCCCCCCCCCCCCCCCCCCAAGGTCGGAACGAGACAGGGAAAGACATAAAAACAAAATAAAGGAATACCTACAGCAATCAAACATACACAGAATTACACAGGAGACACTTGAGAAACTGGAAGAACCAATCACGCAGGAAAAATTAGAAACAGCATATTCAGAGTCCCAAACAGGAAAATCACCAGGCCCAGACGGCCTTACCCTTGCCTACTACAAAAAATACAAGGAGTCTCTAACCCCATATTTTCTACAAGCATTCAATTCAATCACAACTGGGACAGAAATGCACAGAGACACTTTAAGAGGCCATATTACAGTAAGCCCAAAAGAGGGAAAGGATCCCTCACAATGCCAGAGCTACAGACCCATATCTCTCCTGAACGTGGATCTGAAGCTCTTCGCTAAAATACTAGCAAGTAGGATCTCCCCGCTTCTCCAAAAAATAATTCACAAAGACCAAGTGGGATTCGTCCCGCTAAAAGAAGCGAGGGATAACAAATCTAAAGCAATAAACCTAATCCACCTGGTCAGAAACCTCACAACTCCCGCTCTTCTCTTGTCCACGGACGCAGACAAAGCGTTCGACAGAGTGGACTGGGACTTCCTACTTGCCACAATAACTCACCTGGGACTAGGGCCCAAATTGATAAACTCTGTCAGATCAGGAGGGTGAAGGAAGAATTTATTTTTTCTCATCCATTCTCCCCGGCTCCAATTTATTTGGAGCCGGGGAGAATGGAAGTTGCTGCGTCTTATATAGCAAGTGTGTCGAAAATTAGTTCCGATCGACATTTTTAGAGCGATCGCGAATTTAACGCGCAAACACTAGTTAGCATGATCAAATCAGCGATCAGTCAGAAGATTCTCTTCTCCCCACTGCCGCCCATACATACCTCTGATCGGTGGTGAGCGCCGGCGGGTACTACTGCTGCACGCCGCCTCCACCAAACGGCTTTCTTCCTTCTGCTGCACACAAGCGCCCCTGTGACATGGAGCGATGGTTTTTCAGACCTCTGCTGCTTCTTCTCCGTCGCCCGCCACTAACCCTGTGTTCTCCCTGGGTGAGTTCAAAAATTTTTCCCCCTATTTTCCCGCTCTAAAACGGGGGTGCGTCCTATAGAACCAAAAATACGGTAAGTTTACATCCCGGCTGGGAAGGTTTGTGGCATGTAAAGGGTTCACAGAGAGATGGCGCTCCGTCTGTGACATCGTCAGCCTGCCGTGGCAACCGGACGCGTCTGGGTCTACCATGGCATGTGATCACTAATGATAGCGGTAATACATTGCAGTACAGAAGTGAGCGGGTGACGTCACCACTAGTTGTTCGCGCAGAACGGTTAGACGGGCAGATCCCCGCTGAGTACCGCTCGCTTCTCACTCAGCGCTCACATTTTATATTACACGGAGTGGAGAGCGTTTGAGAAATGAGCGAACCGGCTGTGATTTTTAAGCTGGCTGAAAGGGAGCGACAAACGAACCGTAAACAACACTTTGCATTTAGATGTAACGATTATCTCACTTTTTCATTTGCTTGAACGAATTTTGCGCAATAATCGTCCCGTGTAAACGGCCCTTTAAAAATGCAGAAGTGCTTTATGAGTCACAACCATGGCGTCCAGCCAGTCTAACTACAACGCCACTTCACACTGCCGCCCATCCCGAGCCCTCCATTGTAAACAATGGACGATAAATCGCAAAAAAAAAAGTAAATGCAATTTTTTCTTTTCTCTTCATGCCGCAGTGCAGGAGTGAAAATGTCGCAACGGAGAATGAAACCATTTAAAATCATTGGTTTCATAACTGCGTTTTCACTCACCCTCACATTGCGAGAAAAACATGAGATTTTCTCACCAGTGTGAAGAAGCGCTAAATTTTGTAATTTCTGCACAAACTTGTATCAAATCTTCAGGGATCGGCGCCACCTGCAGGTTTGTCTCCTGTACTGCGGGCTCATTCTCCCCACCCACCCCACTCTATGGGAGAAGCCTCCAGCAGGACGCCCCCTCCGGTACTGACTGGCGGCTGTTGTGGCAACACCCCTCCCCATCGTTATCAGAGCACTTAGTGAGTGCAGTCACCTCCCAACACCCCTCCCCGCTGCCGGCAACCAGGGGGCAGTAAGGAGCAGGAGCGCTTTATAATGAGGGACAAATATGTACTGCAGCCGGTCTGTAGCTGATATAACTCCGCCTCCTGGCCCCGCCCACTGACAGAAACCACAGATAATGTTGTGGGATCTGCGCCACCTGCAGGCTTCTCTGTACACTGTCAGTGCGGATGCAGCTCACCAAGTGTGATGTCACCTCCAGCGCGGCTGCGGGACTCTGTGTACTACTGATACGGGGACGGGCGAGAATTGTTCTGGGAACAGTGCCACCTACAGGAATGTCCGTGTACTGCAGACGTCCCATGTACTGAATATGAATGGAACGCCAGCTACGTACCTAGGCGGCTGCGCGACATCTGTGTACTACTGATATGCTATGGGGACAGGCGAGAAGGAAAAGTGTTCTGGGAATAGAGCGATCACCTGCATGCCGCGCCCCCTGTGTATATATTCCTATTCCACACCACCTCTACTGGAGCCAACCCAAACAACCAATCGCCGTGAATCAGCCAACCCAAACAACCAATCGCCGTGAATCAGCGAACCCAAACAACCAATCGCCGTGAATCAGTTAATCCAAACAACCAATCAGATTGCAAGTGGTGTTGAATATTTAGTTATACGTGCCTCCGTGCTGCAGTTACCGGACAGCTTATTGCCTCAGCACGAGCCCAGCCGCCCCCTCCCCCATCCGGTACTGACTGCGGCCGTATCAGCAGGTCCCGATATGTCCGCTGGAGAAGATAGGAGGGCGCTGCCGGGAGATACTTACCTAGCACCGCTGGCATCACAGATGCACTTCGGTGGACTTTGCCCGGCAACAAGTGGGGAGAGGAGCGATCCAACAACACGGTCCTGTCCGGAGAAGGAAAACGTCTTTGGGAATCAACGCGATTGGTGGTTGTTCTGTTCAATCAAGTTATTAACCAATCGTGAAGCCTCCACCTCCGCTGTGACTGCAGTCTTGTGCCACCATAGCAGAGCTTCCGGCTGTCACTGCTGGGAAGTCCCTAAAGACGCGGCCGATTTTCATCTTTACTTTTGAAAAACTACCCCCTTTTCTTTCCCCATGGAGATCTAACGGCTCGTGTTTGTGAGGGAAACTAGTTTCTATTCATACAAGTTTTTTTGGTATATATAAAACTTTTATCAATGTATTTTTGGAGAGTTTAAATAAACATCAATTCTGGTATTTTTTTCCTTTACAACATTATTCATGCCGCAGGATAATGATTTTTTTCTTCTGCGGGTCGGTGCGGTTCCGATGATACTATTTCCCCGTGGACGGAGCTTCGGGAGGGCTTGTTTTTTGCAAGATGAGCTGTAACTTTTATTGGTACTATTTCTGGCTATAGCTTATTTTGATCACTTTTAGGGTGCGGGCAGACGAGCGCATAAACGGCGCGTTTTTGCGACCAAACGTATATACGTGACCATCTGAGGCAATGGTTTCGAATGTATTCGTTCACATGGGCGATTTTACGGCGCGTAAAAAAGGAAATTCGAAAAAAAAAGGGACATATGCGACCGAAAAACGCGCCAACGCATATTCGATGGCCGAAAAGACCGTTTGCAAAGTAGGAACAAACGAAAATACGCTTTCTAGCTCTGGTCGTGATCGGTGAAAAACGATCGCTCGGGCGATTATACGTTGCGCTCGTGCGAACGTAAATACGCCTACGCTCGTCTGCCCGCACCCTTAGGACGCCTTTAGATGACCGTATATTGGGTGGGTTTTCACGCCGGCTGATATACGGTGTCCCTCTCTGCAGGGGGAGGAGGCTGGAAGAGCCGGGAGCAGTGCTCTGAGCTCCCGCCCCCTCTCCGCCCCTTACCATTATTTGCCCTGGGAGGGGTGGGGCGGAGCCAATTTCCAGCTTTTAGCTCTGCCCCTCCCACTGCAAATAGAGGGGAGGGGGCGGGAGCTCCGTTCCTGCTCCCGGCTCTTCCAGCCTCCTCCCCCTGCAGAGAGGGACGCCGTATATCGGCCTCCAGCCAATATACGGTTGTCTGAAGGCGCCCTTAGGCTGCCTGTCCACGGGCGAGTTTGAATTGCATTCCCCGCAGCGATAATCCGGCCGCGGGGACCGCAGTGAACGCTCTCTATAGCTTTGCTGTGGAGAGTGCTTCCACCTTGTCCACGAGCGAATAGTCATTGCGATTCTACGCTCGCGGCCGGTAAACTGCAGCATGCTGCGATTTGCCGCGATTCTCCGCAGTCAGGCTGACAGTGGAGATCCATCTGCCGGCTCTGCCTTCCGCGACGGAGATCTGCCACGGGATACCGCAACGCCCATGGACAGACAGCCTTATTGCATTTTTTTGGCCGTGCAGGATAGGGTGCAGGTCTATCTATACAATGATGCCATATATGGGTGGGTTTTAATGTTACGTTTATGTCCCTGTAAGAGATTTGAAGCAGAAAACCTCTGATCGCTATGATAATGCATGCAAGGATCACCAATAGTTAAAACCGCATTGGTCCGCTGCTTAGGATCAATATCGATCAGTTGATCCTCCGGCCTACTGTAAGGGCAGCGGGGTCAGACATCCACATCGGTGGTCCGGGGCCAAGGTGTAACAGAGGGCTTCACTCCCAATAAGAGCGATGCTTCCATTATACTTCTGTCTCCTCACTGCGATCAGAAGCTGAAGTGTAATAGGAGGCATCTGTCCCACTGATCTAGAGATCGGAATCGCCATCTGACTGCAGCCGCCAGCTGCGGCCGGGATTACAGAAACCGTCAGACTAGCCGCTCTACGCCGTTCCCATAACTTCTGACACGCAGGAACAGTAAAGCTCAGTGCGGTACACAACTCCCAGTTACTTCTATGAGTGTTACGGAAATGGCGAAAATAGCCAGTTTGCCCGTTTTCCAGGCATGTCGGGCAGCAGATGTGAACCAGGTGGGGATGCCCCTCAACCTGGAGACCAATGTGGGTCCCAGAGGTGGCATCCACATCTAATAAACATTTATAGCATATCTTATGGATCTGCCATGATTCTGTGAGATGGGAACATTTATAGGGAACCCGTCACCAGCTATAAGCTCCCTACACTGAGGCTGTATGAACACGGACGATTTTTCTGTCTGAATTTTTGACAAAAAAATTCACAGCAGCCACTTTTTACTCGGACAGATAATCGGTTAGAAAAAAAAAACCGTCACAACGTGTCCTATACTTTACCGATGCTCAGCCAAGATCAGGACATGTATTGTGCGTCGTCCCACACACTGGGCAGCAGACGGTTGGTGTGTCCGAGGCAAGCTGCGGCCTAAATCTCAAAGACCTAACCCGCAGTAGTCTGTGTGTATATGCTGTAATGTTACTTCTGGTTTAGCGATATGGAATTCGGGAAGCTGTGGTTCATACTCACCCGGGCCCTGTTCCTGCGCTCGTCCCTGGCAAACATAGCGTGCCCATATGTGCCCAGCAACTTGACTCTTATCAGAGGGCCGAGCACGCAGTCCCATTCATCTCTTTGGGAGATGCACACACACTGTCTTCTGAAGAGACTAGCTGCTGTGGGCATGCCGACTTTGCTGGGGAACCCTGCAGGAACGGGGGAATCAGGGGAGCATGAAAAGAGGCTCCCGAACTCCACATCGCCTGAACTATAAGCAGCACAATCTGGTTCATGGGGTTTATAGTCTATGACTGATTCCCTTTATACATAACCAAAGATCATAAATATAAATTCTCACTAAACTGGTAAAACATTTCTTCATTTTTACTTTTATTTTCATTTACAAACAATTCTACAAATAAAAGAATGAAGCAAACATTTTTTTGGATCCTCCACAATGAGGGGCGCAAGCTGAAAAATCAAGGCAGACCACATGGACCCTGCGATGTTAAGAGGGGGCGCTTGTTTTGGGGTTTCAGTGCTGGTGGGACGTGTGGAATAATGAAGATGAACATCCAGTATTTACAGACTTTAACCCCTTCCCGCTCCATGACGTACTGGTACGTCATGGAGTGGCAAGGTATGTATGAAGAGAGGTTGCGTGGCAACCCCTCTTCATACAGTGCGGGCATCAGCTGTTTATAACAGCTGACACCCGCGGGCAATAGCCGCTATCGGCCGATCGCGGCTATTAACCATTTAAATTCCGCTGTCAATTCTGACAGCGGCATTTAAATCCCCCGCGGTGAGATCGGGGGAGCCGTACCGGTGTCATGGCAGCCGGGGGCCTAATTAAAGGCCCCAGGGCTGCCTTACCAGACTGCCTATCAAGCCATCCCCGTGGGGTGGCTTGATAGACTGCCTGTTAAATTGCAGTATGACATAATGCTATAGCATTACGTCATACTGCAGGAGCGATCAAAGCATCGCATGTTAAAGTCCCCCAGGGGGACTTCAAAGAAATGTAAAAAAAAAAAATCAATAAAGTTTTTTTAATTGTAAAAAAAAAAAAAGTTATAAAAGTTTAAATCACCCCCTTTTGCCATATCTATTATTAAACAAATCTAAATTCTAAAATAAAAATATGTATTTGGTATCGCCACATCTGTAAAAGTCCGATCTATCAAAGTAGCGCATTATTTTTCCCGCACGGTGAACGTCGTCCGGAAAAAAAATAAAATAAAACGCCAGAAATGCACTTTTTTAGTCACCCTGTCTCCCAGAAAAAACGCAATAAAAAGCGATCAAAAAGTCGTACGTACTCCAAATTGATACTATCGGAAACTACAGGACATCCCGCAAAAAATGAGCCCTTGCTCAACTACGTCGACGAAACATAAAAAAGTTATTGCGCACAGAAAATGACGGCAGAAAATAATTGAAAAAAATTGTCTTTGAAAAAAATTAAAAAAGAGTATAGTAAAAAAAAAAAACTATACAAGTTTGGTATCGTAGTAATCGCACCGACCCATAGAATAAAGTTATCATGTCGATTTTGTTGCAGTTTGTTCACCGTAGAAACAAGACGCACTAAAAGATGGCGGAATGTCGTTTTTTGTTGTTTTTTTCATTTTACTCCACTTATAATGTAGTGAAAAACTTTTTAAAAATTCTATGGTACTTTAAATAGCACCATTAAAAAATACAACTCGTCCCGCAAAAAACAAGCCCTCATACAGCGACGTCGAAGGATAAATAAAGGAGTTACGAATTTTTTGAAGGGGGGAGAAAAAAACGAAAATGGAAAAAGAAAAAGGGGCCACGTCATTAAGGGGTTAATAGAACCAAAATTAATTTAAATATGCAACAAAAGCCGTAAAACCGGCCGTGGATCCTGTACAGCACCGAGAACATGGAGGAGAAGACAAGAGGACGCGGCGGCTATTTACCGGGCCGGTCCTGTACAGCACCGAGAACATGGAGGAGAAGACAAGAGGACGCGGCGGCTATTTACCGGGCCGGTCCTGTACAGCACCGAGAACATGGAGGAGAAGACAAGAGGACGCGGCGGCTATTTACCGGGCCGGTCCTGTACAGCACTGAGAACACGGAGGAGAAGACAAGAGGACGCGGCGGCTATTTACCGGGCCGGTCCTGTACAGCACTGAGAACACGGAGGAGAAGACAAGAGGACGCGGCGGCTATTTACCGGGCCGGTCCTGTACAGCACCGAGAACATGGAGGAGAAGACAAGAGGACGCGGCGGCTAGTTACCGGGCCGCTTCTGTAAGACTTTTCCCTTTTCTTGTATTTTGCCAACAGTTCTCGGAGGTCGAGCAGCAGATCCTCCCGCTTGAACTCCTCGTGCTCGCGCTCCGTCTTTAGCCGCTTCTCCTCAAGGCGTTTCTGAAATAAGAGGGGGAAGTGAACAGTTTTCTAGCACCCCAATAAAAAAAGGGTTTCCCCATCATACATGCAGTGAAATTCCTATAATCAGACATCCAATAATCCAGAACATCTCATAATCTGTCACTTGTCTCCTGCACAGAAGCGCTCATACAGAATGTGACAGGTGAAAGTCTTGTTTCTATGCAGCCTTATAAACTGTATTTTGCCACAGACATCCCGTTCTAAAAATGTAGCAAAACTGTAAATGAATTTTCGGATGTCTTGGGACTCTTCCCCCATTCTTTACACTGCAGTTCTGATTGCTGCTGGGTAGAAGTAAATGCCAAGCAGGACGTCAGTTCATGGAGAGAGAACATCTATTACAGTAACAACAAAGATTGTAAAACTAAAGAAACTGAACCCCCAGCGAGAAAACCTGGGGAACCACAACAAACTGTGGGAGGCGTCTGATGATCCTGTAATTGTACAAATCTGCAGATTTCCATTAGAAGGGTTGTGCAGAGTTATACAGATATCACCTTATCAACAGAATAGGGAATACTTTATGATCAGTAGGGATCCAACCGCTAGATTCTCCGCCGACCCATAAGTCCCCGCATGAATGAAGCAGCGATTGTGCATTTGAGCTGCCTTTCCTTTCATTTCAATAGGAGTGCTGGAAATTGTCGACTACGAGGGCTCGGCCACCTCCAGCGCCGTCATGGAAATGAATGGAGCCGCGGTGCGCTTACACAACTGCCACTTCATTCTTTTGGGGACCTTCAACACCACCGTTCTCTGTATTGGTGGGGGGTCCTGGCGGACGGACCCACATCAAACAAAAGTTAGTGGGTAGGAGCTAACTTTATAGCTTGGCACAACCCCTTAAGATACACTTGTCAAAAATCCAGCACCTAGGAGGAGTTTTGTTGCAGGCAAATATGTAAATGATGAGAGTTGTAGGGATTAGATGAACGGTCTTGTCACTTGAGGCCCTATAAGTGGTTCTCCCCTTGGCCTATAAAAGGCTCCCACCCTGTTACCAGAGTCTGAGGGGGGCTCATTATTGGGATGTGAGAAGCTGGATGGTCGTATCGATAAATTGTCCCACACTGGAGGTTCTGACTGGACTGTTAGGAGGTGTTAGGACCAGTGGATGTGTGAGGGCACGCAAGGTGACCAGGCTCAGGACGCCCCCTACAAAACACCAGTAGAGAGGATCGTCTGATCATCCAACAAGCACAAGCAGCTCCAACTGTGTCGTTGTCCACCATCCAGAGACAGGTGGCGAATCATTATAGGCCCGTGTCCGTGAACCATTTTTTGTGGCACTTGGCTGAAGCACATTCGATCTTACAATGCCTGTTTTGTGTTCTGCCCTTGACTCCCACCCACTGTCGCCTCAGTTGGCTGTGAATAACGAAATTGGACGCTATGGAGTGGAAACGGATTTTCTTCAGTGATGAATCCAAGTTTCGTTTGGGTACAAACAATGTTCGTGTCTGAAGACCTCAGGATGAGCGTCTAAATGCTGGTACAAGGGACAATGACAGCTCAGTGATATGTTCAGGACATCCTGATCAGACTGTTAGTAGGTGTTGGACCAGTAGATGTGTGAGGACACACAAGGTGACCGGGGTCAGGACCCCCTACAGACCATCAGTAGCGAGGATCATCTGACCAGCATGAGTAGATCCAACTACTTAGGATAACTGATCCTTTTGCTCCAATATTGTAATTACCTATAGCAACGTTACAGTCACAACATTTTCATTTGATTCTGACAACTGCTTCTAGATCCTTCAATATTTTTGATAATCAGAGTAATTAACCCCTTAGTGACTGAGCCAAGTTTTGGAAATCTGACATCACTTTGACATAGAATAACTTCGTAAAGGTTTATCCAAGTGATTTTGACATTGTTTTTTTGCCACATATTGTACTTCATTTAGAAGGTAAAAATAGATCAATAGAATTTATGCATATTTATTAAAAGCGCCAAAATTGGGAACATTTTGAAAAAATTCTAATTTTTTTTCACATTTTTAATTGCAGTATATTTTAAATATGTGCAAACATACTGTACAAATTTTTGATAAGATATTTATTTCTATCTGTTTACTTTATTTTGGACGCACATTTGGAAAACTTTCAGTTTTTTGTTAACCATTTAGGAGACGTACAAATTTATCATAGATTATCAACATTTTGAGGAACACTTTTTTTTTTTTTTCCCCTGCACTAAACCAAGATTGCAAAGGCTCATGGGTGTCAGAATGATAGATTCCCCATTTTAAAAACTACACCCCTTAACCCTTTCCAATCCAATTTGTATCCTGGTTTTCCTAGGGGGCTTACTCTTTTTGTGCCGTTACACAATGGCGCTATATGCTGGCTAAAGCCAGTACTGCATGAGGTGACACATTGGATAGGCTCCGACAGCAGAGAGGCTGGCAATATACAGAGAACCCCGACGGATGTCTTCCAACATCAGTGCTGTACAGCCTTTAATCATAATGTCTTTAGACGTCAGACAGTGGATTGGAAAGGGTTAATATGTTCACTGAGTACTTTTACGCAACAGTTTTTTTCCCCCTAGGAATTGATGCAATTTAGAGGAGAAAAATAAAATTTCATATTTTTGCAAATATGTCATTCTAAAGGCATTTTTTTCTACAGTGCACATGAGAATAAGGAGTGACACCCCAAAATGGATCCCCCTGTTTGTCCTGTGTTCAGAAACATACCCATTGTGGCCCTAATCTTATGTCTGGATGCACAACGGGGCCCAAACCGAAAGGAACAGCCGGTGGTTGTACAGAAATTTTGCTTGAAGGTGTTTCAGGCCCCATTACCCAATTGTAGAGCCCTTGAGCAGTCAAAACGATAAAGAACCCCCACAAATTATGCCATTTTGAAAACTAGACCTCTTAATGAATTCCTCTAGCGGTGTACTGCATATTTTTATCCAACAGTGTTTGAATTAATCTAAGCAAAGCAGAAGGGGAAAAAAAAGTTTTTTGTTTTTTTTGGGCAATTGTGTCAATTTAAAAAGATTTTTAAAGGAGCAGAAGCGCTTTATAATGAGGCACAAGCATGTACGCCGCCGGTCTATAGCTGACATGTAACTGCACCTCCGCCGCTTGGTCCAGAGCACATATATCTCTATACCACACCACCTCTACTCGAGCCAACCTAAACAACCAATCACCGTGAATCAGCCAACCCAAATAACCAATCACCAGGAATGAGTTAATCCAAACAACCAATTAGGTTGCGAATGGTGTGGAATTTAGTTATACATATCCACAGCACTGTGCACAGATTACCAGTGCCACCTGCAGGCCAGTCCTGTGTACTGCAGGCTAGTTCCGTATATGAATGGGAGAAGTTTTCAGCACGCTGCACAGATCAGGACGCCCCCTCCAGTACTGAATGCGGCCGCTGTGCCCCCGTTATTAGAGCACTTGGTGAGTCGGGTCTGCAGGTCCCCATATGTCAGCTGAAAGAGAGAGCCGGGAGATGGGAGAGCACTGCTGACATGCCGGGAGATGAGAGAGCAGACACTTACCGGCATCAACACTTCGGTATGCAGTATGCCGATACTGTCACAAGTCAGGGGAGGGGCAGACCAAGAACACGCCCCATCAGGGGAGGAACAACTAAAGAACGGGAAAGCTCGGCACTCGGAGTCTTTGTTGGGCTGCAGTGACAGAACCGTTACACTGTACACCAGTGGCCGCAGTCAGGGGCGTACCTAAAGCCTAAGGGGCCCGGGTGCAAAAGTTCAGCTGGGCCCCCCCCCCTTCCATCTGTACCCGTACCTATACCTAAACCGTGCTAATTTACAAACATGATCTAGCCCCTTGGCGTAAGCCTTCTCATCAGGACTCCTTTCCTTGACGATGTAAAAACCTGTTGGTAATGTCTTAGGCTGCTTTCACACGGCCGCAAAAATTATGTGAGATTTGTGTGTTGCAAGATGCACAAATCGCACATGAATATGAACCCATTGTTTTGAATACAATCATACACAGGAGCGATGTTTTTTTTGTTTTTCTCTGCATCGCACGAGAATATGATGATGTGATGCGAGCTGGATTTAACACAACAACCGCTCACATCCGTGCGGACGGCACACGTTGGCGAGTGTGATAGGAGGCAGAGTTTCACGGCCCAATATCAGACTCACTCGTGTGAAATTAGCCTAAGGCCGGCTGCACATGGCTGGATTTGCATTGCGGAATATGGAGCGGGCATCCGCCTACGGATTCCGCAGCATGTACCGCCCATAAGATGTTATGGAAAAGCATTTTTTTCTCTACATGAGCGGAAAGCAATTGCGGTTTTCCACTCACGGAGGAAAAAGCATGGTGTGCTGTATTTTAATGCATGTATATACCCAGGTTATACCAGCTATACATATATAATTATATACAGGAGAGGTATAACCTATACCAGCTGTACATATATAATTATATACAGTATATACCCAGGTTATACCAACTGTACATATATAATTATATAGAGGAGAGGTATAACCTATACCAGCTGTACATATATTTATATACAGGAGAGGTATAACCTATACCAGCTGCACATATATAATTATATACAGGAGATACACAGGTTACACCAGCATGGTCCATATCACTATATACAGGATGTGTATCCCCCTGTATATAGTGGTATGTCCCATGCTGGTGTAAACTGTGTATTCCCTGTATATAATTATATATATATACAGCTGGTATAACTTATACCAGCTATACATATATAATTATAATTCCTTCTCTACTCACCTCTGCAGCAGTCTCTGGGCAGCCTGTAACGGAAAGTCCCCAGAGCCTGGTCATGTAATCTGCAGCCACAGGTCCTCTCCCAGGTCCTGCCTCCCGTCTCTCTCCTCTCCCTTCTCAGCCATCATGCGGCCGACAGCGCCAATCCCCTGGGCCCCCTCAGCTCAAGGGCTGGGTATATGCACTGAATGTGCATGTGGGTATGGCGGAGGGCGGCCCCTGGGCCCCCTGGGCGCAGGGGCCGGGTCGCCATGGCGACCCCAGCACCCCCTGACGCTACGCCTATGGCCGCAGTAGTAATAGGTGCAGCATCCCTGCGGCCGGCATTGCATCCACCCAACCAGCAGCAGTGCGGAGTCTCTGGACGCTGACCTCGCTCCTCCGCATGCTGGATGGCTCACGAGGGGGCGGGGGTCCTTTTTATTATGTCTTTCTGGGAGGCATCATCCCAAGTGACGTGCATGTAGCAGACAAATGGTTTTGTAAAAAAATTCGTTTGCGCTCGTGAAAAGTATAGAGAAAATAAACCAAAGCTGGTTGACAAATCCAATAAGAAAGAAACTGAAGCGGCACTTACTCAGGAGGAGGGGGGTGTATGAAACAAGAAGCCCCCTCCTTGAAGTGTCGACTCCTCAAGCAAGGCTCCCGGTCGTAGATATAACTGCCACAGGAGGTTTGGGTTTTTTCGTTTTATTCAAAAACAGATGCTGGCAACGCCTTTCGGTGTAACACACACCTTTATCAAGCCAATATAATAAGAATCATGCAGGGTATACTCACATTTATAGCAGGAATTTGATGTTGCTTTCAGTTTGCATGGGTGACGCCATCTTGATGGGCGGAGCTATCCGGGGCCGCCCCTTGGAGGGAGTGGCCGGTGCTGGGAAGCGGTGTGCTTTGCTAGTAATGCATTTGTATTGTGATGCACTAAGTCCTTTGTGCTATTACTATTAAAGCTAAGGGAATAGAGATGAAATAACAATTATTTCGGGAGGAAATGGGGGGAGACATCACTGCGGTGCCTTTTCTGCTGGTGACGTTTGTGTGTCACGTGGTGCGGCCGCACTGATTGCATGCGCTGCATTGTCCAGTCATAGTAGGATATCAGCGGTGACGTGGCTACGCAGGGTAGCGTGCCGCGTCATTCTCATCGTGAGAACCCCCCAAACTCTTGTTGCAGCTTTCCTTTTTCGTAAAGGATCTAAGAGTATTAGGATGAATAGACCATCCTCTATCCCTGGCGCTATCTGAATCTCAGCATTTTTGTGCATGTAGCAGAGCTGTGTGTGTGTGTGAGACGTGCATGTAGCAGAGCAGAAACACTGGTACTATAATTTCCTAATAATTACTAGTAAATTACAGGCTCTACAGCCAGATGGGCTTAATGAACTGCCTGAGGGTGCATTCACATGAACGTATATGGGCTCGGTTTTCATGCCGAGCCGATATACGTCCTCCTCATCTGCAGCGGGGGGAGCCTGGGAGAGCCAGAAGCAGGGACTGAGACTCCCGCCCCCTCTCTGCCTCCTCTCCGCCCCTCTGCACTATTTGCAATGAGAGGAGGCGGGATGGGGGTGGGGCTAAGGTCCGCAAATTAGCCCCACCCCCGTCCCGCCTCTCCCCATTGCAAATAGTGCAGAGGGGTGGAGAGGAGGCAGAGAGGGGGCGGGAGCTCAGTTCCTGCTCCTGGCTCTTCCAGGCTCCCCCCCCCTGCAGATGAAGAGGACGTATATCGGCTCGGCGTGAAAACCGAGCCGATATACGTTCTTGTGAACGCAGCCCGATACTGTTTAATTAAAACATTTCCTATTTTCTGAATATTTGCTGATATACTCGTGTGTTGCATGGCAATAACAATCCTGAATATACAAAGTGGATCACAAAAATGTGCCCGGCACCACACTGTTATGAAAGCTGTCCAAAAGAAAATCTGTGTTACCCATAGCAACCAATCATAGCAGAGCTTTCATTTTACCTCAGCAATATAAGAAATGAAAGCTGCGCTGTGATTGGTTGCTATTGGCAACAAAAATTACAGGGGAAGTCAGAGAATTTTCGATTTTTAATTCCACCAGTCTTCATTGCGGGTGCTGAAGAACGCTCATGCAAAATGTCACTCAAATCGGACCAGAACTGGGGATGTGTATCCGACACACACAGATCTTGTGTTTAATATATAAGATCAGGATGTTATTTTATGCATTTTAAAAAGTTCTGTTCTAGTGATACGAGAAATTTCCCTGCTAATCACTGAACTGGAAAAACCCCTCACACTAATGGCTTTAAATATGAATTGCTCTTCATATGCGCAGCTGCATGAGAAGACTGGCGCGGGTCTCCAGGGACAGCGGGTGCTCTGCTGTCGGATCATAGCCTGACACTTGCTCTAATAGCCGGGACCAAAGAAACCTTCGATTCCCGCTATTTAACCCTTTACATTACACTGACTGTGGCAAGTAAAAGACTAACAGAAGTATGGCAGTGCATTAGAAGAAAGATAAAAGATGCAAATATTCAAGTCCCCTAGTGGGACAAAAAAAATCATTAGAACTGCACCTTTCATATGTAAAAATAAACAAACAAAAACAAAACCCATCTGTGGTATTGTCAGATTCAAAATGACCCAGAGAAAACGTTAGTGCATTTAACCCACACAGCGCATGTCATGAGAAAACAAACATGGTGAAAACAGCTAATTTTGCCTATCTTGCCTTACAAATAATGGAATGGAAAAAGATCAAAACATTACATGGATCAACAAATGCTACCATTAAAAAGTTCAACTCATCCTGCGAGCAAAAATAATAGCAACCTCAGACACGATCATTGACAAGAAAAGAAGAAAATGTTAGAGGTCTTTGAATGCAGCGATAAACAAAAAATACATCTTTAAAAGAAAAAAAAAAGTTTGAAAATAATTGAAAAGAAAATATTTGGTATTGACCCAATCGGCCTCGCTGTAGAATTAATATATATTTTTAATGTTAAAAGTGTTTGCTTACAAAAAATAGGAAATCTTTAGAAACTTGGTGCTGCTGGAATCATGGTGACCCAGAGAATAATGTTATCCCATTTATTTTGCACTGAAAGCCACAAAAATAAAATCCAAAAATCGCAGAATTTTCCCCTCCAACCCCCTAAAAAAATGTAATAAAAAAATATACATTATACAATCCACTTCTATTTATCGCAGGATGCTGAATCGGCACATGTGTAATGATATAAGTCTCTATAGGTTACCTGCCAATAAGCAACTCTGAACTAATAACACTCTTTCTTTTACAAGTGTTGAAGTGGTGCGAGGCCTGATAACGGACCCAGCGGAATGCAGAGCAGTCATCAAGTTCCTTTACTTGAAAGGTCGCACAACAAGGGAGATGTTCGATGAGATAAAAAGAGGTTTATGGGGAGGATTCCCCATCGTATTATGAGGGTTAAAATTCTAAGTGCAGCACCAATCCGGCCCACCCCACTTGCCCCGTTGCCGGCCGTAAGAAGAGACACCACACACAGGAGTCTGGTCTAGCTCCTCACACGGGAGAAAAAACTGCGCACTTTATTACAGATTACATGAGATCTTATACCCTCTGCCCTCTCACCACTAGGGGGTGATGGGCTCATAACCATATATGGGCAGTCCGGATTTGCGGACTGAGACAGTGAAAATTATGTACATGGTTGAACATCTTGATATGGGCTTCTGGGAAAACAGCCAAGTACATGCGTCCTTGCGTCTGGTTCGGTATCTTCTCTGAATTTCTAGAACATCTTCTTGCAAAGCCTTGGGATATCTGATGTAAGGTGACATTTAAGTTTTTTCTCATTTGGAATTGAATAAAACTTGCATACAGGTATAAAAGCATAAAAAACACATATGGCAATATATATATATATATATACCCTCACAGTATGATGTAGTCAAGAACTGGCATCGTCAATTCAAATGTGGTCGGACTTTGGTGGAACAGCTCAAATTCCATGGTGACTGCACTCTACCATCGATGAACATGCCATCCAGTAAGTGGAGGCCGCCATTTTGGTTCGCAACCTAGCCCAAAATATCACAATTAGTGTGAGGTCAGTGGAAAAAAAATCATCCAAGACCATCTTCGTATGTATAAGGTATCCGCTCGCTGGGTTCCCCGACTGCTCACAACTTTTCAGAAGCAGGAACGAGTCGAATGCTCCCAGGCTCTTTTGATGATGTTCCATGCAAACCAAGACAACTTTTTCAACAGACTGATCACACAGAATGAACGCTGGTTCATCACTATGAACCGGAGACTAAAGTCCAGTCGATGCAATGGAAGCATCTGGATTCACCGCCTCCAAAGAAGGTACATGCCCAACCCTCGACAGGCAAGGTCATGCTTACGTCTTTTGGGACCAGGACAGATTAGGCTTGATGGGTTTCTTAGCAAAGGGTAGCACGATTATTGGGGCATACTATGCTTCACTGCTGCGGAAATTTCGGGAGGCCATCAAAGGCAAGAGACGTGGCATGCCCACCAAAGGTGTTTGCCATCTGCAAGACAATGCCCCAGCTCACTAATCACATGTTGCCTAGATGGAAGCACGCTGCTGTGGGGATGAAATTCTACCGCATCCCCCTTATTCACCCGCCCTCACACCATTGGATTTCCATCTCTTTCCAACAATTAAAGTCATTTTTGAAGGGCAAGCATCTTCCAGATGAGGAGTCTCTGACTTCCGAAGTCACAACGTGGCTTTTGGAGGAACCTCTCGACTTCTACAAGCGTGGCTTTACAGTTGCTTAAAAAGATAGAAGTGTGTGTCCCTATGTGGCACCTATTTAGAAAAGAACTAATAGCTCTGCCAAGTTTCGTTGCTCTCAGTCCACGGGGAGTGGGTCAGGGAAAATCTTTAATGAACTCTTATAAGTACCCAAAAATGATGCCATTAAAAAACACAAACCCTCATATGGCTGTCGGCGATAAATAGAATTTAAAAATGAGTTGGTCATTAACCCCTTAAGGACCAGGTTGTTTTGTACCTTAAGGACCAGGCACTTTTTAGGGATTTTACCCATGTGGTGGTTTTACTGCTCCATTTTTTTTCTTTTAGCTACCAAAATTATTTTTGCTGCGTTTTTTTTCCCGTGACATATAGGACTATTTTTTTAATATCTTTTTCACTGACTTTTTTTCCCGTTTTTTAGTTTTATTGGGGGTAAAATGCTAAAAAAAATGATTTTTTTAACATAGTGTTTTTTAAAATTATTTTTATATTTACACTAAAATAAAGTATGGGGACGGGTTCCTCTATTTCCGACATTTTGATATATAGTATGTATGGTTTTGGTTTACAGGGCGCATACAGTGACGGTTTTTGTTGGCGTCTGCTTTGTGTTATTCTCTTTCTTATGTATGTATTGTTGTTTTGTCTTACCGATGTATGTAATTGTGTTTTTTACTATCTGTGTCCCCCATGACGTCATATAAGACCTCTGGGGGATATTCACTTTTTTTTTTTTTTTTTAACTTTGACACTTTCCACTATAGCTGGGGCGTCCATAGAAGCCCTAATTATAGGGGAAAGCAACCCCTCTAGTGACTTTAGTCACCTGCAGAGCTGCCAGGGTCTAAGTCTGACCCTCCAGCTCTGCATAGCAGGGAATCCTGGGAGGTCACATGACCCCTAAGGCTCCTGTAGTGAAAGTACATGTTACTTTCACTTTGCCCAGACAGTGCTCATTGAGCACTGTATATCGGGGAAGCAGAAGGCAGAAAGGGTTAAAAACCCCTCCTGCCTTCTGCACCAGGTTATCAGCTGTCACTAACAGCTGATAACCGGTACCTGCTCTGACTGATTGCAGAGGCAGGAGGCTTAGAGCACTATTTTTACTATCGGTGGTCCTCTAAGCCCAGGACCAGCCGCTGTATATATACAGCGGCTGGTCCTTAATGGGTTAAAGCGCAAGCAGGCTTTACCTCTTCTCTTATTTATCACCATTAAAGTTCTCTTTATTCACTTTTTGTCCCCCTCTTCCCCATTAGGCATCTTTCCCATGGGTGACAGCGGTATCGCATCTGTGTTCTGTGCGATATCGCAACTTTGTTGCGCTCCTTTGCAGGGATTTTCGGGGATCTTAAAATATAAGCCCTACCCCGAAAATAACCCACAAGCAATACATCATCTAAGAGGCTTTGTCCACTCCGCCGCACATCTCCTCTGCAGCTCCAGTACACTTTTCTGTAGTCTTCAGCAGAGCTTTCTGGTCAGGGGTTTCAAAAACCCTGCCTTTAGGAAGCGCTGGCTCTGATTGGCTGAACTGCGGCACTCGAGAACCAACATTTCCTGGAGGCGGGGTTTTTGACACCCCTGATCAGGAAACTCAGACTGAAGACTACAGAAGTGTGCGGGAGCTGCAGAGGAGGCGTGCAGCTAGGGGTTATTTTAGGGGAAACAATAGGATTTCCTACAATAAAAGTTGCATTGCACCGCAAGAAAACCGCATTTGCGTGTGTTGGAACACAAAGAAAGGCTCCATAGAAAAACATGGTCTACAAAACATTGCAAATCGTGGCTGTCGAGCATGCCGAGATTTTGTATTCCCGCAATGTAGCAGGTTACAAAACATCGCTCATGTGGAAGAACCCATAGGAAAGCAAGCGGCTTGACATACATGCGATTTGTAGCGCTGTCGCATCGTGAGAAAATCACGCAATTTTTGTCGCCTATGTCCTCATTTTATTGCTAATTTTTCTGATTTATCGATTTTTTAATTTTTTTGGTCATCAGCATGTTCTGGTATCTGCTAAAGGGTTAATCAATGGCGACCCCTCAGTACTCGTTAGTTTAGGTCCTATTTATAAACTTATGTTTATTATTTGGTTTGTGCTTTATCTTCTGTTTATTTTTGGTATCAGTCTTATTGCATATTTCGTTTTTATATACTCCTTATATGTGATATGTGTTACATTTTATCTAATTCTGCTTTTGGTTCCATTATTTCCGTCTTATAATGCTGACAATTATACCTGCTATTTGCCCTTTGTAGACCGTTCCCCCGCTGTTGGTGCCGCAGGATTGGTGGAACTCCCAGTGATTTCAGACGGCTTCTTCCCGCTTTTGTCAGGCATTTGTTTGTTATTGTATTACAGCCAACTACTGCCCTAATGGAAGAGCCGGTCCGGCCCAGAACCACGTAGTCCAATTAAGGAATTCATTCACCCGCTAGCCCCTTCCTCTACAGCAGCGCTGATCACCCCCCTTGTTCCTCCTGACACTTCTTACTCCCTGGTCTCTGCAGGATGAAATGTACCCCATCACTTCCTGGAGACTGTAAGGCTGGGTTCACACAGAGTAGATATGCAGCAGAAATTCCGTGCAAATCCGCCTGCAGCCGCTAATCCCGGGGTTACCCAGCCATGTGGACGATATTTGTAAAAAATCTCGTTCACATGGGACGGCCAATCTATTGCGGCAAAGTGGGCATTAGCCAGTGCTGCGGCGCAGATTCCCCGGCCACAGTATGTCTATTTTTTTTCCCTCTTGCGGCCGCGTTCCTCTCTATGGGAGCTCCGGCCGCAATGGAAAAGCATGTGGCCAAGCCGCTCTAAAACCCGTTGCCAAGTGCCACAGGTTTTAAAGCTGCACTTTCCCGGCAGAAATCTTGTGGTTTTTCGTGGCGGCAAAACTGCGAGATTTCAGCCAAGAATACGACCCGTGGGAACACAGCTTAAATCTGTCAACTATTTCCTAAACATTTCAGCAGCCGTAAAACACCCCCTGCTGCACGGTGTATACATACAATGTAAGACGGATGGTATGTCTTGCCAACTGGAAAACAAGTTCGGATACGGCGTTAAAGAAAGACAAGTGGGTTAATACAAACACAGTTTATTAATACAAATGAATAAAATGATAAAATAAAACAAATTTACATAAAAATAGGTGATAATGCATAAACTTTTTGTTAAACAATGGCTACATCAATACTCGCATCACCAAGAGCCTTAGGTATACTTATCTACTTTGTACATCAACTGGAGAAGCAATGGTTAAAAGTCAGAAAACAGGAGGGCGTCTTGGGAACCCCACTGTGAGAGGGCCTCCCCCATCACGGGTCCAAAATGCTTCTAACTCCCCAAACAGTTCCCCTGACTTTTATACTTTTTAGGATTTATTGCTTGAACATTTACATTACAAATATCAGTGTATGGAGTTGCTTGTCTGGAAAGGTCACAATTACAGATGAGCGAGCACAATAGTTTAAGGCTGATGCTTGACCGAGCATCGGTCTTGTTGACTAACTGAGTACTCGACCGAGAACCATGCGGGGAGGTGGGGGGGAAGATCCCCCCCCCGCATGGTGTTCGGTCAAGTACTCAGTTACTCAACAAGACCAATGCTTGATCGAGCATCAGCTTTATCGAGCATGCTCGCTCATCTATAGTCACAATACGAAATGACCATTAACCAGATCAGCAAACAAAAAACTGATTCTTAAAACAATGGCAGCACAAAGCTTCAAATGTAGATAGGGCACCAGTTCAGTCTTAAGACAATGCTGATAGATTTGCATGATTAATTAGACAATAGATCACAAGACTCTATAGACAATGGTGACACTATGTGCAGATATTAATATGGTCTCCAGCAGGTCTATAAAACTCAGTTATACAATCCTTATAATTCATACAGTGAACAATCATGGCTGTCGGAATACAATTATATTTGCACCACAGATGGGTGCAGCTAAAACATGGCAAGGAAAAAAAAAAAAATTTCTATTTTACTGGTTAAAATGTAATGAAGGACGCTAAAATGACATTCACATACCATTACCTTATTTGAAAAATGCAAGAATTGTTCTACCCTCCTATAGCAAAACTGGAAAACTCTTCATAATGCTTTTTCCTTGTATGTATGTTTAATTGAAAAATCAATAAACATTATTGTAAAAAAAAAAAAAAAAATTATATTCACAAGACATTGGCTTTAAGCAAAAAGAGAAATGTAGAATATTTCTAAACATGCAGGACAAGGGTGTAAACGTGAGTCACATGATCCTTGTGTAATGTATGAGAATAAGCAGACGTGTGGGACAGGGAAAGTAGAGAATCACAGCAGCACATTAGGACAGACATAAAAATCATTATTTTCGCCCTGTCCTTCTATTTGGTATATATGAAGTAAAAGGACCAAGAAGAAGTGTTGCATAGATGTGCGGGCCGGTAATACTGCCCGGTTATTACCATAAGGGGTGACAAATCATTGAGATTTCTGGAGCCAGCAGAATCTGAATGATGGTCTTTAGTCTAAATGCTGTACAGAATGACGAACAAGAATTTGTTCGCTTCTCGTTCAGTTTGTGCATGCATAAAACTGGATGACGGATCGGCCGTGTAAACAGGCAGGTGTTCCTTCACAGTAAACAGGCAGTTAGTGGTCCATAAATGGAGGCGGCCCGCTCCACATCCATTCACTCAGCAATGATCATTCCCATGTAAAAATCACAAGAATGATCATTGCTGGGACGACTTGTTGGGCATCTGCACCCCGCAGGTCGTCCCATGTAAAAGCACCGAGGCTACAAACCAGAGGGGCCAAATAGTGTTTTTCCTTAAAGAAAAACCTGAAAAAAATTAAATGAATCTTAAGTTTTAAATTAACGGTCTTACATAAAGGGTGTACAAAAAAAGTGCATATCAGAATATACAGAACAGTCATAAAGTCACAGCACAACAGAAATGAGCTAAAAACACTTCTAGACCCGAAACCAACTCATCATATGCCGGTCACTATGAAGGAGTAGATGAAGCAGAAGGTATTCTGGTCTCATAGGGTTAAAAAGTGTGAAGAACAATTCAATATGATACACAAGACAATAAGATAGGAACGATATAAATACATAGTATACACTTATGCTAGCACAGGTAGAGCGGTACAAGACAGGAGTCACATGTAACATAGGATTGTTATTGTGCTTAAAACCGTGGATATTGGGAATTGATCCAATTATTTGGGGTAGCCCATCCCAGAGAAACATAGTCAAGCTGAAATAGGAGGTTCAGATTCTAGAAGTTAGGGCTCTTTCACACGGGCTTGGCTTTAGCACAGTATAGGCACGCAAACAAAAAAAAATTGCAGTCAAGCTGCACTAAAGATCACATGAGACAGGCTATTTCACGAGCAGAAGGCCCGAGCTTAATGCAAATGAAAATCGTGCATTCACTGGAGCAGTGTGTTACTTCAAAAAATACTGGAGGGTAATGAAGAAAGCACATTAGGTTCCCTGACATCAGGCAGAAAATATGACCACAAAACCAAATGATCCTCACAGTTGTTCTTCCTACACAGCCAATAACTACACTAATTATTTATATATATATATAAAGCTTAGATGGAAAGAGTAAATTATGTATCCACAAGATGGAGCCATTCATACTGCAGAGATCACTGATCCATTCATCTCATGGGAATCCTGGGGGTCCAGAAGTGCTCCGGTAACATCAGGAGGATCTAGAAGGAAGCAGTTATATCATCAGTATGACGGTCATACAGTATATTCTTATTACCACTGCTGGACGGGTCACCTGCATCTCTGGGGTCAGTAGCTGGAGGCGGAGGGGGGTCATTTACTGATCATGGCGATGGATTGTGCTTCATGCATGAGGAGCATGGCGGCTGTACAGAGCAATGGAGATCAGTCCTGTTAGGGATTTTTCCAAGGACGAAGCTCTGCGAGGGCTTGATTTTTGCAGGACAGGCTGAAGTTATTATTTCTACAGTTTTGGGGTACATACGGATTTTTTGATCACTTTCATTGCATTTTTGTGGGGAAGCAAATGAACAAAATAAGTATTTTGCCTCCATTTTTTAGGGGGGATTTTTTTGTTCCTGTTTTTGCCGTGCAGGATAAGTAGGGAGTTGAATTTATTGTACTGGTCATTATGGATACGATGAAAGTTGTTGTTTTTTTTAAACACCCTTTTTATATCCCTTTAGGGGACTTGAACCATAGCAGCTATGATAAAGCATTGCAGGACTTTCGTACTGCAATGACTTATCATTTACAATAGAGATCATAGGCAATGGATATCGGGTACGCCAGTATCTGGCGTCCTGTTGCCATGGCCACCCATTGGCCCTCCGCGATTAAATCACAGGAACCCATGATGTCACAAAGGAAGCGTATCAACCTCTGTGAAACCTTTACATGCAGAGAGTTAACAGCGGGGATCACGGCTCTTATGTACCCCTTCTGTTGCAGCAAGTGACCAGCTATCGGTAACAGCCGGCTCCCGCTGCAGCATTGCAAGGGCTCAGCTTCTGACCCTGCACCATCCACATGACATAAGCTTACTTCCCGCTGCGTTACGGCTGCTCTCACACAGGCGTCTGTTCAAATGCGGAGTTTTCCAACAACGTTTAACGCACCGTATTTTATTGGGTGAGGAGGCGCGTAAAAAGCGCTGAAACGCACTAAAATAGAGCAGACAGCATTAGAAAATCACAGCTTTAGAAGCACTGCGCTCGGATGCTCGTCTGAGAAGCCCCAGTGAAATAAGTGGAGGTGTTTTACAGCGTTTAGCGCAGTATTTAAATGCTGTAAAGAACGGCCTGTGTGAGAGGGCCCAACAGTTATAAAGTACAACACTGAATATAACGGCACCTGATTGATCGGCTCTTGGGGGACGTCCATTCCTCTGCATCTCTACATCATCGGTCGGCACGTTCCTCCTCTTCTTACAACACTAATA
Source organism: Eleutherodactylus coqui (assembly GCF_035609145.1). Classification (NCBI taxonomy): domain Eukaryota; kingdom Metazoa; phylum Chordata; class Amphibia; order Anura; family Eleutherodactylidae; genus Eleutherodactylus; species Eleutherodactylus coqui. The sequence continues at coordinate 38,999,902 of NC_089840.1, forward strand.
ACATAACAGATCACAGATCTTGTAGATCACATCTCCGCAGTTTTCTGTCATGTAATTATCTCATATTTATACATAAAATCCCCAACACAAACTTACAAGAAAGATCCCAGCAGGGAGACCAATCACTACAGCCAGAGCAGCAAAAACCAGAACAGCAATAGCAGCAGGAGAAGGTGCTGGAGTCCCAGGAGAAGGTGCTGGAGTCCCAGGAGAAGGTGCTGGAGTCCCAGGAGAAGGTAGTGGAGTCCCAGGAGAAGGTAGTGGAGTCCCAGGAGAAGGTAGTGGAGTCCCAGGAGAAGGTAGTGGAGTCAGAGAATCTGTCAGAAGATAAACGGACATATCAGAGAGGGTGAGACCCGGAGATATGAGCATCTAGTGTATACATGTAATTATCTGATAACATACAGGGTATCAGTCACAGTCTGTGTTATTATGCAATACATATGCCTGCAGTGATATATCCATATGTAACAGTGTAAAGCAATGTAGGGTCGGGACCAGGAAAGCACGCTCTGTAATAGAGGCTTTCAGGATCATGCTGACAGCCGTCACCCTAAGGCTCTTAACTATAGAGCAGACCTGATGTACATATACGGATGTATTTATTACATTATATTGTGAATTAAGGGAGTTTATTATGTTTACAAATATAATAATCTCCCAGATGTTTAGAAATTCCCTGGATTTGGACTTTTTCCTTCTCTGCTCTGTTACTTCAGAGGATCGTGTGATCAATTTGGGACTGAACGTTCCTATAGATGGAAGCAGTTTGCACGTTCAAAGTTAAAGGAACATCGGCTACACTACCTGGACGGGGCAGACAGAGGAAGCCATCACTGATTGCCACCAGACTGCTGAGGAGGCAGGTGGTTAAAAACCCTTCAAAAGACGTGCAGCAAGATTTGGTGGCAGCAGAACTGAGGTCTCTGTACAGTAAGGTGGATACTAAACCCTGAAGGTCTTCATGCCTGAACTCCAAGATGTACATCTTTACTGACCTAACAGGAGAAGAAACATTGACTCAAATATGCCCAAAACTATATAAATAAGTCACAGAAGTTTGGGGATTCTGTTCTGTGGAGTGTAAAACAAAATGAACTCTCCTGGCCTGCGGATCAGCGGTATGTCTGGAGGAGGAATGAAGCACATGCTGAGAAGATCCTCACCTACAGTGAAGCATGGCGGTGGCTCGGTGATGCTCTGGGGATGTTTTACTTCCTCTGGTATTGGAAACCCATAATGTGTAGCGGGGAGAAGGGTATTAACAGCACAGCCTTATACTATACTTAGTTGGATGGAAAAGATGCAAGTCACCAATCTGAATCCGATCCATGGATCCATATAGTCCTCATATGCAAGAAAGCAGTTGTGACAGCATATAGGGTGCAAGTAAAAGGTGTTCTTTATCCCTCCCAAACGGATGATTTTTCGACTGTTTAAGGTCTTTCTTTGGATTTAATAAAGACCTTAAACAGTCGAAACGTCATCCGTTTGGGAGGAATAAAGAATACCTTTTACTTGCACCCTATATGCTGTCACAACTGCTTTCTTGCATATGTGTAGCAGGGAGGATGGAATCAAAGTATCAGGAAATCCTAGGAGAAATCATCATGCCCTCTGTGAGGAAGCTGAAGCTTGGGCATCATTGGACCTTCTAGTAGGGCACCAGTATCTGGTCGCAAGTACACCTCAAAGTCCTCCAAGGTTCAGTTTCAGAAGAAATCTTAGAAGATTCTGTAGTTGCCGTCACACCTCGCCTAATCTGAACCTTATAGAAAGTCTCCGAGACTTGAAGGTGGGTGCAACACACAAACCCCAGAATATTCCTGAACTGGAGGCCAGTGCGCAAGAAGAAAAGGGGTAAGACTCCTCACGAACGCTGTCAGAAGCTGCTGTCTCGTGATACATCATATATACAGCAGGTCATAACAGTAACCAGTGCTCTACTAAGTACTATAGACGCTCGTCATGAAGAGGTTGACTAATTCGGAGACTGCAGTAGTCAGAAGAAGTGGCATTTTGTGCTGAATTTGGAGAAACCACAAATTATATTAGTTGTATTGAGCCATTTAAAATTGGTCTTTTTGCCTCCTTATTTCAAACAGCTGCAATTGTGTAAATTTGGCAAATAAACTGAGTTTGCAGTGTGTGTGTATATATATATATATATATAAAATTTTGACTGCAACAGTATATGGTTTCCATTTGATAATACAAGTTAGTCTGGGTGGTTATATATATGCATATAAAAAGGTCTTTGTATATTATTACATGGATATTATATCGCACGGTCTGTGCTCAGGAGTAACACTACATACAATACATATAACAGGTCCGCGTGATACACAAAGTTTAAATGTAATAATTTCCAATTACCATTAGAGATCTGATAACTCACAACCTTCAGGACTTCACAACATCAACACAGGAAGAAGGGATTAGGATTTTGAAGCTATGGTGCCCATACACGCTGCATCTGATCTGCAGTTACCGAATGGGATTACTGCTAATTGCTGGGCTGCCTCTGAAACGCTCAATTGAAACAATGGCAAATCCAGAAGTGCAGAAATGAGCCATCGTCATGAAAGAGGCCATTTATACGGCGGTCCTCAAATCCAGCCGACCCTTAGGCTGGGTCCCCCCGGGGGCTGATTTGCAGCGACAAGCCTCCCTTCAGGATCGCACCATTTGGTGCGGATATTATTGTGTATTTCTGTGTGGAATTTGTCCCTTCATTGAGAAGAAGTGAATTCCACAATAGAAAAGACGACAAAATTTTAACAAGCCACAAAGCTGAATTCCGCACGGGTTTTGTGCGGATTATTTCTGTGGCTTGTGGACGAGATATTCCACCATTAACGCTCGGCTCTGGGATCTGCCTGATCACCACAGTACTGTGGGAATGATTTAGGCTGCTGTTGGTCGGTACTACCTGTTCTGTTCCCGAGTATTCTGTCCTTAGTGCATCCTGCCTTGTCCCGTACTTGTGAGAATCCTTTGTTTACCCAACGCCACCATAAGGCCTCATGCAAACGGGGCAAATTGAGCAGCGGATCCTGTGCTTGTCACCGGCGCTGGAGATCCACTGCTCAGTTTGCCCATGGCCATGTACTGAAAATAAAAATCACAACATGCTCTATTTTATGGTGGGATAAGTGCTGACAGGTTCCATTGAAGTCAAAAGGAAGCCGTCCGTTCCGTGGGGATTCCAAAATGTATATTTAGAAATCAATGCAGGAACAGCGTCATCGCCTAGCAACGGCGCGGGGGAAATCAGTACTGCGCATGTGAGCTGGTGGCACATCCGCAGTACAGAAGACGAAGAAATGGCAGGCAAGCAGGGTGTCTGACAGCGGGCACAGGGGAATCCCGTGCAGGATTCCCCACGTGGGATCTGCACATGCCGTGTCCATGAGGCCTGATTAAGAATATTGCTGTATCCTGCCCATTTGTCATCGCCAGCATCACCCAAAGGGATCACAATGCCGTCTTGAAGGACCCCAAAAGCTATAATGTGTATGGAGTGACCAGCGATTGACAGCAACATGTAGGGGCACCCTAAAGCTCAGACACGTCCATAAAGCTGAACACTTACCTGTTTTATATCTATATAGGGCAGCGTGGGGGAAATAAAAAATTACATCATGTTATGTAATGGATGACATCACACAATCTACAGAGCAAGATTCACAGCACAGTAATATTCTATTAAGCTCGAAGTCAGGATGCAACTTACCCCCCATGGTCTGCAGTCTTATGCCAACATAACAGGCTTACCTAAAAAGCATCCACAGATATCCGCGGCTAAGTGGGCTACTGTAGTTGGCTGGGAGTGCCCAACGATTCCCTTTCCTAAGACCCTAGCTAAAGTTATAGGGGTTTCTCCATCACTTCACAACCACTCTGTCCTTCCTGGTTACTGCTGACCAGGACATGTGACTGCTGCAGCCAATCATTGGCTGTAGAGGGTCACGTGTGCCAGTGATTGGCTGCAGCAGTCACATGTCCTGGTCAGCAGCAACCAGGAAGTACAGGGGGGTTGTGAAGCAGTTTTAAGTAATGGGAAACCCCTTTAAAAAGATTAAGTGGACGGCTCTGACATCATATTAGGCGGTGATCTCAACCTCAGCCTGGAACCCACACTTGACTCCTCTGGGGGTAAGTCCGGAATCGCAGACACTTCACTCCGCAGACTGTACAGAGAGCTTGCTAGCCTTAGACTGACTGATCTTTGGAGGACCTTACACCCTGGGAATAGGGATTATAGCTTTTTCTCCCCATCTCACAGTAGCTACCAACGTTTGGACTACCTGTTAGGGCTCATGTCCACGGGCAAAATAGGATTTAGGATCCGCAGCGGATTTCCTGCATGCGGATCCGCATCCCATAGGGATGCATTGACCACCCGCGGGTAGATAAATACCCGCGGATCGTCAATAAAAGGGATTTTAAAAAAAATGGAGCATGGAAAAATCCGGACCATGCTCCATTTTCGTGCGGGTCTCCCGCGGGGACGGCTCCCGCGGGCTTCTATTGAAGCCTATGGAAGCCGTCCGGATCCGCGGGAGACCTAAAATAGGAATTTAAAGTATTTACCTATCCGGCGCGGGCGCGGAATGTCAGCTGTTCCTCACGGCCGCATCTTCCTTGCTTCGGCTCGGCGGATGTGCCCGGCGCATGCGCGCGGCACGTCGGCGACGTGCCGGCGACGTGCCGCCGGCGTCAGGAATTCCTCCGCCGGCCGAAAATGAAGATCCGGCCGTGAGGAACAGCTGATCTTCTCCGCCCGCGCCGGATGGTAAATACTTTTAAATTCTTATTTTCGGCGCTCATGTCCGCGGGGCAGGAGGGACCCGCTGCAGATTCTACATGTAGAATCTGCAGCGGATCTGATTTTCCCCGTGGACATGAGGCCTTAGTCTCACACCAGGAACCCTCAAGTTCAATAGGTTCTTTCATATGGTCCGACCACGCTCCGGACTGGGGGTCGATCAAAGGAGCCTCACAAGATAGAACAAACATTAGCTGGCGCCTAAACGACAACCTGCTGAACGATACAACTTGCCCGCAGGCGATTCAACAGGCTATCGAAAATTTTAACACGGATCACACTTCTGACAATACCTCGGACCCCATGAAGGCCTTTAAAATGTGTGTTTTGCGGGATTTTTATTTCTCATGGGGCACGCTTGCAGGAAAGGGCTAACTCTCTAGAGGGTCTCATCTCCCAGTTAAACCAACTTGAGAATACAAATAAGGCAATCCCCTCAAATGCTAGAGCAGCAGAAATCTCTATAATCCGAAATCAAATCCTTCACCTGTTAGATCAGGCCTCGCTTTGTCAAAGGGACAGAGCTAGGGGGAGGTTCTACAAATACGGGAATAAATGAGGCAGGGGACTAGCCAGAGCCTTACAGCCACCTCAGACATATAGCTTTGCCATTAACCTGCCGCATAGACTTGGGGAACAGAAAGAGGAACTAGTACGGGAAAGGGACAACTACTTGCACGAATTTGCTCCCAAAAACAGATTGCAGATCTAGACCAGAGGACGCTCGAGGGGGACTTATCTTTGCATGAGGTGAGGGAAGCAATTCAATCTCTCAAAACCGGGAAAATCCCAGGGCCAGATGGTTATACGCCTTGCCCTTATAAAGTTCTTGGAGAACAGTTGGCCCCCCTGATGATTAAGGCGTTCAACGATATCTCTTATACCTGTCCCTTCCCGGCTCAAGCGTTACAGGCAGTGATAACAGTAATACCTAAACTAGGGAAACATCCCTCGGCCTGCGATGGTTACAGACCGATCTACCTTCTAAATAGATACTAAGATCTTTTCAAAAATTCTAGCTACACGCCTCCAGCCTTACATCCCATTGGCGGTTCATGGGGACCAGGTGGGCTTTGTGCCGGGGAGGGAGGCAGGGGACAACACAAAAACACTCGCCCTTGTGTCTCGGGCACATAACTGCGGGGATCCCAGGTGTCTTCACTCAGTGGACGCAGAAAAAGCGTTCGATAGGGTGAGCTGGGGGTTCCTGGAGGCGGTTTTGGGACGCGTGAGTCTAGGCCCCAGATTTAGGAGCTGGATAATGGCCCTGTACCAGGATCCCTCCGCACGTGTCCGGATCAACTTTCGCAACCCATACAAATTCGTAATGGCACAAGGCCAGGTTGTCCCCAGTCTCCCTTCTTGTATATATTGGTCATGGAGACTCTGGCAAACGCTCTCCACGCAAATCCCAACATCGGCGGCGCTAAGTTAGGCAACAAAGAATATAAAGTAGCCTTGTACGCGGATGACTTACTATTGTACATCACAAATCCCAGAATTGCTCTCCCTAACGTCTTAGCAGAATTCAAACGGTTCGGGATGCTCTCTAATGTTAAAGTAAATCTCGGTAAATCGGTAATCCTCAATATTACTCTAACGGATTCAGAGTCCTTAAAGCCCACTCTCCCATTCAAATGGAATCTTAATGAGATTACATACCTAGGCACGACGATCACGAAAGACCCGGAAAAACTTCTCAAAAAAACTATAAGCCGCTCTTATCCATGCTGGGGGGGGGGGGGGGGAGACTTTAATGGATGGCAGTCTGTCCCCATGTCCTGGTTTGGCAGAATCAGTGCAGTTAAAATGAATGCCGTACCAAAATTCCTGTATTTTCTCCAAACAGTCCCTATTCACTTGCCCGGGTTTTTCCTTTCACGGGTTAGGAAAGTTATAATGAGCTTCATCTGGGGAAACGGCAGGCCCAAGCGTAACTGGAAGGCCCTCACCAGCCCTAGGGACTTACACAGAAACTATGGGTAGAGATGTTCTCTTTAATGGTCTGGACCTTATTTGGCTACCAGGCGGAGGTAGGCATAAGGGCTTGGGTCTGTTTCCATTTAAAGACATGAAATCGGCCTGGTTGGGCCGGCGACTAAATCGGTACTGATCACTAGACCAGGTCCGCTCACTCCCCTGGTGGGAAACCTGGATATCCCTAATTTTGCAAGGGGTACTTCTTTGACGGGTATATCTCTGACATGATCCCCAGGGTTTGTGACATAATCTCAGGTCATGCATTTAAAACACTACTTGAGATCTTGGGAGGCCAGAGACCCCCCACCCGGAGCATGGTTCCAGTATCTACAGTTACGTTGGGGCTTTGGGGGATGCGCGACAGATGAGGTGTCCTATCACCCCTTTTGAGAGGTTGTGCATGTTGGCTTCCTGAGTTCCTCAGACGATTTCATTGCTGTATCGGATGTTTGGGGAGGACACAAGCAATAGCAACAGGGATCTGGAGCGAGAGTGGGAGGGGGACCTTGGTATTTCACCCCCAGAGGAGTCCTGGAGAAAATCGTACATTCTGACCCATAAAATGAACATATCCAGCAAAATGCAAGAATTAAATTATAACATTTTGACAAGATGGTACCGGACTCCGGCAAGGTTGGCTAGGATATTTCCCCAGTATCCGGATACGTGCTGGAGATACCTCTCAGGGGCTGGTACATTAGTCCACCTATAGTGGTCCTGCCCCGTGATCCGCCCCCTCTGGCAGGAGGGCAACACCTTGTATTCCTCAGTGTGCAGGAACAAAATTGCATTTACTCCAGAAATGGCATTGTTGTCCATGTTCCCTGGTTCAATAGCCTGTATCAAGGGCTCACTACTCAGATTCTTCATACTGGCCATGTGCCAAATAATCCCAAGAAACTGGAGATCTACCGCGCCTCCCTCCAGACTGATGTGGCTGGAGGCGATAGATCACTTAAAGTATATGGAGGAGCTTTGTGCTTAAAATGAAATGAAACACAATAAATGCGCCTCGACCTGGACGATCTGGAACCAATTTCGATACTCTCTGCAATAGAGAAATGTCTCCTGTGATCCACCAGCTCTTACCTAGTACAGTGATGGCTGTAGACTCTTCAAAGGCTCCCGAACGGTTGTGAAGGCGGACAATATACAGACAGGAGTCGTCCTTCCTGGCATCCATCAGCCTCCAGCACCCGCTGCTTGTGTTATAGCTAAATCTTGGTTCCGAGTTATTGCTGGGCAACATATCATCACACCGCAGCTCCAGCAGAGCTTTGTCCTCTTTACCTTCACATTTCTGGTAGAGCTGAAAGCCACTCTTTCTATCAGGACATTTCATGTTGCAGTCACCGATGTCTGATCCTTTCTTCACATAGACTCTTCCTGATGAGACAGATGTTATCGTCAGGATGGCGAGAACAACTGTGAAGATACAAGAAAAGAATGATTGGTTTTATAGTAGATTAAAATGTACTTGACTTATGAATTAAATCACCCTTTTTTCGCATTTTTTTTTATTTTAGCAGAATCATGAAATTCTATTGCTTTACATTCACAAATTGCCGCCCTGCAGCCCAAATCCCCCCCCCCCCCCTCCGATGAATGCTGCGGCCCGCTTCGTCTCCATTCACTCAGCGATGATCATTCCTCTGTAAAAGCACAGGATTGATCATCGGTCGGACGGCGAGCCTTTACTTACTATCGTGTATTTGAGAGAGATATATATTGCAGTGAGCGCATTAACCGCTTCCATTTTATCACCACTGATTTCTATGGGGTTCTAAAAGTTTTCAGTTGTTAAAAATCCATGGTGGTGAGACAGAACCGTATAATTTAGTCTCTGCTCCAGAAAAGAACAGTGACAGATATGAAAAAATGCTGCCATCCAATAGGTGGCGCTGCAGAGATATTGGTCCATCTTCCTTAATTACCCAGAGGACCATGCATGGCCGTATTAGGCTGGGTTCACACTGGGCGGATTTGCCGTGGAAATTCCATAAAGAATTTCGCCCTTGGCAAATCCACCTGCAGTCGCTAATCCCGGGATTAGCCAGCCATGTGGATGAGATTTCTCAGAAACCTCGTCCACACGGGACTGTGAATCGCTGCGGCAAAGCTGGCGCTGTGGTGCGGATTCAACGGCCGCAGCATGTTCATTTTTTCTTTTACGTTTGTCTACATTTCCCGCATGTGGGATAGTGAAGCACCGCAGACCCGCTTCTCCTGGCCCACAACCACATGCTACATTTATGGTTTTCCTTTGTTTACATCACAGTCAGCAGGAAACGAGCGGCTTTATGTTCTCAGGTGCTTAAAAATAAAAAAGTGCAACGACAATTAAAGGCCCGATGTCCACGGTTTCAATTGCGGAATCTGCAGTTCAATCTGCCCATAGGGATGGATGGGCGCCCGCAGCTTAATCAAAGCATGCGGATTTGTTTTGCGAACCTTCTGGTTCGGAAAACAAATCACAACATGCTACATTTTGCTGCGGATCCCGCATGGCTTCCATTGAAGTCAATGTAAGGCATCCGATCCGCGGCAGACCCGCAGCTGTAACTACAGACAAGCTATGGATCCTGCGGGAAGGCAAAAAAAAAAAAAAACTCCGCTGCGCATGTGCGGTGGCTCGCCCGTCCACATCCACAAAGGAGATAATGGAAGACTCTCACAGCCACACAGAGGATGCGGACAGGTAAGTAATATCCTCTTCCCGCTGACAGGGTGGGATTCTGCTGCGGGCTCCTGCCCGTTGACACGAGACCTAAGTAACTGGTTCAGTGATAGAAAGCAGAGGCGGTTATTAAGGGTACATACTCTGATTGGGTCACGAGTACTAGTGGGGTACCACAGGGGGCAGTACTGGAGGAGTTTGCATTACTAGTGGGCAACCACAGGGGGCAGTACTGGAGGAGTTTGCATTACTAGTGGGCAACCACAGGGGGCAGTACTGGAGGAGTTTGCATTACTAGTGGGCAACCACAGGGGGCAGTACTGGAGGAGTTTGCATTACTAGTGGGCAACCACAGGGGGCAGTACTGGAGGAGTTTGCATTACTAGTGGGCAACCACAGGGGGCAGTACTGGAGGAGTTTGCATTACTAGTGGGGTACCACAGGGGGCAGTACTGGAGGAGTTTGCATTACTAGTGGGGTACCACAGGGGGCAGTACTGGAGGAGTTTGCATTACTAGTGGGCAACCACAGGGGGCAGTACTGGAGGAGTTTGCATTACTAGTGGGCAACCACAGGGGGCAGTACTGGAGGAGTTTGCATTACTAGTGGGCAACCACAGGGGGCAGTACTGGAGGAGTTTGCATTACTAGTGGGCAACCACAGGGGGCAGTACTGGAGGAGTTTGCATTACTAGTGGGCAACCACAGGGGGCAGTACTGGAGGAGTTTGCATTACTAGTGGGGTACCACAGGGGGCAGTACTGGAGGAGTTTGCATTACTAGTGGGGTACCACAGGGGGCAGTACTGGAGGAGTTTGCATTACTAGTGGGGTACCACAGGGGGCAGTACTGGAGGAGTTTGCATTACTAGTGGGGTACCACAGGGGGCAGTACTGGAGGAGTTTGCATTACTAGTGGGGTACCACAGGGGGCAGTACTGGAGGAGTTTGCATTACTAGTGGGGTACCACAGGGGGCAGTACTGGAGGAGTTTGCATTACTAGTGGGGTACCACAGGGGGCAGTACTGGAGGAGTTTGCATTACTAGTGGGGTACCACAGGGGGCAGTACTGGAGGAGTTTGCATTACCAGTGGGGTACCACAGGGGGCAGTACTGGAGGAGTTTGCATTACTAGTGGGGTACCACAGGGGGCAGTACTGGAGGAGTTTGCATTACTAGTGGGGTACCACAGGGGGCAGTACTGGAGGAGTTTGCATTACTAGTGGGGTACCACAGGGGGCAGTACTGGAGGAGTTTGCATTACTAGTGGGGTACCACAGGGGGCAGTACTGGAGGAGTTTGCATTACTAGTGGGGTACCACAGGGGGCAGTACTGGAGGAGTTTGCATTACTAGTGGGGTACCACAGGGGGCAGTACTGGAGGAGTTTGCATTACTAGTGGGGTACCACAGGGGGCAGTACTGGAGGAGTTTGCATTACTAGTGGGGTACCACAGGGGGCAGTACTGGAGGAGTTTGCATTACTAGTGGGGTACCACAGGGGGCAGTACTGGAGGAGTTTGCATTACTAGTGGGGTACCACAGGGGGCAGTACTGGAGGAGTTTGCATTACTAGTGGGGTACCACAGGGGGCAGTACTGGAGGAGTTTGCATTACTAGTGGGGTACCACAGGGGGCAGTACTGGAGGAGTTTGCATTACTAGCGGGGTACCACAGGGGGCAGTACTGGAGGAGTTTGCATTACTAGCGGGGTACCACAGGGGGCAGTACTGGAGGAGTTTGCATTACTAGCGGGGTACCACAGGGGGCAGTACTGGAGGAGTTTGCATTACTAGTGGGGTACCACAGGGGGCAGTACTGGAGGAGTTTGCATTACTAGTGGGGTACCACAGGGGGCAGTACTGGAGGAGTTTGCATTACTAGTGGGGTACCACAGGGGGCAGTACTGGAGGAGTTAGCATTACTAGCGGGGTACCACAGGGGGCAGTACTGGAGGATTTAGCATTACTAGGGGGTACCACAGGGGGCAGTATTGGGTCCTATTAATGTAAAAGGATTGTGCAGTAAAATATCAATATTTGTAGCTGACACAAAACTATGTAAAGTAATCAACACGAGAGGACAGAATGTGATTGCAAGAGGATCTGGATAAATTGGGGGTTTGGATAGAAAGACAGCAAATGAGGTTCAGCACTGATAAATGTAAGGTTCTGCGAAAGGCAGAGGTGTTGAAGCTTCCTTTCTGCTACAGAAATCTCATGGAGTGAATAATATCACATCCACGATTGCTGGCAGGCATTTAACAAAGTTATGTCCGCACTGACTCGCGGGTCTTCCGCTGCATCCAGCTGTTCCCCGCTCCGAGCGCCCGGCTATTATACAGCCGAGTGCTCGGAGCGGAGGATGCAGAAGACAAGCTGGGTGTTCCCGCTTGTCTTCTGCATCCATTCATCCAAAGAAAACTGGCAGCATAACTGGATTGCATTATACCCTGGAAGCGTTGGTTTGGAGCTTCTTCTCTGGCGACTGCATACAGGTCTGTCCCCTAATCAGGGTGGAATACTTGTGCTGCTGCTGCACCTTCTATATTGATGTGTCTTCTGCATCCTGATAGTCTCTGCTCGGAGTGCCAGGCTGTTATACAGCAGAGCGCTCCGTGGCGGGTATGGAGAACAGAGCTGGACCACTCTGTTCTTCATACCCAGCCTGTCATCAGGGATGAGATACAGCTGAAACAATAGTATCAGCTGTATCCCACTGTGAATCCCTGATGAGGCTCATCGTTGTCTTTTACCACGCTGAAAGATGACGATGAGCGACGGGAGAACGAAAGCTGCATGATGTCAGTGCAGTTAGACACAACGATTATTGCTCAAAAGATGGCTGTGAGCGAATTTTGAGCGATAATCATTGTGTCTAAATGGGCCTATACCCTGTGATACATAGCCCAGCCTCACATTAGCATGCTCTATCTGTAGCCATTGCCTCTTAGTGTACGCTGGGTGCAGAAATGTCTGCGCTTGCGTAATACTTAGGTGGAAGGTACAGGATGGGCAGACATGCGCAGTGGAGACTCTGAAGTCTGAGGGAGTCATTCGTGAGAATATGACATCAGCAAGGAGGCTCACGCATGCGCAGTACGCATCTCCGACACCGGTGACATGCGCAGAGGAATGATCAGTGACACAGTCCATAAGCTCCTGGATGTCACATGCAGACGTGGATCATCAGTACTATGGTACCGATTTAATTATATGCACATTTGTGGGACGTCCGCTGGGGTGGAGTCTTGGCAGCAGTCATGCTATTGGTGGTGTCTGATATATTAAGTATTTAAAAGCTGTATTGGTCTTTGTGTGTTATGCTTGAGAAAGACCGCGAGGCCGTGGAAACGTCGCATATTTATCATGAAAGAATAGAGATTTTATATTTTTGCACCATGCTTGTGCTGCCGCTGGCATTTATCTTCTTGGATTGTTTCCTGGGGATCTGAAGTCCGCGGTTCCTGCAGCGGCTTTACAAGCCTACTGCCTCCCTGGTGCGGGTCTATGAACGGACTGCTGCTGACAACCTGTAAACTGCCTTTATAACGTTGTACAACCATGTGCTGCAGCCAGTCTATAAGGGACATGCAGCTATAACTCCGCCTCCTGGCCCCGCCCACTGACAAACTTCACAGTAGCCGGTAATATCGGAGACCTTTTTTGTCTGAATGGAAGGCACACCTCAGGTTTTATGTAATCCAGTATGCTGATTTCAAAAATCAAGATGAAAAAAATTCTCTGAAAACCGGAACACCTCCCTAAATGACCGGAAAAATTCCCTGCCATGTTTCGATACAAAAAAACAAAAAACCTTTAACTATCCTTCTCCAAAATAGTAATAATAAAGCAATTAGGACAGCGCTCCACGACAAATCCAACATAATATCTTAAAAGAAATAAATGGAGGGACTCACCCGGGGTCTAGCGGGGTCCCCTCCCCGGACCTCCCGTAGCACCTCCACATCCCGGTGGGCATATAGTAATAGCCTCTGAAGGATCCCCTCAGTCTCTCTTCTCTTGTAATCACAGGGGAGCTGCTAGGATGTATAATGTCTACGACACAGGTGTAGGCACAGTGGGGTACAGATCCAATAAAACTAAAAAAAAACTATACCCAGCACTCGCCAGAGGACAGCTGTTCCGACTTTTTCAACTACATGAATTTCTAAATGAGTTAGTTTTCTACACAAAATTACTGTCACAACAATAACCCGTTTAGAAATACACGTGGTTTTCCTGCGGTATGTTTACATAAAGAATGTGTTTTTTATATACAGCGATTTAAAGTATGACTCCAGCAGGTATTTAAATAGTAATCTGTAAGAATCAGTGTGTGTCATAGCTTATATATATATATGTTTATGCTATATGGATTTAGCATTTTTACTAGAAGAGTGATTATATATATATATATATATATATATATATATATATATATATATATATATATATAAAGAGTCAATTTAATTAGAATAGTTAAATATATAGATCGTTGAGGACGTCTGCAGCTAGAATTTAATGAACGCGGCTAGCAAGATTGTTTATAAAGTCTAAATCGGGTTCGTGCAATGAGAGGTTTTTATGAATGAATTGTAGTAATCCATTAAGTGTCTGTGTGGCGTCTGCGCATGTCAAGCTATATGACACCCGCTGGTTGTGCGTGCGCTCCACGGCGACGTCTCGACCAGCAGACCCCTCCCTCCGCCCACTCCCGGCCGGCCCTTTGAACCCAGAAGTGTCGCCATCCAGTGAAGTGAGGACGCTGACCGATGAGACTAAAGCAGGTGTAAGTTCTCTATAAGAAGAGGGTATGAGAAGTCGCCGCATGCGACGAAACGCGTTGCAATCAACTACTTAACTTATGCTTTGGCTGAAGGGTCGGAACAACTGTCCTCTGGCGAACGCTGGATATAGTTTTTTTTTACCTTCTCCTAAATAGTATATGAGTAAATTTAGTCGGCTAATGAGTATATGACGAGTGTAAAGATTGTAATGGTGTACTGTACATCCAGGAATATAAATTACAAATAATATGGTTATGGGGTTCATGGATTTTGGTTTTAATAATAAACAAAAGGTTTTTTTATTTTGGGCATAAAAAAAATAACAAATATATAAAATATGAAAATTGATACAAGTGAATTTAACTGTAAATAAGAAGGTGTTCCGGTTTTTAGAGAATTTTTTCCATCTTGATTTTTGAAATCAGCATACTAGATTACATAACACCTGAAATGTAGCTTGCATTCAGACACAAGATGTCTCAGACTAAGGCTACTTCACAGTATACCAGCGCAGGTCTATACCGATAAGGCTGCAGGCGACCTCACTGCACTGGAACACAGTGCCATCTGCAGGCATGTCAGTGTACTGCAGGCGTCCTATGTACTGCATATGAATGGGCTGCCAGGCATGTACCGAAAAAGGCTGCAGGCGATGTCACCTCCAGCGCGGCTGCGGGACTCTGTGTACTACTAACGGGGGAGAAGGAAAAGTGTTCTGGGAACAGAGCGACCACTTACTCGCCGCGTCCCCCTACTGCAGTCACCGGACAAGCCTCAGCACGAGCAGGACGCCCCCTCCGGTACTGACTGGAGACACTTACCGAGCACCGCCGACATCACGGACACACCTGGACTTCCACCGGCAACAAGTAGGGAAAGGAGGGATCCAACAACACGATCCTGTCCGGAGGAGGATGCCGTCGGGGAACACGGACTCCGTGATTGGTGGTGGTTCTGTTCAATCAAGTTATTGACCAATCGTGAGGCCTTTGCCTGCCCCGCCTCCCGTGTTTACGTCACCCGGCCACCTTTCCTGTTCTCGCGGCGGATTTTAAATGTCTTCTCCTGCTTGCCGCTTGTCTTCCTTGTTCCTCCGCTGAAGCAGAGCTGCCGGCTGTCACTCCTGGTTTTTTTTTAACCCCTTAAGCACAGACGATTTGACGGGGATTTTCATCTGCACTATTGAAAAGCTATAATATTTTTATTTTTCCATTGACAACGGCTTGTGTGTAAAATTAGTTTCAATGTAAAGATATAATGTAAAACTTTTAAAAATTATTTTTGAGAGCAGGGAGATTAAAAACATCAATTTTTTTACCACGTTAATCATGCAGAAAAAAAAGGACATTTGTTTTTCTGCGGGTCGGTCCAGTTCAGTCGATTAAAAAAAAAAAAATGCATTAAAAAAAACAAAAAAAACCCACAACTTTTTATTGGTACATTTTCAGGGTACATACAGCTTTTTTGATCACTTTTGTTGCATTTTGTTTTTTAGCCGTGCAGGTTGGGGTGTTCAGATTATGGGACAGGTCGTTATCTATATGATGATACCAAATATAGGTATTTTGTAATAGAGGAAAGCACACAAGAGTTTTTTTTCTATTTTACATTTATGTCCCTGTACGAGATTTGAAGTAGAAAACCTCTGATCGCTATAATAACGCATTGCAGTACTTCTGTACTGCAATACATTCTTCTTTGCAATAAAAGGCCCAGACACCCCTGTCTGGTTACCATGGCAACCCATTGGCCCTCCACAATTATATCTCTGATCCACATTGTCGCAGTGTGATGCTGCTGGCTCACTTCTGAGCCAGCCACATCTGGTTGTGTTAACTACTACCCTGACAGCTCCCCTGCTGTACTGCTGGCCTAGTAGCTGCAGGGATGCTGACAGATGTCCTTCTAAGGTGGCCCCTGTCGTTATTACTGATGATGGAGCCTCAGAATGGGTCACCAATAGTTGTTTGGCATTGATCCTAAGCAGCAGACCAACGCCAATCAGTTGATCCTCCGACCTGCTGTAAGTGTAGCGCGGTCAAACGTCCGCATTAGTAGGCAGGGGGCCGAAGTGTAACAGAGGGCTTCACTCCCAATAAGAGCGATGCTTCCATAATACTTCTGTCTCCTCACTGCGATCAGAACCTGAAGTGTAATAGGAGGCATCTGTCCCACTGATCTAGAGATCGGAATCGCCATCTGACTGCAGCCGCCAGCTGCGGCCGGGATTACAGAACTAGACTAGCCGCTCTACGCCGTTCCCATAACTTCTGACATGCAGGAAGGAACAGCACAGCTCAGTGCAGTACGAAACTCTGTTACTTCTAGTTTGACAGTTTTCCAACCACGTCGGGCATCGGATGTGAACCAGGTGGAGATGCCCCTCATCCTGGAGACCGTTGTGAATCCCACCTCTGGGACCCACGTCTATCAAACATTTATAGCACATCTTATGGATCCGCCATAACTGTGAGACAAGACCGGTTTGAGTATAAGCTCCATAAACTAAGGGTACATGTACACAAATTGGCCAAACATTGTATGGAAATAGAACGGATACATTCACACCAGCGATTTTTAATTTAAATTTTTATTTTTTTTTTACACTCGGACCGATAATCAAATAAGAAAAGATAAGTTTCACAGTATGGCCTCATGCCCGCTGCCAGGTCGGATTCAGACTGAAATATCGCAGTGGAATCAGACCCGGTGCCCCCAGAGACAATATACTCACTCCTCTGGATCTACCACGAGTGTCTCACCTGGTGCGCAGTGCAGCGCATGACGCGCTGGGCTGTGACACGGATTCTTGCGGTACTTCTGCAGTGCACACTATGGAAGTAACATGTGACGGGCAGCTTCCAATGACTACAATGGAAGCCGTCCGTGCGACTTTTCTGGACAGAATAGAACAGGCTGCGATTCTCCCCCGTAAGTGAAGAAAAAAAAAAAAAAAACACAACAAAAAACAAATGCAGTTGATTTTCACTCGAGGGCAGGGGAGAATCATTTACTACAGCATGTCTATGCACAGACATTGCTGCGGGATTCACGGCGGGTGTCTGCCCATGAATTCCGCAGCGATAATCTGTCCGTGGGCATTTGACCGTATCCTATACTTTACATGTCCTAATCTTGTCTGAAAGCGCTGCGGAATAAGTTGGCGCTATACAAATAAAGATTATTATTATATTATTATTGTCTGAGAATCAGTAATGTGCGGCGTCCCACACGTTGGGCAGCACACGGTCGGTGAGTCCGGTGCAAACTGCACCCAGAAATCTGAGACATAACCCGCAGCAGTCTGATGTTACTTTTAGTTTAGGCGACGTAGAATCTAGGAAGCTGTGATTCATACTCACCCGGGCCCCTGTTCTTGTGCTGGGCCTTGGCAAGCGTAGCATGCCCAGCAACCTGACTCTTATCAGAGGGCTGAGCAAGCACATTCCTATTCATCTCTATGGGAGGAGCACCAGCACAGCCTTCTGAAGAAGAGCCAAGCTGCAGTGCGCATGCCGACTTCACTGGGGGACACTGCAGGAACGGGGGAATCGGAGAGTATGAAAAGATGCTCCAGAACTCCACCTCACCTGAACTATAAGCTCCACAATTTGGTTCATGGGGTTTATAGTTGATGACCGGTTCCCTTTACACATGACCAAAGATCATAAATATAAATTCTCACTAAACTTGTCAAAGAAAACTGAAGGATCTGAAAACATTTTTCTTCCTTTTTACTTTATTTCCATTTACAAACAATTCTACAATTAAAAGAACGAAGCAAAACAATTTAAGATCCTATAAATACTATACAATGGGGCGCAAGCTGAATAATACAGGGGAACCACATGGATGTTAATGGGGAGGGGGCTCCTGTTTTGGGGTCTCAGTGCTGGTGGGACGTGTGGAATAATGAAGATGAACATCCGGTATTTACAGACTTTAATAGAACCAAAATGAATTTAAAAAATACAACAAAAGCCACAAAAACCGGCCGTGGATCCTGTACAGCAGGGGTCCCCAACTCCAGGCCTCAGAGACCACCAACAGGTCATGTTTTCAGGATATCCTATAGTAAGAACACCTGTGGCAATGTCTGAGGTACTGACAAGAATTACATCACCTGTGCAATACGGAGGAAATCCTGAAAACATGACCTGTTGGTGGTCCCTGAGGACTGGAGTTGGGGACCCTTGCTGTACAGCACCGAGAACATGGAGGAGAAGACAAGAGGACGCGGCGGCTATTTACCGGGCCGGTTCTGTAAGACTTTTGCCTTTTCCTTGTATTTTGCCATCAGTTCTCGAAGGTCGAGCAGCAGATCCTCCCGCTTGAACTCCTCGTGCTCGCGCTCCGTCTTTAGCCGTTTCTCCTCAAGGTGTTTCTGAAATAAGAGGGGGGGGAAGTGAACACCGTTTTCTAGCACCCCGATAAAAAAGGTTTTCCCCCATCATACAGTGAGATTCCTATAATCAGACATCCAATAATCCAGAACATCTCATAATCTGTCACTTGTCTCTCACACAGAAGCACTCATACCAGGAGAAAGTCTTATTTCTATGCAGCCTTATAAACTGTATTTTGCACCAGACATCACATTCTAAAACTGTACTTGGTTTTTGGATGTCTTTGGATACTGTCATTCTTCCTCCATGCTTTATACTGCAGTTCTGATTGCTGCTGGGTATACATACAGTACAAGCCTAGCAAGAGGTCAGTTCATGGAGAGAGAACATCTATTATAGCAACGACAAAAATTGTAAAATTAAAGAAACTGAACCCTCATCAAGAAAACTTGGGGAACCACAACACAGACTGTGGGAGGCGTCTGATGATCCTGTAATTGTACAAATCTGCAGATTTCCATTAGAAGGGTTGTGCTGAGTTATACAGATATCCCCTTATCGACAGAATAGGGAATACTTTATGATCAGTAGGGATCCAATTACTAGGATCTCCCCGACCCATAAGTCATCAGCATGAATAAAGTAGTGATTGCGCATGTGAGATACGTTTCCATTACATTTAAACAGGAGTGCTGGAAATTGTTGAGTACGAGGGCTCGGCCACCTCCAGCGCCGTCATGGAAATGAATGGAGCCGCGGTGCGCTTACACAACTGCCACTTCATTCTTTTGGGGACCTTTGGCACCACCATTCTCTGTATTGGTGGGGGTCTCAGTGGACACATCAATCAAAAGTTATCCCCTAATGTGTGGGTAGTGGGTAACATTATAGCTTGGCACAACCTCTTAAAATACACTTCTCAAAAAAAAAAATATATATATATATAGCACCTGCAGGCAGGTACATGATGAGAGTTGTGGTGATTAGATGGACGGTGTTGTCACCGGAAGCCCTAAAAGTGGTCGCCCCCCCTTCCCAGCCTATAAAAGGCTCTCGGAGGCTCCTTGTGTGTGGTGACCTCTTCTTCCGCTTGTGTAGAGCTTGTTAACCACTAGACGCCTCTACGACGTAATCCAAGAGATTTCACCCGTTACCAGAGTCTGAGAGAGGCGCATTATTGGGATGTGAGAAGCTGGATGGTCGTATCGATGTATTTCCCCCCATCGGGCAGTTCTGACCAGACTAGTAGGAGGTGTTGGGTCCAGTGGGCGTGTGAGGTGTTCAGGACCTCCCGAAAGACCACCAGTAGAGAAGATCATCCAACAAGCACAAGCACCGCCAACTGTTTCGTTGTTCACCGTGCAGACACAGGTGGCGCCATCATTATAGGCCTGTGTCTGTCGGAACCATTTTTTGTAGCACTTGACGGAAGCACATTTGACCTTACGATGGCAGTTATGTATTCTGACTTTTACACCCACCTACTGTCGCCTCCATTTGTTGTAAACAATGAAACTGGTCACTCCGTAGCGTCCAGGATTGACTTTAGTCAATTCATGTTTAGTTTGGGCACCTACACAGTCATGTTCTTGTCAGAAGACCTTGGGGTGAGCAGCTCAATCCCATTTTTGCCTGGTACAAGGGGCAATGACAGCTCAGTGATATGTTTAGGACATCCTGACCAGACTGTTGGGAGGTGTTGGGATCAGTGGATGGGTGCACACAAGGTGACCGGGCTCAGGACCCCTGACAGACCACCAATAGAGAGGAGCGTCTGTCATCTGAAAGGCACGAGTAGATCCAACTATTTAGTTGTCCGCCATCCAGGGACAGGTAGCACCATTATCACACCCCTGTGTCTATAGGAACCATTTCAAGACACTTGGCTGAAGGATATTTGGTCTCATTGTGCCAGTTACATGTACGGCCTTTGATATCCATCGTTGCCTCCATTTGCAGTGGTGTCAAAAAAGATGAAATAGGATAGCAACAAATCCAGTTTTAGTTTGGGCACAGATGGCCATGCTAGTATCTGGAGACCTCGGGGTGAGCGCCTCAATCTTGCTGTGGAGCAGCACAATCCCCCCCTGCTGGTGTGACGGTCTGGGGGCCCATCGCATACCGCAGTTGTCATCACTAGTAGTGGTACGAGGGACACTAACAGCTCAGCGATATGTTCAGGACATCCTGCAACCACATGTGTTCCTCTCATGGTGACTTCCAGCAGGATAATGCTCGGCCGCACACACAACGGGGGCACAGGAATGTCCCCACAACATTGCCACATTTCCATGGCTGCCCGGTCACCAGATTTAATAACCAATAGAACATTATGGGATCATATGGTACACCAACTTTGAAAGCCTACGAGGTTACATGATCTAGAGGTTCAGTTACTGCAAATGTGGACCAATATGCCACAGGATACCATGCAGAACCTGTATGCCTTTATGCCTGCCCATATTACATCCTGTATCCAAGCTAGAGAGGGTACAACAGGGTACTAGAGCCTCCATGGGCACTCGTATCACATCTTGTATCCAAGCTAGAGGCGGTACAACAGGGTGTTAGAGCCTCCATGCCCGCCCAGATCATATCTTGCATCCAAGCTAGAGTTGGCCAACAGGGTACTAGAGCCTCCCTGTAAGGGTTCAGTTGTCTGCAATAGGGGGAGTGGCATGAGGGATTAGGACGCTAGGCTTGTGAGCTCCCGCTGGACCCTGGCTACTCACCGACACAGGAGGCATCCAACAACGGCATCTGCGCACATGGGTCGTAACAGGCGTCCTGGAGAACGGGGAGCATCTGACCGTGACGACTCCGGCCCTCTGGACGCATTTCTGGGGCCCAATCCGAAGAGGAAGATTGCTCCAGCAGGCCTCAAGATGGCGCCGCTATCCCTGGTGGGCGGAGCTCCCCGGCCAACATCCCCGCTCTGGAACAAGAGCCATGGGTCCCTTGAACCTCAAGGACATCAGGGTGAGTCTCCTCTGCAACAGAGGTCACTGAAAGCCCAGAAATCAGCAGCGGGGGACAGGTGACTGGAGCGGGACATAGCGAGGTCCCTCCAGAATCTCCCCAGAAGGTGTCCCCTGCAGATGGGGGTTCTCCCTAGGGCCCTCCTACCCCACAGCCCTCTGGATGCCTTCAGGAGGAGGGTGGCCACAAAGAACTAATGAGGGGACTTTCCGCTCCTCAGATGGGGCAGGGGGGGAATACACCTATAGACACGCAGCCAGTGGGCAGCAGCAGGAGGGGAGCGCCCAACCATTCCGAATCCCAGAAGACCTGCAAGGGGGACGGGATATCTTATGAACCCCCTGTTACCCAGCATTATGGGGCACAATCAGAGATCCATCTATCAGCCTCCAAACCTGCAAAAAAAAAAAAAAAAAGGCCCAGCAGCCCATCCATCAATCAGAACAGACACCTCAAAAGCTGCAGTCGTAGATTGTGATGAATGGGATTGGAAAGCTCATTTGAGAAGCATCCCAACAAGAACCGAAATTGATGCGCTACTAACAAAAGCTACAAGCTCGCAAATGCAGGCCATAGAAGCGTTACAGACAGAAATCAAACATATTGGCTATAGAGTAGCCAACTCTGAGGAGTCACAAGCCAAACTCCAATCTCAGGCTAATGAGCATCATCGCATTTTGCAAGACCATTCCCTGCAAATCAATAACATCCTGACGCAGCTCGACGATATAGAAAACTGTAACAGACGGAACATCATCAGAATTAGGGGCCTGAGCGAAGAAGTGGAGCCAGCACGGCTGGAATGGTGGGCAATAAAATGCTTTGGTGATCTTCTCGGGAGGCCAGCTGACAGTCCTATATAAATTGATCCCATACATAGATCCTTGGGACCCAAAAGCGCAGACCCTGCCCGACCCCGTGATGTGGTGTGTAGGATCCATTTTTTTAAAGAAAAGGAGGACTTGCTGAGGAGAATCAGAGAGGGAGGCCCCATCACATACAAGAGCACCGCCCTCCTAGTACTTCCGGATCTCTCAAGAAGAGCCCTCCAGCTCCGTAGAGCTCTCAGAACCATTTTAAATGCTTTCCTAAAGTTAAAATGGTCTGATGATGTGTATACAATGGCTAACTTATTTCCCTAACCAGGATCAGGTCTCCTTCTGTTCCAGAGCTCTCCGGAGACTGGTAGAGTTTTCGGAAAATACGACCATCATCACCGGAGGAGACTTCAATGTGGCATTGGACCCACACCTGGACGCCTGTTCAGGTCACTCCTCGGTCCCTCACTCGGCCATCCGCAGGCTTCGAACGGTCCTGACGAGTCTTCACCTTGTTGATCTGTGGAGAACCCTCCACCCCTCAACTAAGGACTATAGCTACCACTCGCAGGTACACAACTCACACAACAGGATCGATTACATCTTTGTCTTGCATAGACTCCTAGATGGCATCCAAAAATGCTCATTAGGTAGTTTCATCTGGTCCGACCACGCCCCCGTGTATGGAGAACTGAGACCCAGGAGACAGGACTTTAGAGGGGACAATTGGAAGTTAAATGACAATTTACTCAGAGACCCGGTATGCGTGGCCGACTTGTCCAGGACCATCACAGTTGTCTGCAATAAACGATCCTTTTGCTCCGATATTGTAATCACTTGTATCAACGTTACAAATAACAGAAAAAGTTTCATTCTATTCTGACAACTCCTTCTAGGAGCTTCAATATTTTTTAGAAAGAGTAATTAAGCAGAATCAGTGCAGATGAAACCTTCACATTAATCAGGACTATAGGGATTCACTGAGGCAGAGGAATCTTGTTCCAAACCAAGTAATCCTTCGCTAGGTTGATTCCCTAAATACATTCTATTCCTTAAATACACAACTAGAGACTAAATGCCACATATATCCATTTGATGTGCAAAGACGGTTAACATTCTGCACTCGGGTGCATGTGGAATTTAGTCTCTAGTGGGGTTTGTATACACAGAGTATTTTCGGAGCCCTACACTTTAATGATTAAGGTAATAAGTTATATTTGAAGGATTCAACCCAATGAAGGATTAATGAGGACTATGGGTCATTCCTGCAGTGTTAGAGAAAGGGGCTGCTGTACAATGGTTCCTCACCTCTATTGCTGCCATGTGAGAAGCCACCGCGGTCACAACCCGAACCAGCTTATTCCCCACCTGCCTCATCTCCTCTTCAGTCTGATGCTCCACCAGCTGCAGCCTGCGGACCGGATGACACAATCTCCTTACTTACATGATACATGGATGTTGGCATCACTGCATTTATGCACTGCAAATAAAGTAAGCTGCACTTATGTACTCGAGGCAGCCATTTTCAAGAATTGGGAGGGGGAAAGCAAACTCAAAGAGAGGGGTGGGGGTGGGGGTGGGGGTGGGGGTAGACAAACAAACAAAAAAAAAAAAAGAAAAAACACACACACACACACACACACACACACACACACACACACACACACACACACACACACACCTCGTTTCACCTCCCCAAATCCTCAATAAAAGTTATCAAAAAGTCATATGTACCCCAAAATGGAACCAATAAAACTACAGCTCACCATGTAATGAACAAAACGCTCATATGGCTATGTAGACGGCAAAAGATAAAAAATAAATAATTTTTTTAATATATATCTTTTGAAAAGTGAAGTTGCAAGTCCCAAACAATAGTCACATCATAAAGTACCAAACTAGGCTACGTCCTTAAGGGGTTAAATAACTTGTCATCCCCCTCCAGCTGCATCTGCATTACTTACTCCTGCTGAGCCTTCTGCAGATCCTTCAAGGCTTCATCTAGACTCTTGTTAACCCCAGACTCCAGCAGGTGGCGATGTTTCTCCAAGGACTCGATCTCTGAAGTCCATCTCTTCTCCACCTCATCTGCCTCCTGGGTGCGGTCCAAGGATGATATGTAGGGTCAACAGGATACAATTCCCTCCCATATACATTACAATACCCAATCAAGTACAGCCCCCTCCCATAATGTCCATTTCCATCACAGATCTTCTCACCTCTGCTTTCTGGATAGACGTCTCCTCCAACTTTTGTGCTTCTTCTTTATGACTCTTGGTGTCATTTCTCTTCTCTCCAATCAATGAATGTAACTAAAGAGATAAAACAGAATCCCCGTAGAGACGATCGAAGTGCAACCTGCAATGTGTATAACAGATGAACACAACTGCTCATGTCTCCTCCTCACTTCTGCCGAGTTACGGTGATTTACTAGTTTCCAAACAACTGCAGTGATAACAGACGGTGTGATGGGAAGATCCCTGACAGACGAGATATTACACAGTAATAGAAGAGGGACTGCAGCACTAACAAATCAGACGGAAAAATAGCTGAGGGAGAAAAAGAACTAATGTGTGCACGCCTATCCGGGCACTGGACTCCAAGTGTCCATAGGCAAACGTATACAACTGGTATAGGAGAGGCAGCACACTGGAATAGATCTTCTTACCAGAAAATGTCCATAAAAAGGCTTTTATTCATAATCCACACATAGAAAACTGCGACGTTTCGGTCATCCGCTGTGATCTTTATCAGGCATATACACCAGCAGGAAATGATCGCATTAAATAGTGACAATAACCTATCCCCCATAACGTATCCACC
The DNA here is from genome assembly GCF_035609145.1 of Eleutherodactylus coqui. Lineage (NCBI taxonomy): Eukaryota > Metazoa > Chordata > Amphibia > Anura > Eleutherodactylidae > Eleutherodactylus > Eleutherodactylus coqui. The sequence continues at coordinate 39,025,143 of NC_089840.1, forward strand.
CACATTTAATTAAAACATAACTTACAGGTGTTCTACAGGTGTCCGCCTGTAGAACACCTGTAAGTTATATGTTTTAATTAAATGTGGGTGGATACGTTATGGGGGATAGGTTATTGTCACTATTTAATGCGGTCATTTCCTGCTGGTGTATATGCCTGATAAAGATCACAGCGGATGATCGAAACGTCGCAGTTTTGTATGTGTGGATTATGAATAAAAGCCTTGTTATGGACATTTTCTGGTAAGAAGATCTATTCCAGTGTGCTGCCTCTCCTATACCAGTTGTAGACGAGATGTTACACGCCGATCTTCATGTCGCACAGTCTTAGTTACCACCTCTATGCTGATGCTCATTACCACCTCTATGCTGATGACACCCAGTTATACACCTCTTCCCGTGACATCTCTGCACCTTTCCTCCAAAACATCACCAACTGTCTGTCTGCTGTCTCTAACACCATGTCCTCTCTCTACCTAAAACTAAACCTCTCTAAAACTGACTTACTGGTGTTTCCTCCTTCCACCAACCGACCTCATCCTGACATCTCCATCTCAGTGTGTGGCACCACCATAACTCCTAGACAACATGCCCGCTGCCTTGGGGTCATATTCGACTCAGATCTCTCATTTACTCCCTACATCCAGTCAGTGGCCCGAACATGTCGGCTGCACCTAAAGAACATCTCAAGAATCCGCTCCTTTCTCACCATAGACACGCTGAAAACGCTTGTTGTTGCCCTCATCCACTCCCGGCTCGACTATTCCAACTCCTTGCTGGTCGGCCTCCCCTGCACCAGACTCTACCCTCTACAATCCATCCTGAATGCGGCAGCCAGGCTCATATTACTGTCCAGCCGCTACTCAGATGCCTCTGCCCTGTGCCAGTCACTGCACTGGCTGCCAGTTAAATACAGAATTCAATTTAAACTTATTACCTTCATCCACAAAGCCCTCCACAGTGCAGCGCCCCCCTATATCGCCTCCCTCATCTCAATCCATCACCCAGCCCGGGCTCTCCGCTCGGCAAACGAAACTAGACTGCACACCCCTCTAATTCGAACTTCTCACTCCCGCCTCCAAGACTTCTCCAGAGCAGCACCGGTCCTCTGGAATGCACTACCAAAGAACATCCGGGCAATCCATGACTCGAAAAACTTCAGGAGTGCTCTAAAAACGCACCTCTTCAGGGATGCATACCGCATTCCCTAAACAAACCCTTCTGTACACCGCCTGATAACATGTTTCCTGACCTACTGACTGCAATCCCTGCTAGCCATCATAAACCGCTCCTGTAGTCATATTGATCCTGCCGTCGCATAGCTAAATGTCTGACTGTTGTCTGTATATAGCATCCCTCACTCTCCAGCACGCGATACTGTGCACACCTCCAGCCATTTTACCTTCTGTATCACCCCATTACTTGTAGTATGTAAGCTCGTTGGAGCAGGACCCTCACCCCTATTGTTTCCATCAGCTGATTACGATTGTAACCGTGGTTCTGTAATTTTTTGTACTTTTGTCTTTCTGTATTTCCCCTGCCTATGTAAGCGCTGCGGAATATGTTGGCGCTATACAAATAAAGATTATTATTATAATTATTATTATTAGTTGTGCGATCAGGTGAGGCGCCGTTCCCCCCCCCACTAACTGTGACGATCGGCCTGATAAAAAACATTTTCAGCAGATGCCGACCATCATTTTTCCAGCCATGGATTGTTCGTTGTAAAGGAGAATCCAGACATTTGTTCTCCAACTACTTTGTATCTGCAGCTCTGTAGTAATGGGAATCAGGGTCTGGCTGTGGGGCTACTTGCTAACATGTCGGGACAGATGAGGGTTGTGGGTCTTACCTGCTCCAGTAGGTCTTCTGCTTCCATCTTCTTGTTGGTGGCGTTTGTGATCTGTCCTTCAGTTTTTGTCAGTAATTCCAGCAGGGGGAGCTATAAGAGGAGGAAATCAACGCAGATAGAAAAACTAATAGTGTTCTGTGAGAAAACAGCCGCACCCTCCTGATCCAACGTACCCATGTTACCAAGTCTAATCCCCAAGATACAAGAATACCTACACTGAGGCGACTTACATTGATCTTGTTCCGGCAGATGTTTAAGCCGCCCTGTTCACTGTCCATGTTGCACTCGATTTGGAAGTCATAGCCATTGGCGTTTTCTGCGGTGGATGGAATCAGCCGCACTTTCCGTGCTACTTTGTGGAACTCTGCAATTTGTGTTTCCACCTACAGGATAAACGAGGAGTTAACTCTGGACTCAGCTGAGGGGCAGCAAATAAGCCCCAGATCCCTGTTGTACGCAGTGAGTGATGTGTAAATGGGTTTTATGTTCTGCTTATGTAAAAGCACATTTTTTACTAATTTCTTGAGTCAGTTTGGTCATTTTTGCATCACCACATTACTGTACTTGCTAGAGCAGCAGCTTGTGCTCCAGAGCTGACGACTCCTAGAGAGAAGCCTGCAGACCAGACTGCATATACAGACTTCTCTCTAGCAGGAACAGTTACACATAGAGATCCTCATCCACTGATGAAGATCAAGAAGAAGCGATGCGTTTTTAACATTAGAAAGTCCCATTGACATTCGCTTTAAAAAAAACTGCGCAAGAAAAACGCAAGTGTGCAAGAGCCCTCAGGGTTCCCATCTATTTCGGTGGAGATCACAGCCTGGCAGACAACCGCTATAAAATAACTAATGCAAAGCTCATTAGTCACTGCACAAATAACAGGAATTATGCTATAAATGCTCTTCAGCCAGTAATTACCGATTCTTTGATCTTGGCGTACTTCAGCTCCTCGCTCCACAGATGTTGCTTCTCCTCGTCCAGCTCTTTGGTCAGTTTGGTGATCGTCTCTTGCAGCTCATTTTCTTCATATTTGATCCTTTCGATGTCGGCCACAGAGTATTTCTGGTTGTCCAGGATGTTCTTCAGCCGCATGTTCTCCTGCTTTATGGCTTCACATTCCATCTCTGTGGACAAACACGGAGAAGCATTTACGAAAAAAAAAAAAGCATCAAGAGGGAAGATCCGGGATAGTGAGAATACTCCAGCAGTATTAGAAGGTTCATGTGGTCCGGGAGGAGTGACAGGGTCTTCTCTTCCTAAGGGGCACCATGTTTCATGGAAGGGGTGGGCATAGACAGAAGGGGGTCCGTGTGCAAGAATGCTATGTGGCCTCTAATGTTTCAAAAAGAATCTGCAGAGAGGCAGGTGCTCCTTGTACAGCGGCCCCTCTGGTTCATGAGATGTTCATTACCGGAATCCTCAAAGCCGCCCCTTCCATGTAATCTAGTTTACAGCAGGCCTCTCACCTGTGGCCTCCAGCTCCTCGCCCAGGCTGCCGACTCGTTGGTCCAGTAAGGTGGAGTGAGACTCCACTTCTGTCAGGTAGTGCTGGTATTTCTGGATGTCTGCTTGGAGATTAACCTTCAGCTTTCTCATGGAGGCTAAACGGTCCTGGAACCCCAAAACACACATAATGACTGAGAACCCCAACATGCAGTGTCGGACGTCTCCATCAGAAGGCAAAATGATATTCATTACCACAGCAAGAACTGCACAGGAAGATGAACAGGCTAAGGCTGTATGCACTTTTTGGTCAGGATTTTTTTAAAAATAAAGTTTTGCACGAAAATAGAATCCATTCATTTTATGGCGTTCATTCACACAAGCGATTCTTCACTCAGACTTGTAGTGCAAGATTGAAAAAAAAATGGCTGCATGTCTTATTCCTGTCCGATTCTCAGACGAGATTGGGACATACAACATATGGTATGCCGCTGTCAGATGCAAGTTGCGTCTCAGAATCTCAGGTACAACTCGTTATCGTTCGTGTGCATACAGTCTAAGACACAACATGAAAAAGTGGAACAACCACCAAAATGGTTGCAGTTAAAACTATAGAGGTCGTCAGCTTCCAGATAGAAGAAGTGGGTGAGGGCATCACCCCTTGCTGGTCACTAGAAAAAAAATTGGGTGACAATTGCTACCACTGTAATGTTAGTTATGTTGTTTGTCACCCACCTTTCCCAGATCCATGATTTTACCATTAAAGGGGTTGTCTAGTTGTAAACTATTGATCGCTTCTGTGAAGGAGAGGCCATCAATCGTAGATCAATAGGGGTCTTCCACCTAGGACCCCTGCTGATCAGCTTTTTGCGTTGTTGGTGCGCTCATGCATTGAGCTTATTTCTGCAGGAAGCAGATAGCTCTGTTCTCACTGCAGTGGCCAAGCTTGAAATTGCAGACCAAGTACCCACTGAAGTGAATGGGAACTTTACCTGTAATACCAAGCAGTGGGACCCCCAACAATCCTGAAATCTATCCAATTCTAGTGCCCAATTCAATGGAGAAGCGGTGCTGTGCATGTGTGACCACTAGAGATGAGCGAGTATACTCGCTAAAGGCAATTGCTCGAGCGAGCATTGCCTTTAGCGAGTACCTGCCCGCTCGAGACTAAAGGTTCGGGTGCCGGCGGTGGGCAGGGAGGAATGGAGGGGAAATCTCTCTCTCCCGCTCCCTCCTGCTGACAGCCGCTACTCACCGCTCCCCCGCGTTGGCACCCGAACCTTCAGTCTCGAGCAGGCAGGTACTCGCTAAAGGCAATGCTCGCTCGAGCAATTGCCTTTAGCGAGTATACTCGCTCATCTCTAGTGACTTCTCCATTCAGTACTATGGGATGGAAGAAAAATGCCGAAAGAATCGCTTTCGCTTCCTCTGGGGGTAACATAGAGCTGGTCAAGCATTCCATTCACATGAGACAATGAGGGTTCGCAGATCTCAGGACCACTTGGGAGTACCAGCAGACAAACTCCCAGCCAGACTTTTTTGCCTTATCTTGTGGATAAATGACTAATTGGAAAGGAATCAGGTACAGGAGGAATTCTAGATGGGTATGGTTATTAGGCCGGCTTCATACGAGCCTTATTTATGCGTCCGTAATACGAACAAGTGTCCTGGCCCGACTTCCAGTATCCTAACCCAAACTCTGAGCATCACTGATTCCTACGATGCTTAGATTTCAGCTCCGGATACCCACAATCAGGCTGGGACACACGGCCATATTACAGACGCATAAATGCAGCGAACATACACTCATGTGAATCTGGTCTTATAAGAAAGAAACTTGTTGGCCCCTTTACCAGAAACCCCACAGTCAAATGCTCACCGGTTCCCTCTCCTTGTCCTTCTCCAGCCGCTCTATTTCCTCCATTAGTCTCCGTGCTTCAGCCTGCAGAGAATCCACGTGAGACTCCTCCACAGCGTACAGGTCCTCTGTCAGGGAGACAAACCAGTGAGGGTCAAAAGGGGGCAGAGTTCTTAAAAGACCATCCGTGGACAAGACCCCCTCAGGTAAGAGGTGGAGCGCTCGCTAGAGAAGGTTCGTAGCTAGACAAATGATGTCTATGGGTCCTTCTATAGTCCAGTTGGCAGTTTCATAAACAATCAATGTATAAGCTTTGGGGCTAATTTTCCATCCCTCTCTACTCAAGACCTCTGCTTGCTGTTAGGGGGAGGAGGAATATTCCTGGGAGCTAGACACAGCAGAAAAGTTTATCTTCCTCTTTTATAGTTCTGCTACAATGTATCAGTGGCAGTAACATTTATCCCGCTGTTCAGTTCAGAGGATTGTCTAGACTGGAGACCCTCAGATGTCAGAAGGATTCGCTCAGTCTGACAAAAAACCCCCAAAAAAACAGATCTTGAAAATCAGTGAGAAATTGAATCACAAAGAGTTAGAAAAAGTGTAGAACTCTTCATTATCCAATTATTAAATGGCATTTGCAAAAAGCTGATAGACTGAGGATATGTAAAAAGAGGTGAAGGCCCCGGAGGGGATTACTACGACTTACTGAGCTTGGAATACACCTCCGAATCATTATCCTCAAATGTGTCCCGTCCTTCCATGAACTGCTGGTAGCACTTGACCGTGTAATCCAGGAACAGCTGTAATGATCGACAGATTATATATGACATATTATTTATTCACTAACGAAGACTAGCACAGGATAAGTAATGTAATGTATGTACACAGTGACTCCACCAGCAGAATAGTGAGTGCAGCTCTGGAGTATAATACAGGATGTAACTCAGGATCAATACAGGACAGGTAATGTAATATATGTACACAGTGACTCCACCAGCAGAATAGTGAGTGCAGCTCTGGAGTATAATACAGGATGTAACTCAGGATCAGTACAGGATAAGTAATGTATGTACACAGTGACTCCACCAGCAGAATAGTGAGTGCAGCTCTGGAGTATAATACAGGATGTCACTCAAGATCAATACAGGACAGGTAATGTAATATATGTACACAGGGACTCCACCAGCAGAATAGTGAGTGCAGCTCTGGAGTATAATACAGGATGTCACTCAGGATCAATACAGGATAGGTAATGTAATGTATGTACACAGTGACTCCACCAGCAGAATAGTGAGTGCAGCTCTGGAGTATAATACAGAGTGGCGGACAGATATGTTATAGGACATCAAAGGTTTCACTATATGAGCTAATTGAACTGTACCTGATTAAAGTCAATTCCATCCTCACTTGGTTCCGACACTTGCAGTTCCTCGAACACATGGTCGTCTCCCTTCAGCACACAGGACACCTGGAAGATGAACATACGGTGGAGCAGCAGTCAACAATCATGGATTTATTAGATGGAATTAACAGAATAGCTGGACCCGAGCGGATGTCAAGTTATGTTTTAAAGGCCCATTTACACGCAACGATTATATCGCTCAAAATTCTTTGGAACGATGCCATATGAGCGATAATCATTGCTTCTAAAAACGCTACCATCGAATGCTACTTGACACCAAGCAGACTCTTGAAGATGGATAGAGCCCCTAACACACAAGGTCATCGCTGTCAGGCACCCAACGCTAACTTTAAGCATCTGATGAGGAGCTGCCCGATGATATACTCCTTCTGGACTGAGGTTACAGACTTCCTGGGGCAACTATTGGGAGTGTCACTTCAACCAAACTCCGCTGTATGTCTGCTAGGTATACTGGATGAAGAGCAGTGGCAATTCCACATCCACATTTTTCTTGGTGAGGTACCGTTTCTGGCCCGCAAAGCTGTAGCATTGTGCTGGATGGAGCCCCCCGACGCTCCCCCAATGGCATATGGAAAAAAAAAAATACGAAGATAGAAAGTGCCCATCAATCACAACCCACTCGCAAAACGCATTTCAGCAATTGGTGGACCAAATGAGGTTTTAAACCCATCCAGGTGCCATTTAGCCTCTCACAGGTATGAAGAGAATATCCTGAGCTCTGCAAACTAGCTATGTTATAAGTAATTATAACCGAATTGTAGACTTGAACCATGGTACACTCAGGTTTGTAACGGAGTACTATAATTTGATATGTTCCGTTATTCTCAATAAAATGAGTTAAAAAGAAGGAAAAAAAAAAAAGCAAGCTGCTGCCATCGTTCACTCTTCGGCTAAACGATGATTTTAATTAAGGGGAGCTTAAAATCCATCGTTCAGCCAGAGAGAGATTACAGACCGCAAGCTGTGTTTAGCACAGGAGCCGCAGATAACATTGTATTCTGCTGACAGCCCGTGCGAAAACAAAGCAGCTGTGTGCAGAGCTCAGACCGCATGCTGGGATCCGCAAACAGCTCCCAGAGGCCCTTTTACACGCAATTGAAGATTATAAAGTGCTAATGGACATTAGTGTCCATTAACACTTTATGCAAAATGATCGCTAAAACTGCCACTCTTTCAAGCGTTTGAGAGATGGTCTTTGCCCCTATAGGTGTTCTTCCACCACAGAGTACTTACCTGCTATTGTACTCAGTGTCTGCTCCATCAGGGCATAGCTGTCATCAGTCCATTGGAGTCAGAGTTGTGCTAAAATTCACTTCCTGTGCAATGCTGTTCTAACCCCCCCAGTAGTCAGACCCCCACGATCAGCTGGTTATCCCAATGTAGTGTGATGGGAATACCCCTTTAAAGCAAAAAAGCCCCACATGAGAAGCTATACCTTAATACAGTCTATCAACCAGACCAGCGCTGCCACTATCTGCGGCCACGTGTGGGGGGCACCGACTGTGTACATGGAGCTTTTGGACAAGGCGAAGGGATACCTGCAAATAAGAGAAAAAACAAGCCACATATGTAATCCGTTCATTCTCAATCGAATTCTAATAACGCAGGTTGTGGATCAGGGAGGAGGACTGGAATCTTATACTATGGCTTTCTATAAACTGTTAGTCTATTGCTCCCTGTTATCAGCTGGGCTGGGCTGTAGCTGACTGTAGTGTTCTACAAGGAGAGTACTGACAAGGGGGTCTGATTCAGAGATGTACTCACCCAAGTTCTTTGAAGACGCGGGGAATTTCTTCCTCGAACTTGGAGTCTGGGATTTCATAGTTCGGGCAGATGAAGCTGTAGATAAAGGCAAAGATTTTCAGGAAATCCTTGCTGGAGGGGCCTTGTAAGGACTTCACCGTGAGGGTCTGCGAGTAGCCGTTTTCATTAAGGAACTGCAAATCCCAATTAAGAAGGAAATACGTGAGGGACATAGGGGAAGAAAACCGCGCCAAAGTTTCTGACAGAACCTCCCAAATATAGAATTACTGACCCCCCTAAAGATGCAGCCAGTATCTGCCTTATGCCCCATTTTGCTCTTCTGTATACATAAAGCTGTAATCTCCTTTCTTTCATGTAGTCGTAGGAGGCCTTTATCTCTGTATAATTTTGGAGGACTGCATGGGGCGATACAAAGTAACAGCCCTGCAGTACTTTTAGAGGGATCTCTGACTGCACATAACTAGCATGCGCCATAACCAAGTTATCGGACATTATCTTCAACACTGACAAAGAGCATATCTTCCTTTTGTATCCTCCATATAGGGCCTCATTCACACAAGCGGTTTGAAGTGGCTATTTGGTTAAACATCACAACCATCTGAAGCATCGGTTTCCAATGCATTAGTTTAGATGACAGATTTTTAGCAGCGTTGCGCCGGGAAGGGGGACATACGTGACTGAAATCTGCTCCTACGGATGCTGCAAAAAAGGGAGAGCGTTTAGCTGCGTCTCACGCTGCGCAAAAATGATAGCTGGCTTAACTCTTAGAAGTAATTCTGCGGAGTTATGCCGCGCGAGGATTTTCTGGGCTGCGGCATACACACGCTGCAGTCGCTCATGTAAATGGATGAGGAAACACGAATTTTGGCCGTGTCACGGCTATTCTTCATTCACGAGACTTTGTAAAGACGCAACGCTGGTATGAATGAGGCTTGAATCAGTGCACAAGAACCAGCGGCACCTCTACAAACATCAACACGCGTGTCCTGATGATCAAAGGGGTTTAACTACATAGGAACAACTACTGACTGATACTGTAAGCTGCGCAGGGAAAAGGTCAGCAGCCTCATAGAATGGCGGAGTTGGGAGAGACCTCCAAGGTCATCGGGTCCAACTCCCTGCTCAATATTTATTACATCTTATGCTGCGTAGCTCCGCCCCCGTCACATGTGCTGATTCCAGCCTCCCGATTGGCTGTAATCGGCACATGTGATGGGGCGGAGCTACGCGATGACTCGTACAAGGGGGCGGAGCCAAAACGCAGATGCTGTCGAACGGAGCCGAAGGGAAAAGACCCATCTGCGCAAGCGCGTCTAAAAAAGCAAGAAGACACCGAAATTAGACGGCACCATGGCGACAGCGACGCCAGCAACGGAGCAGGTAAGTGAATAACTTCTGTATGGCTCATATTTAATGCACGATGTATATTACAAAGTGCATTAATATGGCCATACAGAAGTACTTAACCCCACTTGCTTTCGCGACACAACCCCTTTAATCAGGCTCATTGCAGTCAAGGGTGGTTGTACCATCATGCTTCATGCGATATGTCTGACCGGCGGCGAGGCTCACCTCACAAAGCTGGCGGATACACTGCTGGATGAAGGACTTATCATGCAAAGGTCGAGGGTCCTTAATCTTCTCCGATGCACCAAAAGCCCCAAACTGGCTGTTCCTGTTGCCACTGGCCCTAGAGGTGAAATGCAGAGGACACTATCAGAATTAGGCGGACATCCCCGAGAACACAGGCTAGCCACACACTAGAGAGCAGCGGTGACATCCCAGAGAACACAGGCTAGCCACACACTAGAGAGCAGCGGTGACATCCCAGAGAACACAGGCTATCCACATACTAGAGAGCAGCGGTGAGAAAAAAAACCCCAAGACATTCACTGAAAGACAAAAAATGCAATACTTGATAGGCGCCATCGCCGTAAGCCCTCATAGAATGCAGTCTGCCAGACTATGATAAGGAGAAGCTACTTGTTTCAGAACTGACTATTATGCAGTCACCCACTCAACTGAGCCTTGGCCAAAATGCAGAACTAACCCCCACATTTATTAGTATGCATCAGTATTTTTTGTAGTTGCAGTTTGCTAGAAATTTGGGTGGGGGGCCCCAAGATGTCAGCCAGTGTGGCCCACTTTAGAGATACAGGGCAGCTTGTCAGTAAGGGTCGCTATCCTGTATGGTGGGGCACACCCATCTTTGGCTGGCTTCTTTGGTATCGTTCACATGTGCGGGCTATGTTTGCTTGCAGTCGCTCCTCCCCAATATTTGCTGGGTTGAGTGGGTGACTGCCTAATAGTCAGCACTGAACAAGCAGCTCCGTATCATAGTCTGGCTGACGGCATTCTATGAGGGTTTACGGCGATTGTACCCATCAGGTATTGCATTTTGTGGCTCTTTCAGTGAATGTATCCACACCCTAGAGAGCAGCGGTGACATCACAGCAGTCAGTTATGGATCCAAATTACCAGGTCACATGACTCCAAGAGCAGAGTTGCACTTCAAGATAAATTTTTACCTTTTTCCGAAAAAGCTGGTTTTCCGCTCTGAAGTGCCAGAGTGTGTTTTCGGCATACTCAGTTTGCTCAGCCGATCTTTACTAGAAGTCAAACAGACAAATTAATATTCCAAGACACAGAATAGTGGAGATAAGAAATAAATTGCAATCCATACGCTGTATATATGCCTACTGTGCAATATACAAATAGAAGTCTGATGTTCTGCAGCAGCTCAGGCGTGTACTGTGACATTCTGCAGCAGCAAGGTCATGGAACTGTACGATATACCTTCCAGCTGCTGCAGAACTTTTTCAGTGAGTGATGGGCACAGAAGAAATTTAATGTAAGAGGCGATTTCTGATAGGTTACCCCTATAGGAAGAGATAAGCGGGACCCACGTAGCTCCGCTCATCCCTGCACAATCACTATGCGAGGTTTATATAAATAGTACTTCGATGTGAGGCTGGGACATTTCCATTGATAAGGCTATAAGGGATGGATAATACAGATTTATACATATGTGGGGTCAGTAGAAGGAGCGATCGATTCCCTCAGACACATCCACTATTTCAGGGAATTCCTACAGCTGTATCCTGTGAATGGAGAGAGAATACAATATGGCCGCCGCTCTCCATCTGCAGGGCACAGCGTAGGCTTGGGGTGCAGGGAGAGCAGCACTTACGCCTGTGGTGTTGTCAGACCCATCCGGTTGGTATCCTGGACCCGCAGGGGCTGCAGCGACTGCCTGTTAGTCACCGAACTTCTCCGCATTGTTCCTGCCAGGAAAGAAAAATTAGAGTTATTTATATGTTAACTTCTGATAATCCGGCATGCCCCGGCACTAGACTGCTAGAAGTTCTAAACCATTGGAAGCATGGATACAAAAAAATCTTAACCCCATCAACAAGCAAGGCCGCAGTGTTGGACTATCGGGGATTTCCCACTAAACTGCTGTATGGCGGATCAGTGGGATTTCCCTGCAGTCGGATGCCAGATTAAAGGAAGCGGCTGGAATAGGATTAATTTCATGCTGTTTGTAGAGCGCAGCCACATACATGGGTGCTGTATACACTCACTCAGATACTGACAGATATTTGGGGTCAGGAATCCTAAAGTCAGATTTTACACATTTACACCAGAAACTAATAAGCTTTGTGGGCCACGAAGGAAAACCCGCACCGACATGTCTGCCGTGATCCACCACTAGAGCATCAGCTCTAGGGATATCTCACACACATGAGCTGTAAGTCCCACTTCACACGGGTGACATGATATAGACGCGATACCGCTTCATAGGTCCGTGTGACATTGCTGCGGTTTCTCGCAGCGATACCATGATTATGTGGCGCTAGAGGTCACTTGAAATATAAGCCCTACCCCAAAAATAAACCCCTAGCTGCAGGGGAAAAAAAAAAAGAGAATACATCACCTAGAAGCGCTGTCCACTTTGCTGCGTCTTCTCCCACTCCCTGGCACTGGTCTTCAGCATTTCTTCTGGCCAGGGATTAGAAAATTCCCACCTCCTGGAAGCGCTGGCTCTGATTGGCTGAGTGCTGTGATGCTCAGCCAATCAGAGCTAGCGCTCGATGAACCAATCACAGCCATTCATTGGCTGTGATTGATTCATTGAGTGCTGGCTCCGATTGGCCGAGCTGCAGCCCTTAGCTAATCAGAGGCAGCAGTTACTGGAGGTGGGGATTTTCTAATCCCTGGCCAGAAGAAATGCTGAAGACCAGTGTCAGGGACCGGGAAGAAGACGCAGTGAAGCCGAACAGGGCTTCTAGGTGATGTATGTGTGTTTTTCCCCTGCAGCTAGGGCTTTGACATTAGGATTTCCTACTGTGAAAGTTACATCGCACAAAAACGCAACAGAGAGGAAGGCTCCATACGGAAATATTGGCCACGATTAGCTCATAACCTTTAACCCCTTCATGCTCCAGGACGTATATGTACATCCCGTGTGTGCAGGGTTAATATAGCGTGGGCTCGGTGTCAGCTGTCTGACAGCCAACGCTGTGCTGCAACAGCACTACCACAGAGTTGGGGTCCCACAGCACTTTTATACCTCGTGTGTACTAACATTTAGTTATGTGTATTGGCCCTAAACGGTCATGAAACAGTTAAAGGAGATGTCCCGAGGCAGCAAGTGGGTCTATACACTTCTGTATGGCCATAATAATGCACTTTGTAATGTACATTGTGCATTAATTATGAGCCATACAGAAGTTATAAAAAGTTTTATACTTACCTGCTCCGTTGCTAGCGTCCTCGTCTCCATGGAGCCGACTAATTTTTGGCCTCCGATGGCCAAATTAGCCGCGCTTGCGCAGTCCGGGTCTTCTGCAGTCTTCTATGGGGCTCCGTGTAGCTCCGTGTAGCTCCGCCCCGTCACGTGCCGATTCCAGCCAATCAGGAGGCTGGAATCGGCAGTGGACCGCACAGAAGAGCTGCGGTCCACGGAGGAAGAGGCCATCTTCAGCGGTGAGTAGAGAAGTCACCGGAGCGCGGGGATTAAGGTAAGCGCTCCGGTGAGCTTTCTTTACCTCCCTGCATCGGGGTTGTCTCGCGCCGAACGGGGGGGGGGGGTTGAAAAAAAAAAAAACCCGTTTCGGCGCGGGACAACCCCTTTAATGTCTGGTGTCTTCACTAAAACTCTGCATGACTATACAGAATGCACCCTAACCCACTTGTCAGTCATCCCTAGCTAGGACTGGGAGGTATTAGTGTACCTTGACGCCACTAGGAAGCTAGGGGTTTGACAGGAGAAATGCCCCTGTCACACCCCCAGCTCCCGATTGGGTGACTTGTCAAAGGTCCTACCAGCACGCTGTGTGTATATTGTTGGCTGCTGTGGACGCTTAGTGATGTTTGACCTGTTAGCTCCACGGCAGCCCACTGAGTAGCCACAAAGCAGCAAGTCACGTAGCTGTGCCGTGTACCAGCAGACGCCGCCCAGGACAGAGCTACAGTGTCCTCGGGGATTCCATTTGGCTGCACCAAGGACCGCCAAGCACCCTGAACTGTGTAGAGGGTGCCACTTGACGCTGCCTGTCAGTGTGACAAATGAGGAGCTGCAGCCCCAAACGTGAGGCCAGAAAACTGCAGGAGCGGCATGCACTGCGCCGGGGACCATAATGCAGGAGCGGGGAGCTGTGCGCCGGCGAGCATACAGCAGGAGCGGAGAGGACAGCGGCAGGAAGTTTGCAAGAGTAGCTGGAAGCAGAGGCCCAGGGAGCCTACACCACAAGCAGTGAGCACAGCGCCAGGCAGTAAAGCGAAGTACATGACAGCACAGGGGCCTGGGACGCGACACTAGTAGCGGGAAGCACAGCGCCGGCGAGGAAAGTACAGCAGATGGGAGCTCAGTTAAGGGCCTGGGAGCTTTGCCAGCAGTCTGATAAAGGCCTGCCAGGACCTGCCGCCAACCCATATTTTTAAGCCAATGAGGTGCAGGGGGCGTCTCCTGCCATTACACTTCCTGGTGGTGTCAAGATACACTAATACCAGACTGGGATTGGGTAGGATTCCCCTTTAGCGCATGACTGGTCAGTGGGGAGAGGATAAAAGACAGAGCGTGGGTGGGGTTACGGCAGACAGAGAGAGACTAGGAGGGATGAGTAAGTGTCTAGCTTAGGCTCGCCTAATGCGGGCCAAATCCGGTGTGGGGAAGAGAAGCCCAGTGATGAAGGCGTACTAATCGTGGAGCCGGCAGGAGGAGAGTGCAGGAGGCCAGAGGGAAGTCTTTTTCAACCCTGCTAGAAGAAATTGTGACAAGGCAGACCCCGCGGAGATACGCAAGGAAACGAACACTGAAACAGTGAGTTATCTTGTCCCTGCAAATTCAGAAGTCAGCATGTAACAGGAGAGCCAGCACTATTCCTTCCATTCCTCCACAAATAACCCTCTTGCACAGCGCCCACTTAACCTAGCCTGGCAGCTTCATTCCTCAGGAAAACCTAAGGGAACAAGTGCATGATAGTTTGCCTGTACCTAAAGTTAGAAGTGACTTTACTGTCTGTAGTTCTGAAGAGTTGTGACTGTTGGATTTATTCTGAATTCCAGTAAACTGTGTGCCTTCGATTTTTCTGGTACTTTCATGGACTGGTCTCTTTAGTTCATCACTGCGACACCCACGTCCAGAGGCACCAATTCCTATTGCAATCCCACCTACTGCATGAGCCACCATTTTAGGCAGAGTAACAACAACTGTGACAAAGTTAGACTTAGCGCTCCCACTTGGGATACTCCCGCCGTCTTCTGCTCGCTGTACAATTAGATCACAGGCGGTTAAGCCTTTAAATGCCACTGTCAATTCTGAAAGCAGTGCTTAAATGGTTCGATTGTCAATAAAGGGGGTATTCGTGCATCTTGACAGGTTTGCCATGCAGGAATGCCCGTCACACCCCTAGCTCCCCATTGGGTCAAGTCCACAAGGTCCTGGAAGGTGGACGACGACATACACTAATGGCCATACAGCCCTCCGCTGCTCTGTATACTGTCCTGCAGTATGCTGGGTGTCTCAGCACCGAATGCGGCCAAATTATACCCATACAGCCGCCGTCCGTGCAAAAACTGTCCTCCCCCAAAACATGGCATTGTCGCTGAGCACTGCTCACACGTGGGGCCGGCAACTGTCTCTGCCGCTTTCTCCCGCACTGAACGAGCAGCCTCAGGGATGCTAGGAGGGGTGAGATTTGCCGGCCGCTGTCTGTCACTGATGTTTTGTGACCGCCGACAGCGGGGGAGGTAGAAGGAGTACACGGGCAACGTTACAGCTGCAGCGGGAAGCCTTGGGCAGGAGCCGTGACAGCAGCAGGATACTGCCCTATCAGGGGGCTAACGAACACCTCTGCCAAAGTGCCAACCCAGAAGCAGCAGGATCGGTGCCGCAGGTGGGAAATTACAGCCGCCAGGGAATAGAGAGCTGCAGCGGCGAGACGGGAAAGTGTTACACACGGGCCTGGAGCCGCCCCTGCAGGCGGTATTAGCGTATCTTGACGCCACCAGAAGCTAAGGGTTTGACAGGAGGAACGCCCCTCTCACACCCCCAGCTCCCGATAGGGTGAAGAGACTAAGGTCCTAGCAGCATGTGGATAGATTTGTGGCACCGCTGCAGCCTTAGGCAGGTTACTTGTCTTCTTAGGCTTACATGTTAATGCTACCATGTTACTGCAGTACCATGGAACCATGAACATGTAATTATGTAAGCCTAAGAAGACAAGTGACCTGCGGCCGCCTCGGAATTCACTGCGAGAATTCTCACAGCAGGACCCGACCTGAGCCTCTTGCAGAGACCAGCGTGGCACTGACCTGCTCCCGCGGCACTGGCATGTGCCGGTTGCCGCCCAGCCGGCGCATGCGCAGAGCAGAGCCAGCGGCCGGGGAGTGACATTTCTGTGGGGGCTCTGCGAGCCACGCACATAAATAGAGCGTTCTGCGACTGGTTTTCTGCGCGAGACTTCACGCGGACGAATCGCAGCCGTCTGCATAGGATTGCGTTTTCTAACGCAATCCTATGACAGCTTCCATGGGCAGAAATTCTGCAGAAAATCCCGCCCTGGAATTTCCGCCCGTGTTCAGGGGGCCTAAAGGCTGCAGCGGTGCCATTATATACAATGTCCAAACAGACCTTTCCAATTCACGCAGGTCTATAATCTATATCGCCTCCGTACAACGCCTGAAGGGCAAAATAAATATTTCTTCTGACTAGGTATGCAGTAAACTCCGAAAGAAGGAACTCAGCGACTGCAGTCCTGATGGTCTGTCAATACGTCCTCCTTTTTTTTCATTCCAGCAGGTTAGTTTATGCGTCCTATTCAAACAGCCTTATCTTACTCTGCTGCCTGATGAGCCATGATTAATATAGTCCATCAGTAGGATATTCAATCTCTATGTAAATAGGACTAGCAAACTTCCTGGCACTTCTATCCTTCTCTGCCCCCTGATAGCTGTTATGGACTAACCATCTCAAGTGTCACGGATATTAAGGATGAAAAAAAAAAAAAAAAAAAAGCCAATAAAATGATAAGCCAATAAACCAGCCGCCCCGATGGTGCAAAGGAGCCAGTCAATTACCCCCCTTCTTACAGATAACTTGGGAGCTACAGTAGTCTCCGGTGGACCACCACTCCCCCAATCACTCCACTTACATCGGATACCTAGATGGACCGCAGCGCACAACGTCATCACGTACACGAGGTTAGCGCATGCGCGGTGTAACCAGGTACTCAATGACCCGCAGCATGCAGCGGTCCTGCGTAGCGCTGTCATTATTGGAGCATGCGTAAAGCGATCAGGTATTAAGTAAACCGCACTGTATAGCGGCGCCTCCTTG
Source organism: Eleutherodactylus coqui (assembly GCF_035609145.1). Lineage (NCBI taxonomy): Eukaryota > Metazoa > Chordata > Amphibia > Anura > Eleutherodactylidae > Eleutherodactylus > Eleutherodactylus coqui. The sequence continues at coordinate 39,042,326 of NC_089840.1, forward strand.
TGCTGACGTCACAGTTGTAGGACACGTATCCTTTATTATGGCGTGGCATCATAGATCGCCGCTGACATCCCGGAGTACGGATGTCGTCACAACAGCGATCCTTCCTATACAAGACTCCAGCAGTAACGTCCACATCACATCAGCTCTACTGAGGAGCTCATACATCAGTCCTCTTTCAGATAAAATGGTCTCTGGAGGAAGTATCACAAAAGGTGATGGATGATCTAATCCATATGTTCTGTATATGTGCAATAAAGCATCTAGGACAAGAGATTACAGTGCGGTATATTCTCCAATATCCGACCCCTCCGCTCCTCATTATAGCCGATAACTTCAACGGATTATTACCCTACCAGAAAATAAACCATAATTCCATCATATTCCATGTTTGTCCTCGGTGTTTGCTCATTAATACAAACGCTGGAGGGCAACAATCCATCACAACAATTGGATCACGTGAGATCACTGGTCAACAAGCAACAATTTTTTTCTGCATCTGGTTTGGAAACAGGTTGGTTTAACTAAGGCCTCGTGTCCACTTGTACGCGCGGTGCTGAATCCCGCAGTAGTATCCATGCGTGCCCACGGCCATGGAGAGGGAAAAGACATTTCCTCTCCCTCTCCGGATGCTGCGGGGCTCTCCTCAGTGCAGGCCGGATCTTCTTTCCTCTACCCGGCGGATGTGCTCGTTTTTTGTTTTTGCTCTCCTGCGGATCAGCACAAAAACAGCTGCGGGTGTGCCGCAGATACAGACGGCTGCCATTGACTTCAATGGAAGCCGCGGGAGCCATCTGTGCAGGAGATCCACATAAAAATAGAGCATGCTGCTTTTAGCTGCCCTACAGATGCTAATACATCCCTATGGGCAGCATGACGCACGGATCTCATAAATAAGATCCGCACCTGGACATTGGGCCTAATTTTGGGGTGCTGAATTCAGTGGAAAAATCTGATTCTATCCATCCGTCACATTTCTGAGATACAGAGCGCTATTACATAGACAATAACACAGTATTGCCAAATAGTGTCTGGTTTTAAATACAAAAAAAAAAAAGGTAATGTATTTGTGAATGAAACTCAAAAAATACCGATCTGCTGAGGCAAAAAGGAATAGAAGTGCTTCATGCAGATAACACTAAACAGCAGTACAGATAGGCTCATGTCGGTAACCTTCCTGCTCAACTACATTGTTCTGCCATCTAGTGACCATTTTTAGAACTTCATCCACAGTGTATTACATTCAAATAAAGAGTTTAGTCACTAATTTTATATAAATAATAAACTCTTACGTGATGCATCATTTCTTAAAGGGGTTGTCTCGCGGCAGCAAGTGGGGTTATACACTTCTGTATGGCCATATTAATGCACTTTGTAATGTACATTGTGCATTAAATATGAGCCATACAGAAGTTATACACTTACCTGCTCCGTTGCTAGCGTCCCCGTCTCCATGGCTCCGTCTAACTTCAGCGTCTAATCGCCCGATTAGACGCGCTTGCGCAGATGGGCCTTTTACCTTCAGCTCGGTCCGGCAGCAGCGGTGTTCTGGCTCCGCCCCCTTGTACGTGTCACCGCGTAGCTCCGCCCCATGACATGTGCCGATTCCAGCCTCCTGATTGGCTGGAATCGGCACACGTGACGGGGGCGGAGCTACGCGATGACACGTAGAAGGGGCGGAGTCAGAACGCCGCTGCTGCCGAGCCGAAGGCAGAAGACCCTTCTGCGCAAGCGCGTCTAATCGGGCGATTAGACGCTGAAGTTAGACGGAGCCATGGAGACGGGGACGCCAGCGCAGGGAAGGTAAGTGAATAACTTCTGTACGGCTCATATTTAATGCACGATGTATATGATGTATAACCCCACTTGCTGCCGCGAGACAACCCCTTTAAGGTAAATTTGGATTCTACACCCAAAAATCCATAAGAGTTGATATAAATCGCACACCAGATGCAAAAATGCTGTTGAGCAGTGTAATCAGATCAACAAACACAGAATGTACATTTTGTCAAAACGAATCTTGATGCACGCAGTCCCATGTAATGCAGTCCCATGTAACGCGGTCCCACCAATTCATCCTGAAATTCAATCACGTATCCAGTACAGGACTATTATATGGAGCGGTTGAATAAGCTTTCATTGACGCCTGCTGGGATCAGAGTTGAATCCGTATATCCAAGACCACTTTTTGTAGCCGCCTCTGACCAACATTTCCTCTGCAGGAATGCAGGTAGGTGGTCTTTTATATTTTCCTCATCTTTCAGTAGATCCCAGCATTTACTCGAGATCTTACGCATTTGTGAGGCACCCATGTCAAAGCTGCCTATAATGCGGGTATTCTCTAATTGTTCTCTTCTCCTGGGTTTCAGCAGTTCAGTTCTATTTTGAGCTGCCGAAAAATTCTTGCACCGCTTTACTATACCAGTGGGGTACCCCCTTCCAAAAATCTTTGATAGTTAGACTCTCTCCTTTAGAAATTCACCTATGGAAGAACAATTGCGACGTACCCTAAGGAATTGCCCCTTCCGTAGCGGGTATGGGTGATGACTCCCCCGTGATAATGATGTATTAGTAGCAGTGCAGGTGATCATGTACCATCTCGTACTTTCATTATTTGTATGTTCGGAAGTAATAGATCTCCCGCCCTTCAGGCGATCTAGATTATAGACCTATGTGAATTGAAGAGGTCCGTTTGGACATTGTATAGAACGGTGATCGAGTCAGTGATCACTAAGTGTCAAAAATTGACAGATTGGATACTTGATTGCGGAGAGCGCACAGAGAGATTTGAGGTTTATTTTCATCTTTGAAGAGCCTGCCTCAGGCGAAACGCGTTGGACCAGTTAGGACCATTCTTTTTAAAATCCTCTTTTAATTCCACAAGGTGATACCAGAGACCAGTTACGTTTTAACCCTTTCCAATCCAATTTGTATCCTGGTTTTCCTAGGGGGCTTACTCTTTTTCTGCCATTATACAATGGCGCTATCTGCTGGCTAAAGCCAGTACTGCATGAGGTGACACGTTGGATAGGCTCCGACAGCAGAGAGGCTGGCAATATACAGTAAGAGAACCCCGACGGACGTCTTCGAACATCGGAGCTGTACAGCCTTATATCATCATGTCTTCAGAGGTCAGACAGTGGATTGGAAAGGGTTAAATAGTTCAGTCAGTGAAAGACAGTTGAAGGATCCATTGATCCTCGAGGTAATAGTCCTCATTACAGCACCACCTAATATTCTCCACCATCTTAACGAGCGCTGCCCTCGGTGCTTCTACCCACATCACGAAGAGATGCCATGGTGAACATCTTCGAAACTTGCCAAAAGACTTCCCTCCCATTGAGACGTCGTGGGGTTGTGCAACAGGGGGGCATAGAGTCCACGAAACACACCAGATTTGCTTGTCTAGTGGTGGGATAATCACCCCCCCCCCCCGCCATGGAAGAGCTCTCTTAGGATTGTGAGCTGGTGGGGGGTCAAGCCATTCTATCGCAACAAGTTTGTTCCATCACTTATAGGTCGATGGATGATTCCTGGTAGTCCATACCCACCGGAATCGGCCAACAGCACTTTGGGGCAGGTTGTCTTCTCCAAGTAGATGTTCTACCTTGTCCACTAGAACAAGCTGAGAAACTAACAACTGGCTTGTTGGCTCCTGAAGCAGTAGTCCACTTGGCCCTCAGAGCACCTTCATGTCTATAACATCTACCCGAGTATCACCGTACTGGGTGATCACCATCACTTCTGACAACTCCCAGTACGGATACAAGCAAGTGGGTACGCCATTACATGGAACCACGACATCATTGTCTCATCCGTTCTCTAGAAGTTAGTATAGTGGAGCAGACGAGACATAACAGTCACTTCACATCTTATGTCCTCAGATCCTGGTCTGTAAGCACCAGTTTCCGAGGAGTCCAGGGATGTAGTTCCTATACTCACCCAGCTTTCCGTTCCTGCGCCGTCACCCGTGGAAGTTGGTGCCAGCAGACTCATTTATCCCCCTAGAGAACAGCAGGCATTGTGCCCGCACACACTGTTCTCTATGGGAGTGACACACACGGCTACAGAATGAGTCCGCTGGCACCAACTTTCACAAGTGCCAGCGAGGGAACACGTGGCGACAGGTTGGTTTATGGTGCTCATGGGTGGCGATAGGACATTCCCTGGTCAGCTAGCGGCCTTCTCTTACCTGGTTCAGCAACTGGCAGTGACCCTGAACAAAGCTGCCGCCTGGCACTTAGTCCTCAGCCTCTAGTCCCCTCAATTTTACGGATGCCAATTCAGTGTCTGTCACGTTCTCCATCCAGAAATGGCATACTTTCAGTAGATTACCAAGAGTGGCCCACAATTGGCCTCCCTTGTTTGAAAGTGGCTGGCCCAAATCAGTCAAGCTCCGCTTTTACGCCCCAAATTGACCCGCTAACAATTCTGGTCATTTCTAGCAAGGCCGTGTTCTCTGACCTAGCCGGTTTTCTTTGGGGGAACGCTCCCGGATGAGCACACACTGCAGTAACACGGGCACCCACGCCCTCGCAGCATCTGCCGGGGTACCTTAGGGTACGTTCACATGTAGCAGAATTTCCGCAGCAGAAAACCTCCACTAAAAGACGCTTTTTGTGTGAATGTAACAAAAGTGTAAAATCTGCTGTGGATCTGCACAAAAAAATGGCAACATGTGAAGGTACCCTAAGGCCTCATGTCCACGGGGAAAATCGGGCCCGCTACGGATTCTCCATGTAGAATCTGCAGCGGGTCCCTCCTGCCCCGCGGACATGAGCGCTGAAAATACAAATAAATGACAATAAACTCACCTCCCATCCGCTCCGTTTCTTCTCTTCGCGGCGGCGTCATCTTCTCTCGTCGCGGCCGGATCTTCATTCTTCGGCTCGGCGGATGTGCACAATGACGTCGGTGACGTGCCCCGCGCATGCGCCGGGCCGAAGCAAAATGATCCGGCCGCGGCTGAGAGAGGATGGCGCAGCGCCGAAGAGAAGAACCGGAACGGGTAAGTAAAATGTGATTTTTGTGTCCCGCGGATCCGGACGGCTTCCATAGGCTTCAATAGAAGCCCGCGGGAGCCGTCCCCGCGGGAGACCCGCATGAAAATGGAGCATGGTCCAGATTTTTTCATGCTCCATTTTTTTTAAAATCACTTTTATTGACGATCCGCGGGTATTTATCTACCCCGCGGGTGGTCAATGCATCCCTATGGGGTGCGGATCCGCGCGCGGGAGAAGAGTTAAAATCCGCTGCGGATTTTAATTCTTCTTTTCCCCGTGGACATGAGCCCTTAGACTGGGGTTCACACGGGGCGGAATTGCCGGGGAATTTCTGTGCAGACTTTTTGCACCGAAATTCCACCTGCACCTTTTTATCCCCGGATAAGCCAGCAAACTGGACAAGATTTGCAAAAATCATGTTCACACTCTGCGGCTAAACCACGCTGCAATTGACATGCCGTGCGGAATTCAAAGACGCGGCAAGTCACTCCTTTCCCAGTTTCCGCGGCGGACGCTCTCCTCTCTATGGGGAGAGATGGCCGCAGCCGAATGCAGGCAATGAAGCCGCTTCAAAATCCATGGCGAAAGGCTGCAGTCATTCCACAAGATTTCTGTCCCGTGAGAACCCAGCCTTAAGGTTCCATGTGGACATAGTCCTTGATGCCCCTGGCAGCATTGGCAAACCCAATATCCGTCGGGCCCTCGTAAGTCATTCTGAGTCTGGGACAGCTGTACCCCCATCTGGGTCATTTTTAACCAACCGCTGAAGCCCAACCAGACCTCACTGTACGGCTCATCGTCCCGCTAACCATAAGGCTTTATAACTGAACCTCATTGGTCACACTGGAGCAGGGGTCTCCAACTACAGCGCAACTCCAACAGCAGATTGCGGGTAGTAACGGGGACAGTCTCAGGTGACACCTGCCACTATGACCGCACCAATAATTATGGTGTCTGCCCTCTACTGGCCCTCGGTACAAACAGCACAGGCGGCACCCAAGGAGCGGTCTGTAATCTCCTGAAGGAATCTGACTATACAGAGTTCTCGCTCCGGAGGAGTTCTAGGCGGCGCTCCAAGACTGTTCCATCGGATCTTAGGGTCACTGTATCTCAACAGGCCCAATACCTCCTCACCACACGTGTGCAGCAGCTCTTTGAAGGAGATGAGAAATGCCATCCTTTCTCCTTTGGGAGAGCACTTAGTAGGTGAGTGAGTGAGTAGCCTTATAAGGCCGTCCATGCTCCTCTGGGTAATCTATCTATCTATCTATCTATATATATATATATATATATATATATAAATGTCTGTCTGTCTGTCTGTCTGTCCTTTATGCATTACTACACCATTCATCCGATCGCCATGAAGCTTTGGGAAGTTGTTGAGTACACTCCTGCGACGGTTTCTGGCATAGTCCATCTATCCTATGATAGGTGGCGTGCGGGTCGCACCAAAAATTCAGGAACGGGCAAAGTTCTCCAAACATGTGAATTTATCATATGGGACGAATGCACAATGGCTCACAAAAAAGCATTGAAGCGCTTGACCATACACTGCAAGATGTGAGGGGGAACGCACAGCCCCTCGGTGGAGAACTCATCTTATGGTCTGGTGATGACAAACTCTGCCAGTTAGACCCCGTCCAACACCCGCTGACGAACTTTATGCATGGCTCCAATCATCAGTTCTATGGTGACACGTAAAGAGAATGGACTTTGAAAACCAATGTGCGTTCAACTACAAAATGATGTATCGCTGAACGTTTCTGGATATTGGGAATGGGAAGATGGCGATCGGCAGATCTATACAATGTATCACATTGCCAACAAACTTTGGTAAGATGACATCAACCAAAGACGAATTGATTCAAAAGGTTCTCCCAAATATCGCGCAGAATTACACAAATCCTCAGCGGCTCAGCGCACGGCTATATTAGCAGCTACCAACAACGATGTCAATGCCAGCAACTCCAGCATTCAGAACGGAATACCAGGCGAAGCGACAACGTAGAAGTCCACCGATACTGTGAGGAAGCAAGACAAAGCCGTCAATTAGCCAACGGAATTCTGGAATTCACTCGATTTTCCAGGTATGCCACCGCACATTTTAACAGTGACAATAGGCGTGCCTATCATTCTTCGAAACATCCATCCACCACGACTTTGCAACGGTGCAAGACTTTTGGTGAAAAAGATGATGAACAATGTCATCGTAGCTACAATTCTGAATGGGAAATTCAAAGGGGAAGATGTTCTGTTGCCACGGATTCCAATTATCCCAACAGATATGCCATTTGAATTCAAATGTTTAGCCTGGGTTTACGCAGGGCAGATGTGCCGTGGAAATTCCGTCCGGAATTTTCGCCTCCGGCCGCTAATCTCGGGGTTAGCCAGCCATGTGGACGAGATTTCTCAGAAATCTCGTCCACACTGGACGGTGAATCTGCTGCGGCAGAGCAGGCACTGCAGCGCGGATTCGCCGGCCGCAGCATGTTCATTTTTTTTCTTCTTTCGCTGCCGCCGCGCTCTCCTGTGCTGCAGGTTTTGAAGCAGTGCTTCTCCCGGCGGAAATCTTACGGTTTTTCGCTGCGGTCAAACCGTGAGATTTCTGCTGGGATTCCGTTGTGTGAACCCAGCCTTACAGTTTCCGGTGCGACTCGCTTTTGCAGTGACCATCAACACAGCACAAGGACAATCGCTGTGGGTGTGTGGGCTAGGTCTGGAGAATCCGTGCTTCTCACATGGACAACCGTATGTGGCCAGCTCACGCGTCCGAAAACCAGATTTAGGGCGCCTGCACACGGGCGGAAATCCCGTGGCGGGATTACCGCAACTGAAAGACTGCATAGGATTGCGTTAACAGACGCACTCCTATGCAGACGGCCGCGGTTTGGCCGCACGAAATCTCGCACGGCAAACAAACCACGGCATGTTCTATTTGTGTGCGAGGCTTGCAGAGCCCCGCACAGAAACGTCACTCACCCGGCTGCTGGCACATGAAAGAGCCAGGGCCACCGGGTGCGGGTGAGTACGCGCTCGTCTCTGCAGGCGGTCGGTCCCGCGGCGAGAATCCTCACCGACGGATCCGACCTGCCCGTCTGCAGGCAGCCTTATTCACATACGCACCAGACGGAGAAACAAAAAATATTGTGGATCCACAAGCACTCAAATGAATAAATAGAATAAAAATGACACTTTGAAATGGTTTCCATGAAAATGACACAATGTAAATTCATCGTTATCATAACGAGTTTCCTTGAATTTCCTTTCTTCTGAGATCGCAGCGACGGGTACGCTAGTATACAAATAAGGGAGATGGACCAATGCTCTGCAGCGCCACCTAGTGATGAAGGCGATAGAACCTCTGAAACGCGCTGCATAGACTTCTTGATGTACCATATTGCTTTGCTACTCCTGTATACGCTCTCCGCCGGCGGATGTCTTGAGACGAGGCGCCCCCCGCAGGACGGAGGGAATATATTATTATCAACACCAACCTGGATTGCGGTGTGACAGACTCCCGGGCGGCCACTCCCCGCAGGCGGCTTCTCTCCTGTCAGAGAACATACATACTCCTTTCCTGGAGCGTCGCATTTATTTTACTTCATGCTCTCGGACCAGCAGCGCTCTGAGCTGCAGCACCGCACACCTGACCGCGCCAACACAGGACATAACCACCAACATCACAATAGTCACGTCTCAGGACACGACCGCAGGAATGGGCAGAGCCCCCGCTTATAAAGGCTGTCCAAAAGAAAATCTGCATTGCCCCTAGCAACCAATCACAGCGCAGCTTTCATTTTACCTCAGCAGTATAAGAAATGAAAGCTGTGCTGAGATTGGCTACTGTTGGCAACAAAACTTAGAGGAGAAAATCAGCAGGTTTTCATTTTTTTAACTCCACCAGTATTCGTCACCGGGGGCCGAGGAACGGTCAGGCTAAATATCACTGAGATCGGACCAGAACTGAGGAGCTGTATACGAGACCGACACACACACACACACACACACACACACACACACACACACACACACACACACACACAGTATACCGTGTGATTAGAGCGTCAGCTCCTGGGACTAGCAGCCCTATATACACTCTATGATATGCGCTCCAGCCTCCCGTTACACTGGACCGGCCCCGGCACCTCTTGTCTCCGCGCTATCCCCGTAGAGCCTCCGCCGTCCCCTCTCTGGACTGTCAGCACTATATATACTGTATATACACTCTCCGGACTGTCAGCTCCTGGGGCTAGCAGTACTATATATACTGTATATATACTCTCCGGACTGTCAGCTCTTCGGCCCAGTCCCCATAGTCCCCGCACTCACCTCCGTCTCCTTCTTCGTCTCCTCCCAACAGTTAATTTTCAAACTGAGCGCCGAGCGGTCACGTGGTGTGTGACGTTCACTAACGAGTGTCGTAAAACGAAGCCGTATTTCAAGTCGCCGGCGCCATATTTGTACTCCCGGAAGTCGCCGCTCGCTGGCGGGGAAGTTGTTGCCTAGAGAGACGAGATGGCGGAGGAGGACGAGGATCAGACGGTAAGGACTGGAGACGAACCTAGGCTCGGTGTAAGGATCCCATTGCTCCAGGAATGTATATAGTGGAAGGAGGGAGGGTGTGCTCTATAGATGTGTGTCTTATCAGTCGGAGGACTACAAGTCTCAGCGTGCATCTTATCTCATGCTTCTGTTGTATGGTCGTTTGCTCATCTGTAATGACCAGTGCCCCAGCAGGCTTGTTTTCCCCTTCTGGTATTCAGTACTGCATGCAGTGGCATTTCCGCTCGCCCCCTCCCCGGGGCTGCAGGTGGGTTCCCCGTCGCAGGATTGTTGCAGCCAATTACACTATAATGAACGGGGTTTAAAGACCAACTGCGCTGTTTAAAAACTTCTGATGTGTCAGAGCGACGCGTGAAAACTTTTGACCAGTGGGGAGCGCTGTGTGTTTTCGGCTGTCCTTGTAGCTCATCTGCTCCTCCCTGCAGCTACAGAAGGACATAGAAGTCTATGCGTCCGTCTTCAGCTGCTGAGAGACGCCGACAAGCCATGAAGACAGCCGTAGGGGCGCAGCGCTGCACCCCTCCATTCTGCACCCGGACCGCCACTCTGCAAAACTTTTGACATTGTCGAAAGTTTTTAAAACCTGCAGCTGCTCTTCAGGCTACATTCACACGGGCGCGGATCGCACAAAAAGACGCACAAAACACGCGTAAATGTGAACTCTAATTATTTTGAGTGGAGTCATAAATGTGACTTCCATCACAGCGATGCTGCAAGGTATAAAATCGTTTCATGTCCCCCCCCCCCCTTTTTTTTTTCTTGCACCCCTTGGAGCGCATCGCCTGTTGTTGTTAATAGGCCAGTCAAATGAATCCCGCACTGTGGGATGTGATGTTCCCTCTGAAATCCCTGGGAACCCCTTGCCGGTCCTGCACCGGGCGCCGGAGGATCGTGATTTTCCAGAAGTGATGTGAGACGTTTTTGCATTAAAAACGCCTTGAATAAGCGGGTAATGCAGCTGACGATTGTGATGGCCGCCCAATACCGCGCTCGCCCGTGTGAATGTCGCCTAGAGGGCTCTATCACACAAGTGGTTACTGTGGGTGAATCTCCTGCGCGGGGGGTACGCAGTGCACCGTGTACGGCTGCGTGCCGAGCAAACCCCATAAATTGGTGTGTTCGTGTGCCGATTCAGTACATGTTGCGTTTTTGTTTTTTTTCTGCGTGTATTTCCTGCGCTGTGTGAGAAAGTCGAAAGTAATGTAAAGTTTGTTACCGCATATTATGTGCGTAAAACCCGCGGGCGTAATACGCGGTAAAAAAACCGCTCGTGTCAGAGAGCCCGAACCAACTTCGTTCACATACCGCGGAATCTAGTCACACCGGTGATTCTGGAATCCGCTCGTGCGCTAGATCTCACGGAACCGCGTGTTTAGATCATTACAGTGAAATCTGCGGTAAAAATTTGTACCAAGCTCTGCATGTGCGCGTTCACACGCTTGGGGCCGTATGTAGCGCAGTGGACCTGCGTATGGCAGCGATTGTTGCCTGTGCATGACCGCGTATCTCACACACTGGCACACGCAGGCTTCCTGGTTTTGCTGTGTTTTTTTTTTTTGTTTTTTTTTTACTTTCTGCTCTGTCGCTTAGCAACTTTGCGTAGAAACGCCGCTCATACGCGATGTAACTGTGTATGTACAGCGGCGTTTTGTACGCACCCATAGAGAGCAACATGGTCTATCACACAAAATACACGGTAAGATAGAAAATGCTGGTTTTTTTTTTTTTTTTTTTTTTACAGGCAGTGAAAAAACGATAGTTTGAGTGTAACAGCAAAATTCAATGAATTTGAATTGCCGCGATCTACCGCATTTTATACATTTGTACCCCGCAAACATAATATGTAATTCAAATACGCTGGTGAGGGCCCGGCCTTGAAGTTGGCACCGGGCGCACCTACCTTAATGTCATTCTACTAACCTCTCAATGCGTTTTTTTTTCTTTCCTAGTTTGAGGAGGAGAGCGAAGATGTGGCGGGCGGCGCTGAGGGCGGTCCTGGCCGCAGGAAACGACTGTTCTCTAAAGAGCGTAAGTTTACCACTCGGCTCTGTTACTATAGAGTAAGAACCTTTGATATCCTGACCCATTGTATGTCCCAGTGCTGTGCAGCCTGCGGGTCTCCAGCTGTGGTGGAACTACAAATCCAAGCATGCCTGGACAGTTTGCAGACTCTCCACAAGCTGGCATACCCCTGCTGTACAGTATAATCACCCCCACGGTCTGGTATATAACCGCACTATATATGGTTATAGTGACCGGCTCCTCACATGCGAATACTCTCTTCTCCCCGCAGTCCGCTGCATGATGTACGGCTTTGGGGACGATCAGAACCCGTATACCGAGTCGGTGGACATCCTGGAGGACCTGGTGATCGAATTCATTACGGAGATGGTGAGTTTGGTGAGGCCCGTACACCATCCATGTACCCTCTGCAGGGCGCATGCGGTGGACACATACCGCCAGATCAGCTGACCTCAGGGACGGGCGGGTTTTGGGATGAATGGTCTCCATCTTGTATCCCCCCAGCTACATTGTGAAGCTGTTGTGCTATGGTCACACGGGACGGATTTGCTGTGGACCGTCTGTAGTCGAGAATCTGCAGCAAATCCCTGTTAGATTTTGGCGCCAATTTCATCCTCTCATCTGAAGTGTGCAGATCAGCTGCTGTATTGATATACATTCCGCTCTGCGGGTCGCTTTCTGCGGACCTTTTCTACAGCGTATTGTGAGATCTTGAGAATCTCCACTTTGCTGCAAATGCTGTGGATTTTCCATGTGAAATCGCATGATTTTTGGCGACGCGTGAGTGCGTGAAATCGCTGTAATATGAAGCCCATGTATTTCAGTATCTACCATCACATGTTTTCACTTATGTGATGTGGTGTGAAAAAAAAAATAGCAGTTTGTGCTTTCTTGCTGCGCTAATCCTTTTTTCTCGCTCATGTTCTCCTATGGGGCCTCCAAAATATCGCAACGCACAAACTTGTGATGTAATGCGTTTTTTAACATTAGCAACTTCTGTTGTCTTTCACGCGAGAAAACCACAAGCGACAGCAATATGAGATTATTTTCAGGAAGAAGCATCGCTGGCGCTCAGACATCTCAAGTACTAAAATGCGATATTGCCACGATTTTCTCGCTGCGATATCTCACTCGCTCGTGTGAAACTAGCCTAAGGGCGCCTTCACATGGGGCGTAAATGTTGCAGAATTTCCTGCAGAAATTCCTCAGTAGAAGCCATGCGGGCGAGAGGTAAAATAAAACTTATATTTACGTGGAGCGAAAAAATGTCAAATTAAGGCCTCCTGCAAACGGCCGGGTCGGATCCCGCTGTGAGAATTCTCGCAGTGGGATCCAACCTGTGACCCCCACAGCTCACCCGCTCCCGGCGTCTCCTCTCTGTGATGTGCCGGCTGCCGCCCAGAGTGGAGACGGCGAGTCACTAGTCACGTGTCTGTGTGGGCCTCGCCCGCACAGAAGTAGGACATGCCGCAATTTGTTTTACACGTGGTCAAATTGTGGCCGTCTGCATAGGATTGCGTTATCTAATGCAATCCTATGGAAGCGGGCACAGGCAGAAATTCTGTGGGAAATCCTGCCACGGAATGTCCGCCCGTGTGCAGGGCGCCATACTGCGGATTGTAAATCTGTAGCATTTCAGTTAATGTTGTGGATTTGACAGCCGGATATCAACCTTTTGAAATGCAAAGCTTGAAACTCGTAACAAACCGCGGATTTTCTGCAAATTCACTGCCAATTTTCCACTGTGGAAAGTCAGCCGCAGATACAGCGACGGTGCCATGAAGGTGCGTTCAGAGGGCGGCGGCGCTCCCCGCGGAAAAACGCCACGTAAATTCTGCATCTAAAATCCACATTGTTTCATGCTGAATTTGCTGTCAGCGCACAAAATCCACGGGCGGAATTTCAGCCCCCAAAAATCTGGATTCCACATCAAGAAATAATGTCCGTTCTCTTTAGTTTCCGCTCCTGAATATCTTACTGTGCTTTTTGCGTCCGCAAGGTATGTGCAGCAAACAAAAATGCGCCAATTGAAATGGCTAATTAGTCTTAATGTTCATTCCGCTGTGGATTTCTCATAGTCCTTTCCCCACCATGCGTCCGAGTTTCATTAAATCGTGTCCACACAAATTACACTGTAAACGCTATGAAAAGTCCGCAGTATTTTCGCGCCGTGTGAACGCACCCCAACAGCCTGCGGGCCCGGATCGCTGCTGGGGGTTGTAACTTCATTGCGGCATCCTCTTCATGTCCTCATCCTGCACTTCTTCTTCCAGACTCACAAAGCCATGTCTATCGGGCGCCAGGGGCGGGTCCAGGTGGAGGACATCGTCTTCCTAATACGGAAGGACCCACGCAAGTTTGCGAGAGTGAAGGATCTGCTGACCATGAATGAGGAGCTGAAGAGGGCCAGGAAAGCCTTTGATGAAGCCAACTACGGCTCCTAGTGATGTCTGCCAGCCCTGCCTGTTCCCCCTATAGAGGACTGCGGGCACAGGCGGGGGTTGGGGTGCCGGCGTTGTGGTAACAAAGTAGAAGAAACTTTTTTTTTTTTTTTAATTTAAATATTCTGTAAAAGGGAGAAATAAAGTTTTTATGATATAACCATTTTGTGATTTCCTGCGCCGTAACTGGTGGCCGTTTACCAAGGGATGGTATTCCTGCAGACTGACAGGGCGCATGGACTTGGGGGGCTTCTGTTCAAAAAGAACTTCTAGCCTCATTCGCTGCTTTTCTGTCCTTCCCTTTAACTTAAAGGCGTTATCCATCTGTTGCCTATCATCAGACTAGACCATCCATTTGTGATCAGCGAGGCTTTGCATTCTGAATCCCCACCAATCAGCTGACTGATGGTGCCACAGCGCTCCTGCGAACACCGCCGCCTCATCTGAGCACGGTCCTGTAACGCTGTATTTATAGCGGCCACTCTAAGTACTACAAGCCGCCCCGTTTACTTCAGTGGGACAAGCTGCTAGTACTCAGAATGGCCGCTGTGTATGTGTGTGGATAGATGAGGCTGCGGGCTCACAGGACGCCGCGACCCCTTCAATCAGCAGATCGGCAGAGCCCCACGGATCTGATGGCCTCTGCTGAGGACTGATTGACGGGCCGGCAGACAGACCCTCTCTTGTTTTTCTTTCCTGTAGACTCAGCGTTCTTCACGTATCACATTTTCCCCCCAATAGTCTGCTCCAAAAGGGTTGAAAAACTCCAGAAAATAAAACAAAAATCTAAATCTATGTTGTAAATGAAAAAATACAAAAGCTGCTATGAAAAAAAATGAATTCATGTTTGTTTGTTTGTTTCTTTTTTTAAAAATTTAAATAAAGCGCTGCATGAACATTTAGGCCGCCTGCAGACGAGCAGGTCGGATCCGGCAGCGAGAATTCTCGCCGCAGGACCCGACCCGAGAGCCTGCAGGGACGAGTGCGTACTCACCCGCGCCTGGCAGCCCCGGCTCTTTCATGTGCCGGCTGCCGCGCAGCCGGCGGATGCGCAGACCGGAGCCGGCGGCCGGGTGAGTGCGAGCCCCGTACAAAAATAGGACATGCCGCGGTTTGTTTGCCGCGCGAGATTTCGCGAGGCCAAACTGCGGCCATCTGCATAGGAGTGCGTATTGTAATGCACTCCTATGCAAACTTTCAGTGGCGGAAATCCTGCGGGAAATCCCGCCGCGGGATTTCCGCCCGTGTGCAGGCGGCCTAAGGGTGAAGGCTGACTGCGGCCGGATCCATACAAGCATTACCGCAGTGTTTATGCGGAACGAACATTGCTTTTTTTGCGTGCGTATTGGTGTATTTTACTGTGTTTTTTGCGCACACAAAAACAAATCCTAATGAGTTAGGGATGTGTTCTTTTTCCTGGGCAATTCCGCAATGTTTCACGCATCTTCTAGGGTATTTTGTGTGCATTTGCGCATTCCTGTTCACCTCTATGGGGACGTTTGGTACGCAGGAAAATGGAGCATGCTGTGTTTTTTTGTTTGTTTTTTTGCATGTGACTGAACTCAATGCCTTCTATTCACTGATGCACAAATCCGCCCGTGTGAATCCGGCCTGAGGCTTGGTGACGGCTCGCTCTAACTGTGAGTTGCGCCTCAGAGATGTGGACACAACTTGCATCAGAGCATGCGGGCACCAGTAATATACCCGGACGGGGCACACTGGCATGGTCTTTCTCATCCATGAAACAAATAGGACCCGCCATAAGGCTTTTCCCGTGGACCACGGCTATAATTGCGTTGCTCGCGGTCTGTGGGATTACATGGGCAACACACGGCCCCCATACCGCTGTGGGCATCCAGTCGTGGGCTGTGTTCATACGACGGATTGTCATGTGCCTTGTGTCGCAGTATGTGCGCACGTTTCATGCTAACATTTCCTTCCTAACCGCCTCCCGTTTCATGATATCCATGGAGACTCTGCGTTGATGTTCGTTGCCTCCGGTCGCCTTCTTGAGGATTCTGTGTGACTACAGAACAGTTTGTGTCGACTCTGCAGTGTAAGGCTGGAAATCTACGTCACGACTTAAAGAGTAAATGTGCGGATTCATGAAGTGGATGTCCGTGTCGCTGCTGAGTGAGAAGTCTGTCGTGAACATTACCTGACAGCGGTCATGGGTTTAATACTGGAGGTATTTGGCCGTAATGTCCGTTGTGACCGACCTTGTATCGCATATTATGTGTCCTATTCCCTGGACACTGGCCGGATCAGGGCAGGAGTTTGGTCTCACGTGGACCATTAATCCGTGTGGAAAACCGTTCATGTGTAATAGCCGCATGTGCTGCAGTGGAGCCGTGAGCTGGCTGCGGGATTACACGGCGCATGGCCTGCAGATATGGCGGTTTCTTTTTTTTTTTTTTTTTTATTACGAAATGCTTAATAAAACCTATAGGTCTGAGAAGCGGATCCATACAGATTGCTTAAATGTACGTTGTATGATTGAGACTCGCGGGTCTCGCAAGAGATACAATCTGTCACCGTTTAAAACGACCCTGAAGATTCTCAGAAATATTTGAATTCTATAAGGATTGTGACTTTTAAGTGAATCCTAAGACCTCATCATGGTGTCAATAACCATAAAAGCAGTAACCTATAAACCAATAAAGGAGGCGTGGGGGGGGGGGGGGGTAGAGTCATTGCTGCTGGCTCTTAATAGATTCTGGCCTGGAGACTTGCCATCTGGTTATTTATGAGGTATTTCCTCCGTAATTGTATGTGACCCCTCAGTGGTTGAGGGGGATGTTTGAGTTAAGCGGATGTGGGGCACCAGATTTGTACTATTGGGACCTTCTGGTTATTTTTTGAATTCAATCCATGGTGACCAGATGGTTAGATCTGTACGTCTGTTGCCGCTCTCCCAGCCTATGAGTTCCTCCAAGCGGTGTATCTGGTGTATTTTGTTTTCCCACTGGGTTAGGGAAGGGGGTTCTCTGTTCCGCCACATTAGAGGGATGAGTAATTTGGCTGCGGATAATAGGATTGTTGGCAGGGAGTCTTTTCTTGGTGTAAAGTTGTTCTTTTTAGATGGTTGCCACACTAATGCCTCCTCCGGTGCCAATCTTTATGAGGTCAAACCGATTTTGTTGATTTGTTCGAATGGAACTATCCGATGACGATTCCACCAAATGTGGAGAAGGGCGCCCCCTGGTGGCTGCATCTCCAACAGCTATCAGATGGTGTTCCATTCAGTTTGAATAGTTGACAGAGTTTTGTACCATCTCGTTAAAAGTTTAAACAAATTTTCTTGAATGCGGACGAATCTTGAACCATGAGAGTTGCTTAGGATTGTCTGTATTTTCTTTAGACAGGGTGAGGTTTAAGTCTTTTTCCCATTCCCTTAAAGGGGTTCTGTCATTAAAAGAAAAAAAAAATCTATACTTACCCGAGCGCTGCAGAATAAGTTGGCGCTGTACAAATAAAGATGATTATTATCTTCACCTCCCCTATCTTCTCCTGTCTCCTGCAGTCCTGCGGGTTCACTTCACCTCCAGCTGCCTGATTCTTCTCCTTCCTGTGAGGTTCCGTACATTGGCTGGCAGTCTTCTGGTGCGGTGAGGTGACCCGGGACACTGGAGGAGCTCGGCGATGAGAAGATGTGGGAAGGATTTTAATGGGGAAGAAATAGGTGAGTATAGAATTTTATTTTATTTTTTAATGACAAAACCTCCAAGTCCCACGGCTTGTGGGGCCGAATCTGGGAGCACTCCCTTAGAGATGAGTTTTTTACATGGCTTGGGGAGAGACAGATGGGTGTCAGACCATAGCGGGTCTCTGAGTGCGTTTGGGTAGAGATCCTGACATTTTGTGAGTAGTTGAAAAAGATTTAATGCTTGCAAGAAATTGGGGTTTTAGTTTGGGGTGAGGGGTACTATCTGCTCTCCTTTAGTAATTTTAGGGCCTTTCATGATTTCATATGTTGTCATGGACATTCTGTTCCAGATGTGGGAGGGTGGGGAAGATATTTAGCTAATGATGAGGGGTATTAGGGAGGCAGGTGTGTGTGGGGGGGCAGAGTTTGCCTGTTTCAGTACCATTTTGGCATAACTCTCTCATCACTTTGATTATGGCGGGTAGTCGGGCTTCTACACTTATGTTGTGTTTGGATTCTCTTGTTGGACCAAAGGCGGACATGGTCTTCTGTATTTAGAAGGTCTCTTCCCATGCAGAAGGACTGTAGGTTTGTGAGACCAATGAGAGCCCCCTAGCGGTATGTATCGCCTTGTAGCGTCTGGGAGGCAGAATCCTCCTTGTTTCTTCTGCGTGAGGTATGGAGACGCTGTGTTTCTTTACCCTAAATCATACCCGCGGGTGAAGATGGCAATCCCCGTGTGACGTTATGTTGGCCAACGCAGTCTCCCTCCTACACCACAGATTTTCTGGTTAAGGCCCCTTTCATACTCGTTCTTTTTTTTCCTGCTTTGGCTCCATTCTGTCCAGCACATTCCTGTGGGAACGGCAGCGTGCTGCGCTATTTTGTGCTGGATCTGTAATGGAGCCTTGGGTACAGATGGGAATATAAAGCCGCTGCTGGGAAATGCTGGTCGGCGTACCAGAAGCTGTTGAGACCCCGTTATTGTCAGCAGTCCAGCATGTGTCGATCTGGCTGCTCCGGTCCATTTTTATTGTCCGTCTCAGAGGATGACGCCAAACAACGGACATCCACCAGATCTGCGGGGGTCAGAGGTGAATGGGCCCTAACACAGTACCAGGCTATTGTTGCTGTACATCACTGGTATTTTGTCTATCCTGCTATGTTCAGCTTCTGGCAGCAGGTGGCGACTTTCACCCTGGTTCAAGGTGAAGTGATGCTATGTGCCTATTCTACCAGCAGGTGGTACTGTTGCCTCTGCAGTAAGGTCTTGTACGGTATGCAGTGAACTCTTCTTGCCAGAAGGGGGCGGCGATCAGACCTGAACCGACCCAGTTATTTAAGCATTCCATATCATTATTCTATTCTTTGTATTAAACGTTCCTTAACGGCGGAATTTGATCGAGAAACGGAGTACAATCATGGCCGACTTGTATGTGAACTGGTACAGGGAGTACCAAGATGGCATTTGCTACAGAAGCCGAGGAGGGTCAGCGGCCGTGTCCTGCGTCTGTCATTAGACAAGCCCTTACCAGAAGCGTCTGTGGGGTTCGGCCATTTGCGCATGCGCATTCGCCTCACACGCAGGACTAATACCGGCTGCGACGGCCAGGGCCTGACCCCGGGAGAGCGGAGACACCGGCGAGCGCGGAGCACCGATACCCCTCGAGCAGCCACTGGAGAGACGGGAGGAGGCAGGTGAGAAGGAGGAGCCTCAGCCGGGCCCCTGGGGTCCCCAGCCTCCCACCCGGCCGTCAGCGCCCTATTCTAGTGTTATAATGCACTGCCGGCGGCTGACAGCGGCGATCCTAGTGTTATACCGGGTCAGCTGCCGGCCGCATATACCGCGCTGTCTGTATGCGGTCTATAGGCGGCCGCTGCCCGCAGGTCTAGGGGTGCTATATAGGGGGAGGGCAGTGTTACCGGTATATAGGGGGTGTTATATAGGGGGAGGGCAGTGTTACCGGTATATAGGGGGTGTTATATAGGGGGAGGGCAGTGTTACCGGTATATAGGGGGTGTTATATAGGGGGAGGGCAGTGTTACCGGTATATAGGGGGTGTTATATAGGGGGAGGGCAGTGTTACCGGTATATAGGGGGTGTTATATAGGGGGAGGTCAGTGTTACCGGTATATAGGGGGTGTTATATAGGGGGAGGTTGGTGTTACCGGTATATAGGGGGTGTTATATAGGGGGAGGGCAGTGTTACCGGTATATAGGGGGTGTTATATAGGGGGAGGGCAGTGTTACCGGTATATAGGGGGTGTTATATAGGGGGAGGGCAGTGTTACCGGTATATAGGGGGTGTTATATAGGGGGAGGTCGGTGTTACCGGTATATAGGGGGTGTTATATAGGGGGAGGTTGGTGTTACCGGTATATAGGGGGTGTTATATAGGGGGAGGGCAGTGTTACCGGTATATAGGGGGTGTTATATAGGGGGAGGGCAGTGTTACCGGTATATAGGGGGTGTTATATAGGGGGAGGGCAGTGTTACCGGTATATAGGGGGTGTTATATAGGGGGAGGGCAGTGTTACCGGTATATAGGGGGTGTTATATAGGGGGAGGGCAGTGTTACCGGTATATAGGGGGTGTTATATAGGGGGAGGTCAGTGTTACCGGTATATAGGGGGTGTTATATAGGGGGAGGTTGGTGTTACCGGTATATAGGGGGTGTTATATAGGGGGAGGGCAGTGTTACCGGTATATAGGGGGTGTTATATAGGGGGAGGGCAGTGTTACCGGTATATAGGGGGTGTTATATAGGGATGTTTATACAGGCGAAGGTTCGTGTTATATGAGGGGGGGGGGGGTGTCTACGAGTATAGGGGTGGTGTATAGGGATCTAGCTGTGCTATATAGGGGTCTAGTGGTGGTATATAGGGGAATAGTGGTGTATAGTGGAATCTAGCTGTTATATAGGGTTCTAGGCGTATACAGGGGTCTAGTGATGTTATAGGAGGGGAGGCTCCTGTTTGCTCTGTAGTTGTACCATCACACATTCTGTCCACAATGTATATATAATGTATATCTTGTTTCTCCCGGCTCCTCGCTGTATTTGGGGTCCTTATAGGTTTCTGTATTATTGCCCGTCTGCCGCCATCGTTATTGGTCACATGATCTGATTTCTCAGTTCGGCCGCGGTCCTACAATATTCGTCTGTAGTCGCCCGTCTCGTTGGACGACGACAACGACTTTACAATCCGCTCATTTTTTGCTTGTTTTTAGTGGTTTTGTGTATTTTGCAGTAACCGGAGATGCCCCCCCCATCCCCCTCCTCGCAGGTTCGGTCCTCCGGCTCGCCTGTAACGGCTCTTAGATCTGGCGCTGTCACAGCGGGCACCGATCGCTGTCAGACTGTGTAGCCTGGTGTCACTTGTTTCTGCCGAGCAGTGGGGGTCATTCACATCAGCCTCGCAGCGCCAGGAGGAGGCGCCCGCACGCAGAGGGATTGACGTGGATTTTCTATACACAAATATGCTGTGTGATGCCCCCTGGAGGCACCTCTAGGCCGCTGTCACGCAGGCGGATGCGTATCTTCACGCACCTCAGTGCAACCTTTGTGCCCACTAAATGACTTTTGTTTGCGCACATATCTGCGTGTCGCCGCACTCTTCCCGCTCGCTCGCCGTGTTCATCTGCGCACGGAAAACGGACGCACCGATTGGAATGGCATCGTTCCAGATGGGTTCTATTTCCAGCGGAATTACGCAGCCCCTTACGTTTTGCGGGCCCATTGACTTCTGTGGGTATCTATGGTGAACAAATGCGCTGAAACGTAGAGTGTGCCGTATTAAAATGTACGCGCAAAATACGGAGACCGAACGCATTGTAATCGGTGTATTCTATTCTCTGCGAATTGTGTCCGTAAATCTTGCTCGCCGCCACGCCTGTGAGCCGCTGGCCTTGGGCTGTGTTTACACAGACGAGCGCAGTATTGGTGTGCAAAAAACCCGTTTCATCGCCGCACGTCTGACTTGTTTATTTTTTTTCTCGCATGTGAAAAACTTTCACATTCCAATAGTCAGACCGGATTCACGCGGCCGAGCGCCATATGTTCGCGCAAGTGCGAGGCTTTTTTTCATTCTACAACTGTTTGCATCACTTCTGTGAATCCGCGAGCGTCACGCATGTCAGAAGCGTGAGAGTTCTCCAAAGCACGGGAGCGCCAAAGGATAGAATGCGCTGCGATTTAAATCCTCGTAGCATCGCTGCAAGGGAGAAAAAAATCACTTATGATTACACCGGCGGCGCGCGATCCAATCACAGCGCTTACCTGCTGACAGCTCTCTGCTAAACAAGGCCTGCGCGCCGCCGGGAGCCCATCGTGTCGGGGACACAGATGTGGCTGCAAGACGAGGATTGCGATATTATTTATATATTTTTTTTAAAAAATTTTTTTTCTTAATTTACCCTAGTCTGGCTGGGCTTATATTCGCGTATATACGGCAATTGGAAAACCTTACGTTGCAGAAAAAAACGGATATTGTATTTGAATTCAGCGCATTGACGTTTCTATCAGCCGCCTATCTGCTTATTGGTTACATTAATGGTGTTGCGCAGTGTTATTGCTGTGAGGGGGAGGTGCAGCGGCCAGGGATCGCCGCGGGCTGTCCGCCTCCATCCACCGTAAACAGGCAGTTGTTCAGAAGTGATTCTGCCTGTTCCCTCATCAGATCCGTAGTCCGGTTTTCTGCACCCATAAACTGAACAGCCCATGGGAAGCGAACAAATTCTCATTGGTCGTTCAGTCGCTGCGGCGTTTACACGGAACGATAATCCTTCTCGCTGGATCGCAGGAATCCCAACAATTATCGGGCCGCATGAAAGAGCCTTAGGCCTCATGTCCACGGGGACAGATCCGCAGCGGGTCACCCGCACGCGCATGGTCCGTGCCCCATAGGGATGCATTGGACATCCGCAGGTAGTTAAATATCTGCGGATGTCATTTTCCCGCTGAGGCGCGGATTACATGTGCGGGAAAAGATCCGCAGCATGCTGCATTCTCATGCGGGTCTCCCGCGGGGACGGCTTCCGCAGGCTTCTACTGAAGCCTATGGAAGCCGTCCGGATCCGTGGCACACCCGCACCGGAATTCCTGCTCTCCAGTGCGTTAAACTCTCCAGGAGTTAAAAAAAGAGTGCACGGTGCATGCGTGCTGCACCCTGCCGGCGTGCGGAGCACATCCGCCGGGCCCAAGAAAGAAGAGCCGGCTGCATTGGAGGGAAGATCCGCAGCTTCTGGACAGGTAAGTAAATCTTCTTTTTAGGCCTGATGTCCGCGGGAAAGGAGGGACCGCTGTGGGATTCTGCATGGAGAATCCGCGGCGGGCCTGATTTTCCCCGTGGACATGAGGCCTTAAGGCTAGATTTAGAGGGGCGAGTGCGAAATCGCTCAACCCCACCATGTGAAAACAGCCTTGCATCGCTGCAGGGGTCCACCGGCACGGCTGTCACAATCGCGGCAGAGGATCGCGGTGTTCTATTGCTTTCAATGGGGCCGGCGCTGCTGCATTGAAAATAATGGGCGATATCGCAGCTAGATGGAACACGCTGTGATGGGTTTCTGGTATCACATCGCGGTGCCACGGAGAAAAACATCAGTAATGTGAATGGTGTTCATGTTTGTGCACAAATCTCGCGCCATTTTCTCGGCCACCTGAAGCCGTCCCGGGGGAGGCTTTATACGGGGTGACTAGCAAGGGAATGCGAGCGACAGTCGTTCCGTGTAAACCCAGAATGACGTACATGGGGGAGGGGGGATGAGGGTTCTTTCGCTCGCTAGTGTCATCATTTCAGCTCACAAATAGTCGCTGGTTGGTCGCCGCTGTGACATCACAGCCGGCCGGATTCGCCTGCAGATCTCTATGAACGATCTCGGCGAACAACTTATGTACAATCACCGCTCTGTAACAACTTTCTAACAAACTTTTGTACATTTTCAGAGTGACTATCTGAAAGCGAGATGCTGAGGGTAAAGGGGCTCCAGAAGCCCCCGTACAGAGGGGGGTAGGAGCTGAAGGGAAGCGGCAGCCGTTAAGGGGGTCACAGTTGCAGAGCTTTGCAGCCGCCCCACTGATTGCACAAGATGTCAGGCCCTCGGTGTATAGTTATATAAGGGGTCTGTGTACAGTCAGGGGTTACATATAGCATTGCTTCTTATATAGTCATTAAAGAATCAGTTGTTTTGGTTTTTTAAATTAAATGCGCTGCCTCCGGTAAAGAACAATAAAACATCATAAACCTCATACTGGTGGATCCGCCATGCTGTTCCCATTTCTCAAACCAGCAGTGCGGGATGACGCGGCCGGCAGGGACGGATTTTCACACGATGCTTCTACTGTGCTACAGCGGAAGTCTAGTGTGACCGCCGGCTTCCATTAACTACGATGGAAGCCGGCCGCACGTATTCCCGCAGCAATTAGAGCATGCCGTGGTTTGTTTCATGCTGCGGAATTCCGCAGCGTGGACATTGAACTATTAGGTTCAATAGAACATAATGGCTCCAGCCTCGCGCTGCAGATTTCTGCCGCGTAAAACACGGCAGCAATCCGGCTGTGGGCATTAGTCCTTTAAGGTGTTTTTCTGAGTTTTTAAAATTTGCCACATCGGCTGGTCCCCCATTCTTGGGATCGGCAGGAGACTCAGTGGTTTGCCTTCCACCGATCATAAAGTAGGGGCTAAACTTTATAACTTGGCACTACCCCTTTAAGTGCCTGACTACTCCGGTCCTGGAAGCTCCTGCAGCAGTCGGACGCCGTTCATCTACATGACTGCTGGAGGAGGTCTAGAGCCGACGGACGAGAACCAAAGCTGCGCTGCAGGGTGTTTAGGGCGCCGGGGTTCTGTTGCTGCTTTGTGTCAAAATCTGCATGTGTTAAATGACCGTTTTAGTGCAGATTATGATGGGGATTGTACCGCCTGGGGGCTCAGAGACTCGTCCCGCCATCCTGCCTGCCAACATACCATTCTCCAAGCGGTGTGACGCATCTTTGATTTGAAAAAATAGTTTCCGTGAAATTGCAACCTTCACGCATGTGATGGGTCACAAGTCTTCCCCATTGATTTCAGTGGGGAACATGGCATCCTACTTGCATGCACCTCACGCGGCTTGCGAATGCCACTCATTGAAAACAATAGGCGAGGCGTTCCGTGAAAAGAGATAGAATAGGCTGGGTTTTTTTTTTCCTTCAAATGAATGGATTTCATATTCGTGTGGGTTCTGTGCGCATCCCCCAAATCTGTGTCACAATAGGGTTCACGTGAATTTTACTCCGAATATCCGCAGCGTAAATTTACCCTCTGCACCCCCGGTGACTTTATGCTGCAGACTCTTCTGCATGGAGGAGATCTCTCAGGATCCGCACGGCCGCTGCTGGCAGACTCTGCGCATTCTCTGCATCCGTTCCGGGTGGGAAGTCTTCCGCGTCTCTGCAACATACGAACATTCCCTTCCGGCAGGAACATTCCCTTCCGCCTTCGTTCCAGAAACCCCTTTAGAGGACCTAAAACAGCGTTTCTCACCTGACCTCAGGATAGATAAGTCTGATCAGAAGGGGTCTCGCTGCTGAGACCACCCAATGATCCCGAGTACTGGAGTCCCATGTCTCCCTTTTCTCATCCCTGCGGGCTCACCATACCCCCTGCTGTTGAATGGAGCCATGGTCTGCAGTGCCGCTCCATTCCCTTTCAGTAGGACTGCTGCAGATGGCTGTTACTTGCCATCAACCCCCACTGAAATGAATGGAACAGCATTGTGCATGTGTGGCCCCTGCTGCACCCAGTCTTATCACTATGGGTGGGTGCAACGATAGTTTTTTTTTTTTTGGTACAACCCTGTTAATTCCAGGCCGATGCACGTATGAAAAAGGATGTCTATCTATCAAAATCCCTTTAATCTGTCATACATGCTGGATTATTAGATCAGGGGTATAAATGATTGATTGATTTTGCGTCTGCGTTAGGCCGCCTGCAGACGGGCTGAAATTCCGCTGCGGGATTTCCTGCGGAATTTCAGCCTCTGGAAGCTGCCATAGGATTGCGTTAACAAATGCAATCCTAGGCAGACGGCCGCGCAAAATCTCGCACGGCAAACAAATCACGGCACGCTCTGTTGCGAGTCCCGCACAGAAACGTCACTCACCGGGCTCCGCTCTGCACATGAAAGAGTCGGGGCTGCGGGAACAGGTGAGTGTCACGCTGCTCTCTGCAGACGGTCGGGTCCCGCTGCGAGAATTCTCGCAGCAGGATCCGACCCGGCCGTCTGCAGGCGGCCTTAGAGGTTCTGTTTCTTCTGTTCCTTTAGAACTACAACAATGACGGCCATGCTGGATCTCTAACACAACCTCACTGACTTCTAACGGAGCCCCGTGGTTGTTCATCACGGTGTTCACCATTTTACCAGACAAAGTAGCGCTGCGTGCCGGGGGATTTTTTCCAACTTCTTTGACACAATCTGCAACTGTTGGATAGTCTGGTTTCTCAGGAGGCGAGGAAAGCTGGGTGGCCAGGCGATTCCCCCTGCTGGTTGCTCAGCTTTCTGAGGCTCCTCAAAGGCGCATCAAATCACATTATTGCCTATAGTCTATGACCATGGCCAAATAGTCCATTCTATTTACTGCCAATCGGTGCCCACTAGACTGCGGTAACCGTTGTGTCCCCCTTAAAAAAATAAATTAAAGCCGAAGAGAATTCTGTTTCTTCTGTGAATAAAAACATCTGTATTGATACATCTTCAAGACGTTGACAAGGCGACTTGCAGGGTTCATCCGCTCCAAATCTATATCTCCTTCTTTTATATAATTCTTTTCTTGCTTCGAACAAGAATTATTTAGGTGTGAAGTTCGTCAATGCAGAAGTGTCGCGATTCTTTCTCTTCTGTGAATTTCTGGACCACCTATTTAAGGCCCATTTACACCAGCTGATGATCGCTAATTGGCGAACGTTTTAGCGATAATCTGTGCGTGTAAATGGGCGCCAATCGTGCGCTTTTCAGGCACTGCTAGCTGATCGTTAAATTCAAGCTCACCTGAAAATCATCCTTCAGCCTTATCAGCAGTTCTGCATGGGGAGTGCTGATAGCATTGTTTCACCATGGAGAACCAAGGATCTGAGCGCAGATTAGGGCCCTCTGGCTAGTAACTGTGTTCACCTAAGGCTTCGTTTGCACACCTAATTTCTACTAAGTAGCTGAGTAGCTCCTTAATAGTTTATGCAAAATGATCGCTCAAAGCTGTCACTCAGACTGTCGTTTGAGCGATCTTTGAGCGATCATCGGCCCGTGTAAATGGGCCTTTAACGGGCTTCTGAGCGCTCGTGCCACAAATGGCAACAGGATTCTCATTCATATGGAAATGAAGGAAACTGTGATCTCTAATTGACAACTGGACTTTATTTAAAAAACCAAACACTATACCCCCCCCTGGTTCAATAGGATATTGTTCTCTGAAGCCCTATGGTGCGGTATGCCATCATCAGCGATACGAGGGAGCTGTATACAGACGCCGTATTATGTACATGGATCGGTTCTTCCCATAATGCGGTCACCACTATATCTGTGTGATAATGTGTGACGTGAAATACCGTAAGTGCAGCTTGTAATCCCAGGAAATCTGATAATCCAGCACTCGTTTCCAATGCAAATCAGACGGATAATCTTAAAACCAGAAGACAGAGAAATTGTAAGACTCCTCCGATTCCGAAAGCCACATAATCCGACTCACTAACCCGGCCGCCCCAGGAACGCTTCACTGTAGATGTGTTCAACGCCAGCGTGCGCCCTGGATCCCAGTGTATATCGCCATATAGCGGCTCCTTCACATCGGCGCTTCCTTCCTGTTTACTTTTTTCTTTAATTCATTTTTTTAATTGAACAGATGTAAAAACGGCCAAAACTGAAGGCATTTCTGTCAGATTGTCTCCTTTTTGTTACTTTAGGCCAATATATTGTTGGACTACAGCCTTGTTTTTATCCGGTGGATCGCTGCTGCGTCTGATTTTTTTTTTTCAATTGTGCGGTTTTTGACGCTGTTTTTTGGGCTGCATTGTCTTCTACCTGTGAACATACCCAAATCGAATGGAACGAAGGCAAATTGCCATCAACTGAAGCATTTTAATCCTCATTGAAATAATTGGGAACTGAAATGGAATCCTTTTCCGTTGGGCCGCTCCTCAGATGGAACAGAAAGCAAAAAAGCGCAAATGTGAATGAGCCCCATGTAGGCTTCAGCTTCAGCCGCCCTCTTTTTTTTTTTTTTTTCCTTTCTCCGTTGCCCGTGGTCACTTTACTTATCTCCCTGCCAGCGGTCAGTTATATGGGTTGTCTAAAGTATCCTTTCCCCTTTAGCTCCTCTGGGGCGGGGCTTAGTGTATAATGTCAGCCAATCATTGTGTGGTACTCTCAGCTTCTATAGGGAGAGATGTGATTTATAAATATAGCATTCCGGCAATTCTGTTCTCTGGACATAACGCTGCATCCTGGGTTATAGTATGGACCCTCTGCCTGAGGCTGTTTTATAACACGAGTGCTCATCCCTCAGATATCAGATATTATCGGCAGATCTTCTGATCTCCTGTATATCGCAGCACAGGGGGGGCCCCATTGGAAGCGAGGCCTGGAAGGATGGAGTTTAACCTGTTTGATCTTTTTGTTTACCTGGAGATCAGCAACCACAGATATAGCTGATGCTGCTTATCTCCCCACCTTACAGAAAGCATTGACTGCTCTGCTAAGGCCATGAGGTTTGGGGAATATTTAAACGGTCAGATCAGATGTCTATGTCCCTCGAGATAATTTTATGGTATTAATAGGGAATCTGTTTAAATTCTTTGACCTGATGGCCGCAGTCTGCTCCCCACGTGTTACTAACACCCTGAGATGTTACCGGTCTCGCTACAGTCAGAGGCTTCTTCTCTAGAAGAACATTTCTTGTAAAGGAAGATGATGGCAGGGGAACAACATTTTAAGTAAGGTTCTCTCCCATGTGTAGGATGGTGGCCCCAGACACTGGAGTCATCTGTACTCCCTGCCAACACATGACGTCATCAGGACTATTTACACTGTATAGCTCCAGTGACCAGAATATTGCCATGAATGAGTAACAGATGATGTCACTGCCCCTAGTGGTCAACTGTCTGCCCCAGCTACATAAGAATATACCACTACATATACAGACTCATGTACCTATCCAAAGCAGTGGTATTATAGGAGTTATGTTCTTGTACAATTGAATATTCTTGTACATAGGGGAGAGTATTATAGTAGTTATATTCTTGTACATAGGAGGCAGTATTATAGTAGTTATATGCTTGTACATAGGGGAGAGTATTATAGTAGTTATATTCTTGTACATAGGGGGCAGTATTATAGTAGTTATATTCTTGTACATAGGGGGCAGTATTATAGTAGTTATATTCTTGTACATAGGAGGCAGTATTATAGAAGTTATATTCTTGTACATAGGGGGCAGTATTATAGTAGTTATATTCTTGTACATAGGGGAGAGTATTATAGTAGTTATATTCTTGTACATAGGGGGCAGTATTATAGTAGTTATATGCTTGTACATAGGGGAGAGTATTATAGTAGTTATATTCTTGTACATAGGAGCAGTATTATAGTAGTTATATTCTTGTACATAGGGGACAGTATTATAGTAGTTATATTCTTGTACATATGGGGCAGTATTATAGTAGTTATATTCTTGTACATAGGAGCAGTATTATAGTAGTTATATTCTTGTACATAGGGGACAGTATTATAGTAGTTATATTCTTGTACATAGGGGGCAGTATTATAGTAGTTATATTCTTGCACATAAGAGCAGTATTATAGTAGTTATATTCTTGTACATAGGGGGCAGTATTATAGTAGTTATATTCTTGTACATAGGGGCAGTATTATAGTAGTTATATTCTTGTACATAGGGGCAGTATTATAGTAGTTATATTCTTGTACATAGTAGCAGTATTATAGTAGTTATATTCAGGGACATAGGGGGCAGTATTATAGTAGTTATATTCTTGTACATAGGGGGCAGTATTATAGTAGTTATATTCTTGTACATAGGGGCAGTATTATAGTAGTTATATTCTTGTACATAGGGGGCAGTATTATAGTAGTTATATTCTTGTACATAGGGGCAGTATTATAGTAGTTATATTCTTGTACATAGGGGCAGTATTCTAGCAGTTATATTCCTCCACATAGGGGGCAGTATTATAGTAGTTATATTCTTGTACATAGGAGCAGTATTATAGTAGTTATATTCTTGTACATAGGGGGCAGTATTATAGTAGTTATATTCTTGTACATAGGGGGCAGTATTATAGTAGTTATATTCTTGTACATAGGGGGCAGTATTATAGTAGTTATATTCTTGTACATAGGGGGCAGTATTATAGTAGTTATATTCTTGTACATAGAGGACAGTATTATAGTAGTTATATTCCTGTACATAGGGAGCAGTATTATAGTAGTTATATTCTTGTACATAGGGAGCAGTATTATAGTAGTTATATTCTTGTAATAGGGGGGCAGTATTATAGTAGTTATATTCTTGTACATAGGAGGCAATATTATAGTAGTTATATTCTTGTACAAAGGAGGCAGTATTATAATAGTTATATTCTTGTACATAGGGGGCAGTATTATAGTAGTTGTATTCTTGTACATAGGGGGCAATATTATTGTAGTTATATTCTTGTACATAGGGGGCAGTATTCTAGTAGTGATATTCTTGTACATAGGGGGCAGTATTCTATTAGTGATATTCATGTACAAATGAGGCAGTATTATAGTAGTTATATTCTTGTACATAGGGGGCAGTATTATAGTAGTTATATCCTTGCACATAGGGAGCAATATTATAGTAGTTATATTCTTGTACATAGAGGGCAATATTATTATTAGTTATATTCTTGTACATAGGGGAGCAGTATTATAGTAGTTATATTCTTGTACATAGGGGAGCAGTATTATAGTAGTTATATTCTTGTACATAGGGGAGCAGTATTATAGTAGTTATATTCTTGTACATAGGGGAGCAGTATTATAGTAGTTATATTCTTGTACATAGGGGAGCAGTATTATAGTAGTTATATTCTTGTACATAGGGGAGCAGTATTATAGTAGTTATATTCTTGTACATAGGGGGCAGTATTATAGTAGTTATATTCTTGTACATAGGAGGCAGTATTACAGTAGTTATATTCTTGTACATAGGGGGCAGTATTATAGTAGTTATATTCTTGTACATAGGAGGCAGTATTACAGTAGTTATGTTCTTGTACATAGGGGGCAGTATTATAGTAGTTATATTCTTGTACATAGGGGGCAGTATTATAGTAGTTATATTCTTGTAATAGGGGGCAGTATTATAGTAGTTATATTCTTGTACATAGGGGGGCAGTATTACAGTAGTTATATTCTTGTACATAGGAGCAGTATTATAGTAGTTATATTCTTGTAAGAGGGGGGCAATATTATTAGTAGTTATATTCTTGTACATAGGGGAGCAGTATTATAGTAGTTATATTCTTGTACATAGGAGGCAGTATTACAGTAGTTATGTTCTTGTACATAGGGGGCAGTATTATAGTAGTTATATTCTTGTACATAGGGACAGTATTATAGTAGTTATATTCTTGTACATAGGGGGCAGTATTATAGTAGTTATATTCTTGTACATAGGAGCAGTATTATAGTAGTTATATTCTTGTACATAGGAGGCAGTATTACAGTAGTTATGTTCTTGTACATAGGGGGCAGTATTATAGTAGTTGTATTCTTGCACATAGGAGGCAGTATTATAATAGTTGTATTCTTGTACATAGGGGGCAGTATTATAGTAGTTATATTCTTGTACATAGGGAGCACTATTATAGTAGTTATACTCTTGTACATAGGGGGGCAGTATTATAGTAGTTATGTTCTTGTACATAGGGGGGCAGTATTATAGTATTTATATTCTTGTACATAGGAGGCAGTATTATAGTAGTTATATTCTTGTACATAGGGGTCAGTATTATAGCAGTTATATTCTTGCACATAGGGGGCAGTATTATAATAGTTATATTCTTGTACATAGGGGAACAGTATTATAGTAGTTATATTCCGGTACATAGCGGACAGTATTATTGTAGTTATATTCTTGTAATAGGGGCAGTATTATAGTAGTTATAGTCTTGTACAGAGGGGACAGTATTATAGGAGTTATATTCTTGTACATAGGGGGCAGTATTCTGGTAGTTGTATTCTTGTACATAGGGGGCCTTATTATAGTGGTTGTATTCTTGTACATAGGGGGCAGTATTCTAGTAGTGATATTCTTGTACATAGGAGGCAGTATTCTAGTAGTTGTATTCTTGTACATAGGGGGCAGTATTATAGTAGTTGTATTCTTGTACATAGGGGGCAGTATTATAGTAGTTGTATTCTTGTACATAGGGGACAGTATTATAGTAGTTGTATTCTTGTACATAGGGGGCAGTATTATAGTAGTTGTATTCTTGTACATAGGGGGCAGTATTATAGTAGTTGTATTCTTGTACATAGGGGGCAGTATTCTAGTAGTTGTATTCTTGTACATAGGGGGCAGTATTCTAGTAGTTGTATTCTTGTACATAGGGGGCAGTATTCTAGTAGTTGTATTCTTGTGCATAGGGGGCAGTATTATAGTAGTTGTATTCTTGTACATAGGGGGCAGTATTATAGTAGTTGTCTTCTTGTACATAGGGGGCAGTATTATAGTAGTTGTATTCTTGTACATAGGGGGCAGTATTCTGGTAGTTGTATTCTTGTACATAGGGGGCTGTATTATAGTAGTTGTATTCTTGTACATAGGGGGCAGTATTATAGTAGTTGTATTCTTGTACATAGGGGGCAGTATTCTAGTAGTGATATTCATGTACAAATGAGGCAGTATTATAGTAGTTATATTCTTGTACATAGGGGGCAGTATTATAGTAGTTATATTCTTGTACATAGGGGGCAGTATTATAGTAGTTATATTTTTGTACATAGGGGGCAGTATTATAGTAGTTATATTCCTGTACATAGGGGCAGTATTATAGTAGTTATATTCTTGTACATAGGAGCAGTATTATGGTAGTTATATTCTTGTACATAGGAGCAGTATTATAGTAGTTATATTCTTGTGTATACGGGGCAGTATTATAGTAGTTATATTCTTGTACATAGGAGCAGTATTATAGTAGATATATTCTTGTACATAGGAGCAGTATAATAGCAGTTATATTCTTGTACATAGGGGGCAATATTATAGTACTTATATTCTTGTACATAGGGGAGAGTATTATAGTAGTTATATTCTTGTACATAGGGGGCAGTATTATAGTAGTGATATTCTTGTACATAGGAGGCAGTATTCTAGTAGTTATATTCTTGTACATAGGGAGCAGTATTATAGGAGTTATATTCTTGTACATAGGAGGCAGTATTATAGGAGTTATATTCTTGTACATAGGGGGCAGTATTTTAGTAGTTATATTCTTGTACATAGGGGGCAGTATTCTAGTAGTGATATTCTTGTACATAGGGGGCAGTATTCTAGTAGTTATATTCTTGTACATAGGGGGCAGTATTCTAGTAGTTATATTCTTGTACATAGGGGGCAGTATTCTAGTAGTTATATTCTTGTACATAGGGAGCAGTATTATAGGAGTTATATTCTTGTACATAGGGGGAAGTATTATAGTAGTTATATTCTTGTACATAGGAGGCAGTATTATAGTAGTTATGTTCTTGTACATAGGGGGCAGTATTATAGTAGTTATGTTCTTGTACATAGGAGCCAGTATTATAGTAGTTATATTCAGGTACATAGGAGGCAGTATTATAGTAGTTATATTCTTGTACATAGGGGGCAGTATTATAGTAGTTATATTCTTGTACATAGGGGGCAGTATTACAGTAGTTATATTCTTGTACGTAGGGGGGCAGTATTATAGTAGTTATATTCTTGTGAATAGGGGGCAGTATTATAGTAATGTTCCTGTACATAGGGGGCAGTATTATAGTAGGTATATTCTTGTACGTAGGGGGGCATGAGTAGTAATATTTTCAGCCCGTTAGTATATAGCTGGATGTGACGGCGTTGCGTGTATACTGAGTGTATTCCTCGGTGGGGTTTGGCTCTGCTCTCTGTAATCTGCTCATTATCTGGATGTCCTCTAGTTTATCTCCTGTAGTTTGATGGTCTCTGATGGAAAGCTGTTGCCTCCTGAATCCATTAAAGTTAGTTGATATCTGGTGAATGGGGTAAACCCTCCCCTGGTCCGGATGGCACGGAGGAGCGTGGCCGCACATCCTGGCCATACCGTAACAGTATGCGGGCGCCAAGGCCTCGCTGTCTCTGCAGCCCTTCATGGAGGGTGAGATCTGTGTAAATCCTGTAATCCCGGAGCCTCCTCCATCTGTCACGGCTCCAGCACTGATGTCACCGCTGAGTCATTCACCGTATATCAGTAATGACGGGCGTCCTCCTCGTGTGACAGCAGATCAGTCATCGTCCCCATGGGATCCTGGTATTTGTGCTCTACGTCTCATGCTTTTTGGATCCGCTCCATCATGAATCGGCTATGTCTGTCTGTTGGAGTCTGAAGTTGTCTGAAATCCACCTCCTGTCTCAGAGGCTCCAGCTGCAGCTCCATCCTTCCTCTGTGCTTTACACTGCAGCTCTGCTTGTTCTGTATATCTGCAAGCTCTGGGGGTAGTCTGACACTTTATTCGTGAGTCAGGACATCAGAGAAAAAGTGGCTATGAATAGCTGAATCCAGGATATAATATAATAAAGTTGCGCCGCGTCTGCGGCGGGATCTATCATTAAACCATTCATCACAGGGCATATATGGGCCGTGCACAGGTAATAATACGAGGGCAGCTGGTATGCCAGGGCAGGGCCCGCTGCCACTAAACATAATTGGCAATCAGTGTTTGCAGGAAACCAAACCCAGTGTATACAGTAATTTCACTCGCAGAAACTGTGAACTGGTCATTATTACAAACCTGATTTGGACCGGCTGTGTAAACTTCTGTGGAGTTTTGTAGAGAGCGCCCTCTAGTGGTGACATCTAGTAGATGGCATTTTTACATGATTTTGATTCCTGTAATTCTCGCATTTCGGTTATGGATACCCGCGGGCAGACCGGGACTCTGACTTATGTTACTGAGACGTATATGTGATTGTAATATGCTCGTGTGTCCCGGGCCTTAACCCCTTGAGTGGCACTCCCGGAAATTTTCCGGGACGAGCTCCACTGCTCATAGTGACATAGCCCGGAAGATTTCCGGGCTATGTATCACTATGGGAGCTGCAGAGCACAATGCCACAAGCTGTGACAGTGTGCTCTGCCTGCACAGACCCACACAGAGCAGTACAAGGGCTTTGAAAAACCAGCAGAAGATATTGCCGATATGTCGGCAACCTCCTGCTTTGTTTACAGGTTGCCATAGAGACCATCGGCTTGTCAGAAGCAAGCCGATGGTTTCTGTGGCAGGGAGAGCTTAATGCTTGGCTGTCAGAGGACAGCTAGGTACCAGCTCTTACAGCAGAGATCAGAGAAAACCTCCGATCTCTGCTGTGTTAACCCTTTACATGCTGCAGTCTATGTGACTGCAGCATGTAAAGGGCTGTCATTGCAGCATGTAAAGGGCTGTCACCATCAGACCCCCGGAATGTGATCAGGGGTCCTGATGGGTCCCTGTGGAAGTCCCCTAAAGGGACAAAAAAAAAAATAAAAAAAAAAATAAAATAATAAAAACACTTGTCTCCCTTTACTTTGTAAAAAATCAAAAATACAATCACACATGTGGTATCCATGCGTCGTAATGACCCAGAGAAGGAAGTTAATACATTATTTAACCCCTTAATGACATGGCCCCTTTTTTTCTTTTTTCCC
The DNA here is from genome assembly GCF_035609145.1 of Eleutherodactylus coqui. Classification (NCBI taxonomy): domain Eukaryota; kingdom Metazoa; phylum Chordata; class Amphibia; order Anura; family Eleutherodactylidae; genus Eleutherodactylus; species Eleutherodactylus coqui. Next base: position 39,077,917 of record NC_089840.1, read on the forward strand.
CATTTCTTTTTTTCCTCCCTCCTGTTTAAAAAAATCACAACTTGTCCCGCAAAAAACAAGCCCTTATATGGCCATGTCAATGGAAAAATGAAAAAGTTATGGCTCTTGAGACGCAACTGCAAAATTAGTTGAAATTCAATGATTAGACCATTTTAAAAAACCTGCCCTGGTGGGCACGACAGGGTGGTAGGAAACCTGCCACTCAAGGGGTTAAGGGAAAGTCGGTCCGGTCCATTCAGCATCTCCAAGTTATTATTACAGATAATGGGCCAATAGCAGATGAATGTGTTTTTTTTTTAACCCTTTGACCACCTTAGACGTGGGGTCTGTAGCGGGTCATGTGGATGGTCTCATATAAAGGGACAAGCATCCCTATGTGATAAGACCAGCAGATAGTCGCTCTGCTATCCATTAGTTAGGTCTAACCTCAGCCTCTGCTGTCAGTCCCGGTCTGTCCACAATGTGACGAGCGCATGACAGCTACAGTACACAGCGATATGAAGGATGAGATGTCAGCTGACGGAAGCGCAAGAATAATCTGTAGGCCGTGTTCACACGGGGCGGATTTGCCACAGATTTTCAATGCAGACCCTCCGCCCGAAATCTGCGGCATTCTCAAGTCGAAAAATTCATACAAAATCCGTACGGAAATTGACCTGCGAAGGGGATTCGGGAGCTGCAGCGCGTCCGTTTTCGCCTCGGCTACTTTGCGGATTTTGACCATTAGACTTCAGTGGAGAGGCCGGAATCTTCAGTTAGTTCCACCAAATCTGTAACAGTCGCTGCACATGTTGTGTGTTCAACCGTAGACCTTCCACACAGATAGGCTGCGTTCCCACGGGACGGAAATCTCGCCTAATGTCCGCAGCGGGACCATTCGGAAATTTAGCTAAATTACCGCAGTAGAAAGGCAGCTTAAAAACCCGCGTTTGAAGCATCTTGTCCGCCAGTATCCCGCTGTGGGAATCTCTCCAGAGAGAGAAGCGATTCCGCAGCGGAAACGACGATACAATTGACATTCGCGGATTTGAATTCCATGCCACATGTCAGTTTCCGCGCAGCTCGCCCGCAGCATGTGGATGAGAGTTTTGCCAATCTCGTTGACTTTGCTGCTTAGCCTCGGACTTTGCATGCAGAACGTCTGAACGGAAATTCCTCGGCAATTCGGCCCCGTGTGAACCCAGCCATAACCCTCTGCAAAATATAGCAACCATAACCGTGTCTGTGAAAAGCAGGTTTAACCCTCGCGAGGCGACGCTCACACTGGCGTTTGTAAAAACCTATTTCAGCACTCAGAACAGCGTCTTTAAACCCGTTTGATGGGGGTTTTAATGCACCCCGTCATTACAATGGGGGATGTGGTGCGTCAAAAATGCGCTGAACTCAAGAGCATACAGCGTGCGCTTCAGAATCGCTTCGCTTAAACACTCATCAAAGGGGCCATTAGGGCGCGTTCACACATCGCTGATCCACTGCAGATTTTACACATAATGAATTCAAATTGCAGGAGTGAAATCTGCTGCAGAGCCGCGCCAAAATCCGGTACAAAATCTGCAGCAAATCAGCGTGGCGTGAACGCACCCTTAGGCTGGGTTCACACGGGGTAGATTTGCCGTGGAAATGCCGTGCGGAATTTTGCCGCGGCAAATCCGCATGCGGCCGCTAATCCCGGGATTAGCCAGCTATGTGGACGAGATTTCTCAGAAATCTTGTCCACACGGAACAGCAAATCCGCTGCAGCTAAGCCGGCAGAAACCGCTGCTGCGGCGCCGATTTGCCGACCGCAGCATGTCTTTTTTTTTTTTTCCCGCTGTGGCCGCGCTCTCCTCTATGGGAGCGCCGGCCGCAGCGGCAGCGCAAGCGGCCGGGCCGCTTCAAAGCCGCCGGGCCGCTTCAAAGCCGTCGTGGGATTTCCCAGCGGAAATCTTGCGTTTTTTCGCTGCGGCCAAACCGCGAGCATTCCGATGAGAATCTGCCCTGTGAGAACCCAGCCTTAGGATATGTCCACGTGCAGCGGAAAATCCAACGTGCATTCGGGTGCGTTCACACCTCGCTGATTTCCTGCAGATTTCACTCCTGCAATTTGAATTCAAGTGGAAGTGTAAAATCTGCTGCAGATCTGTAACAATGTCCGTAGCAAATCAGTGCTGTGTGCAACAGTGGCCCCGGCTCCTGCAGCCCCCGCTCACCTCACTGAGGGCTATTGGCGCCGCGCTGCAGCGCTCAGCTGTTGCCGTAGTTATGAGCTGGTTGGCTGGTGACTAGAGCAGCGGTTTCCCATCTGGACTATGAAAGGTCAGGATGGGTATACCCCGATTTAACCCTTCCCGAAGATGTGAGGTCTACAGCAAGCGAGCAGCATTTTTGCGCCCAAACCCGCCGCAATAGCCATACGCTTTGTCATGGATCCACAATCTAACATGCCTTTATCACTGGTTGCTCTAACGCCCCCTGCTGGCCGTCCATTTGGTCTGCTGGATATTTCATATATATTTCTATAATAATTAAAAATCTTTTATCTTTATTATGTTAAATGCTGATTTCTGACTTCCCGGGGTTTTATTAAAGGGGACACCATCCACAAATGGCAGCGCGCCGGCTGAGCAAACCAAGCCAGAAGAAAGTGCAGATCCGCAGCGCCACCTTGTGTCCTCATTTTACACCCTTGGAGGCGGCACTAGACGGGGCGACCGGCTGTTCATTTGGGGGTGACTTTATTTGGGCCTTTCAGATTCATGTTGGCTTTGTTGAATTTACAAACAATTGAGTTGCCAACAATCACAAAGAAGAGACTTGTACGTTACGTCGGAGGAGTCGCCCTCATATCCCCCGTGTTGCGGCCACCGAGGGTCTCTTCTTGGTCTTCTGGGCTTCTCTATGTAAAGCTAAATCCGCTTTGGCCAAGTTCACACTTGGTAGTTATATGGGATAAGACTGGAGAACAAAGGAAGAGCAACAACTGTAAACTGAGCCTTGTTTTAACCCTTTAGTGACTAAGCCCATATATATATGGCACTTGGTGCCGGGCTTTAAACCCATGCTATAGTAAATTTACAGCACAGGTTTAAAGCTCTTGCCCATGCAATCTAGCAGGAACAGGTCTGGTGCTGTACTGACAGCTGAGCACCTACTGTAACAGCCGGGGGCAGAGAAACTTCTGTTCCCAACTATTTTACCCCTTCCATGCCACAATCAATAGCGATCACTGTATGGAAGCAGGAGACAGTGGAGGAGGCTCACCTTATCATCCATCGGCACCCTGCAATGTGATTGTGAGGTGCTGATGGGTTACAATGGCAGCAGGAGGCCTGACATCTCAGCTATCAGACCTGCGTCTGGAAGAGTCTGATTGGCTGAGAGCATATGCATAGTATACTGCATTACAGAAGTAATGCAGTGTATTATGCTAGTGATCACACAATCACATCTTCATGTCCCCTTGAGGGACTAAAAAAAGTGTCAAAAGAAAGTTTGATAAGGTTTATTAAAAAAATCCACTGTAAATTAAAAAACAAAAATTTACTTCATAAAACAGTTTAAAAAAAAAATATATATATAAAGGATAGGACCGCTCTTGTAACGGCACGAACATCTAAAATATTTTGTTATTTGGTGAACGACGTTAAAAAAAAAAAAAAAAAAAAAAAGCAGAATCGCTATTTGTCATCCATTTGCCTTGCAATAAAAAGCTATTAAATAGTCCAATGTAACCCAAAGTGGTAGCAATGAAAAGTACAGCTCCTTGCATGGCTCTGTGGGAGGATGAATAATGTTGGGGGTCTTGGAATGCGGCGATGCAAATTCGTTTTTTATTTCTATAAGAAATTTTTGTTTTAAAAACTAGAAATGTGGTCACTTGTATTAACCTGCAAAATGAAGGAAAAAGGTCATTTATTGCGCACAGGGAACACTAAAAAAAACTACAATAACAAACTACTATTGTAGGGTTGCTGTTTTTTTGCTAATCCTACCTCCTAAAAAGCAGAACAAGAAAACGAGCAAAAAGTTCATCTTAGATCAAAATGCTACCAATAAAATTTACAGATTGTCCCACGGATCTTTTGACAAAAATTAAAATGTAATGCGGCGACAAAAAAAAACATTTGGTTTTATTCTCCAAGTGTTTTTTAGTACAATAACACGTTAATCATAGTAACTAGAGATGAGTGAGTAGTGCCTTAGCCGATTATCTCTCCGCTAGTCTCTAAAGATTCGGGGGGTGGGGGGGAGAGAGGGAGAGAAAGATCTCCCTGACGCTCCCCGCCGGCCCCCAAATCTTTAGAGACGAGCGGGGAGATACTCAGCTAAGGCACTACTCACTCATCTCTAGTAGTAACCTTTATTTGTATTGCAACACCTTATTCCGCAGCGCTATCGAGGCCCAAAGGGAACACGAACAATGCGAAAACTACAGAAATTACAGAAAAGTTACACATGGTATTCAATTATTTGGAAACAAGGGGGGTGGGGGGGGGGGGGATACAGAAGGTATCGGGGCAGCGGCGGAGCAATGTTGAACACTAAAAGAACAGAATTCCATGCGGACTCCAACACTCCTCCCCATAACAGTGACTACGTTTGTATACAGAGTATCTTTTATGAAGACGAGTGCCGGCGTCCTCGCAGGTCTTGTTCCTTTATGGTGATTATGGACTCTCCAGCACCAAGTTAAGACCCCAGCTGGTATTTGTGATGAGCTGGACCTGTAATCCAACTTTGTTAAAGGGGTTGTGCCAGGATCCTACCACGCGGTTCGCTCTCCAGTTCAATGGAGCTGATGGAAATACCCGCGCACTTGCCACTCGGCTATCTCCACTGTCTCGTTGAAAGTGATTGGAGCGTCCGCACGCTCGTGAGACCACCGCTGCGTTCAGTCTCCTCCCCACTGCAGGGGGTGCAGTCAGCCCATAGTGAGGGGTACACAGGGGGGCCTCCTGTTCTCTGGATCGTTGGGGGTCTCTGTGGTATGATCCCACTGATTAGCAAGTTGTCACCTATCCTAGGGCATAACTCGTCATCCTGTCAAAACCCCTTTTAAAGGGAGACTCAAATGAAAGCTAGCGCTTCCTCTGGGGTCTCTTACCCGCTGCTTCTTCTGGCCTCTTACATAATAATATATGTGATGATCTGCTGGGGTTGTTACAGCGGCGGCGCACGTCTGCAGGGGGGGACCGGCTACAACAGAACGGTGAATTATTGTGGTTTTCTTCTTGATTTCAGTAACCATGACGAGCTCAGGAAAGGAAAACTCGCGGCTCAAGAGCTACAAGAACAAATCTCTGAACCCAGATGAGATGCGGCGAAGGCGAGAGGAGGAGGGGCTACAGCTGCGCAAACAGAAAAGAGAAGAGCAGGTGAGTGGCGGGGGATAGCCCAGGAGTCGGGGGGCCGGGCGGTTTCTGGGTTGTGAAAACTGGAAGATTCTGTTCCAACGTTTTAGAGCTAAAAGGATATTCACACCTCGGCCATATGTGGTTGCGATGAGATCTCCTCTCTGCGCCGGGCAATCAGGAGTATGGAAACGCCAAGCGCAGATGTGCTACACTATCGCTCTATGGCAGTTACGGAAATGATGTAAGACAGCCCGCTCGGCTCCTTCTATAGCATCAGCCCACCCCTGGTGACCACATACAGCCGGGCTAGGTGTGGGTCATGGGATATCCTGTGGATACGCCTTTAAAGTCCAGATGGTGATACCCCTTTAAGGGATTGTCCATAAGTAAAGTCACTGTAGAATACGGAGTTCTGTAAGCTGTGCGGTTTATGTTCTTGACGCTACGAGTGATTGGGGAGATTCCTGTTTCACTTCCAAAGGATCAGAAAGTGATAAAGATCTGATACGTCTCGTAGGTAATGGTTTGTTACAATGTATCAGTGTAGGTAAAATCACACTGCGATCAATGGATGAATAAAAGGGGAATTCCCCCTTAAAGGGAACCTGTGAGCGCCATAAACTTAGTTATGGTGTTCACAGGGCAGGTCCTGAGGAGTCTGGCGCCTCGTTCACCCCCTGTAGGTTGGCGCGCCGACAGTCTAGCGGACTCGTTTCCTGCGCCCTCCCCTTGTTCTCTATGGGAGTGCGTGAACGCAGCATGCAGAGATTAGTCCGCTGCACTGTCCACGCGACGACTTTCACGGGTGACGGATCGGGGCGCCTGACTCCTCAGGACCTGCCCTGTAAGCACTATAACTTGGTTTATGGCGCTCATTGGTGCTGACGGGTTCCCATTAAAAGACAAGAAGTGACTTTCAGAAGTCGCAGCTAAGTGGATAGTTTTGTGACCTGCATTGGTTCTAGTATAATGCCGCGTCCATCACTATTGTCTATGAGCGGACACTGTCCCCTTTGCATCGTCTCTTGTCCCCTCATCGGACAGGTGGACATTGCAGGAAGCGGGGTCTCTGATAAACACGTCCGGTCCCGGGGACTGTTTACACTGTTGGGAATGCCTGGTGCGGGGGCCGACAGTCCTGCAGAGCCTCGGGTATCAGCGTGTGCGGGGTCCGGCTGCTGCTGTCAGTCACTGACCAGTAGGGCTTGGGGGAAGGGACCGGACGTCTCGCATGTTAACCACTGACTTCTCTTGTATTAGTGATCGGGTTTGACTTGTTTATCAGATGTGAATATTCCCTATAGATGGTAACTATGGGGACTCCTACGAAGGTCCCAGACAGAAGGGTCCTGGTACTCTTAAAGGAACTTTCCCAAACTTATCTGGGTGCTTCCAAGCAAATTTGCTAAAATTGTTGACTTTTCACACCTATGGTCTCTAACCTGTGCCTCTCCGGCTACACTTCCCATGCTCGCGTGGCTGGCGGGGTGCGCTGCAAGGTGGAACTTTACATCAATGGCTTTATTCAAATGCATGCCACGTCAGCAGCAGAAATTGAGTCCGAATGCCCGTCTACAGTGTCGGGACCCTTTGGTTATGTTTGCAAAATCATCTGAATGGAAGTATGTCCGCAGCATATGCGTGGATTTCTAAAAGTCCCATTGGCCCCTTAACCTTAAAGGGCGTACATGTACGGTGTCCAGGTGCGGGGTTTGTATAGTGCGGAATCCGGAATCAATCCTGCCCCATACACGGTGAGTGCTAGCTGTCTTTGACAGCTTACACCCGCGATCAACGTTTGACTGTTAACCGTTTAAATGCCCCATTCAGTGGTCCAGAACTGCTTCCCCGCAATGAGATTGTGAGGTGCCTTCAGTTGACATGGCAACCCAGGGCCTTCTAAAGGCTCCCATAGTGATCTCCCATCAAGACTGCCTGTCAGAATACAGTGTAATGCAATACTATAGTATTGCATCAGACTGTATGAGCGATTAAACAATTACAATAAAACCACATTTTTTTTTCAGTCCTCAACTTGCAAAAAATGAAAGTTATTAAAAGTTTAACCCCCCCCTCCTTTCCCATAGGTATAATAGCAAAAATAAAAAAAAAACCTTTGGTATTGCCGCATCCATATAGGTGCAATCTATCAAAATAATGTATCATTTATCCCAAACGGTGATTGTCATCAGGAAAAATAAATACACAATGCCGGAATTGCACTAATTTAGTCACTGTGTCTACAGGAAAAAAAAGTGATCAAAAAGTCATGTGCTCTCTACAACGGTACCAATAGAAACCACAGGATGGACTGCGAAAAACCGCGCCCTCGCATAGCAACAGTGGGAAATAAAGTCATGGCCGCAGATTTAAGATATTTTATTTTTCAAAAGCAGTAAGCAAAAAACCCTGAATTTTGTATCGTCGTCCCCATACGGAATAAAGTTATCATGTCGTTTTTGATCTAGTCGGTGTGCCGTAAAAACAATCCCTCCCCGCCCCGCCAGATGGCGAAATTGCATTTTTATTTTTTTTTTCCATTCCAGTCCACTTAGAAATTTTAAACATTTTTATGGAACATTAAGGCCTCCCTCACACAGACATTTAATTTCAATGGGACTGCCCAGACAGCCACTTGGTCCAACGCCGCAATTTTTGAGCGGTGTCTGTTCTATTTTGCTCTTTAGCGCACCTCATCAATGGTGAAGTATGCTAAACTTCACTACAAAACATCTCCTGTGAAAGAACTGGTTGGAAACCGCGGGCTTCACATTAATGCGTTTTGTAGCCCGTGCGAAAGAGGCTGTATACAGTCCAAGAACGACGCTCCCATCGCTGGCGCCGCCGTGCAGTCACTGCTGTGGTGTTGGGCTTGTGTGTCGCCACTCGTCCATGGTCAGCCGTCACATTCAGTCCCTTGTGGATGTTCTAATAGCCTATGAGACTTCCCAACGATGTGCATGATGCCTTCACGGCCCGTACCGGGCTCTGTTGTCCACGTTCAGTCAGTTTACATGGTTGCCACAAGAGTGGACTTTGAAAAGTCCAAAAGCTCCGCACTGCCCCGTACTGATTGGTTGCTTAGGTGACTCCCACCACCAGACCCCGTTTATAATGCTCACAGATCCGATTTGCTCTGGATTGTTGGGGGTCCCGATACTGTTGTCGGCATATTGTACATGTAGGCCGCTGAGCTTCACCGCCTTCAGAAACTGATCATCTGCTTTCTATTCTAGTTATTCAAAAGACGAAATGTTGCAACCGCAGAAGAAGCGGCTGAAGATGACGGCATGTTTGATGCAAACTACCATGACGCACCGACAAATAATATGGAGATGGCATCGGTAAGTGGGGGACTCGACCCTCATGGGGACTTCAGCTGTAACAAGCGGGGACATTGCCAATTGTGGGACCCTCAACAAGTCTTTGCCCAGCGCTGCTTCCAGCCGGGGTAGAGAACTGCAACCAAAGCCCTTTCAAGCGAACTCTGCGATCGGTGGATCCCTGCAGGCCAGGAGCAATCAGCTGTCAGCGTAAGTAACATTGGGACCTGTTCCTGCTGTTACTTAATATGACAGCTGATCCATCCTGTGCTGTGGGGACCCGCTAATCTTAGGGTTTTCTGCCGCGTGAGATGGATCTGAACTCCAGAATGCGGAAGCGCTACTCAGTAATGATGGCGTAGGGATTCCCTCTGCATATCAGAGCTTAACCCTTTCCAATCCACTGTCTGACGTCTAAAGACATTCTGATTGACAGCTGTACAGCTCCGACATCGGAAGACGTCCAGCAGGGTATTCTTGCTGTAGATCACTGGCCGCTCTGTTGTCGGAGGCCTCTCCAGCGTGTCACATACCACAGTACTGGCTCTAGCCAGCAGATGGCGCCATTGTATAATTGCAGAAAGAGAAAGCCCCCTAGGAAACCCTGAATCCAAAATTGGATTGCAAAGGGTTAAAGGCGTGCACAGATAATGTACATCCTCTCTGTATGGGCTAGTTCACAAGGACGTATGCGTACAACAATGCGGGTCTTCCACAGTGTTGTACACATCACAGCCCATACGTTGAGGCGGCAGAGACTGCGTACGGGCTACATATGACACTGCACATGCCTGAGAATGACGCTGTCACGGATATGCATGGTGTGATTTTATTTTATTTATTTTTTAATTATTTTTTTAATTCCCCGCTCTGAGCAGTGATGCGTATGGAAACTCTGTCCTTACACAATGCATCCATATGGACATGGACTTTGTTGTATATCAGCTCATACAGGGGGTGCGTACGATACACAAAGAAATAGAGCTGCATATCAATACGCAGTGCTCACACGCAGGTGTAAATGGAAGAATGAAACTCCATTGACTTTCACTGCTTCCATTCACCGAGTGTTACGCACGAGATATACGTGCGCATAATACGTGGTGACAATACGTCCGTGTGAATAAGCCCCATGTCTGTGACTTCGGGTCACTGCCAACAGTGATCTAATGGGCAGTTACCATTAGATCACTATTATCAGTGGTCTGTATATGGGGGCAAGAGGGAACACATAGAAAATGTGCTGCCTGCTAACCTCCCCATAGTATGGTAAATAAAAGTGTATAAAAAATGTAAAAGATACATTTATGACTACAATAAGGCTTTTGCCACTATTGTGTTGTCATATGTTATATATATATATATATATATATATATATATATATATATATATATATATATATATATATTGTATAGTATTGGCGCCCCTATGTAATGTACCGAATCTAATTCTCTAACTTCTCAATGTCGTACAAACATGAAATTTGGGATGATCATTCTTTAGGTCCTAAATAGGAAAAGTAAGTGGGTCACAACTCAATTATTCAATGCTAAGTGCAAAAGTAAGTGCACCCCTATGTAATGTAAGTTCTCGGTGTCATAAAAGCGTGAAATTTGGCGTGAGCATTCCTTAGGTTCTAAATGAGGGGAGTGGGAGGGGTAGCACATTCTGCAGAGGGACATCAGTACATGCAGTCTGAGGAGAATCTAACGCTCCTCTATGTGTATACATATTTTATTCCTCGGTTCCTCTAAACTAACCTTGACTTCATAAAATTTTCTGTGCAAACAACATGTAAACACTTATATCAAATTAATTCGGGCGAGGCCAGGCATATCAGCTAGTATAATATACATGTATGTAATGTCCTATGTTATACAATATACACGTATGTAATGTTGTTTTATATACAGGAGAATGAGGAATCAGTTTTGGGGTAAATATTAATAAAGATAGACTGCGAAACTAAAACAAATGGATCTTTAGAATGCAACAATTTAAAAGGTGAAATTTTTCTCTAGGCACGAAGGCCAAAACGCATCTGGTCATAGAGGGGTTAATGGTTTCCATGCTAATCAGTGCATCATTCACAGGATCGGACACATCATTACTGTATAGGGAGGGTCCTCTTTCCCACTCAATGCAGTGATCTTTTACATGGGGAAGACTTCCGGTGATGGATGGGGAGATCCTATACAGACTAACTCCATAATACCTCCCGTTATTTGCATTGTTTCCAACAACCCGAACCTGCAGCTCTCTTTCTTCTTGCAGAGTGGGGTGATCACATCCGACATGATAGACATGATTTTCTCCAATAATCCGGAGCAGCAGCTCGCCGCCACCCAGAAATTCCGGAAGCTTCTGTCTAAAGGTAACATCTGCGCATTCACTGGTCCACCTACACAGCAGCCCTATAATGCATCCCTAAAGTTGTAGCTTGTAGTTTAAGGGCACTTTAAGGCCTCTCTCACACGGGGCGTTTGCAAAAACGCTGCGTTTTTCAATGCTGCGTTTACAGCGTTTTCAGCTGCGCTTTCATTTCAATGGGAGACACACGGCTGAAAACAGCCAAGAATAGAACATGCAACAAAACGCAGCATTTTCAGCCCCATTGAAATGAATGGGAGCCTTGTACAGCGTTTAGCACAGGGCTGAAAACGCTGCGCTAAATGCTGTACAAAAGCGCCCCGTGTGAAGGAGGCCTCACATGTAGAGAATTTGATGAAGATTTTCTGCAGCACTATCGCAGTATTGTAACGTATATATCCAGCTCCCTTACCTCCTACAGTCTTGCTTCTTCAGAAGTAATCTGCTTAAATGATTTGTAACGTTTTTCTAATATGTCAGGAGGCGCCTGAGTTCAGTTTCTTCAGTATAGGTCCAGATGGCAGCCATTAAAGGGGCTGTGCAATAATGGCATCCCCATTTAGTATGTCCTACCCAGGCACGGAAAAGTCATAGCGGGTTCCCTTGCTCTGATTCCACCTGTCCCAGAATGGAGAGTTGCCCAATAAGAGAGGTTCTCGTTCTAGTGGACCTTCTGCCATATTATAGAATGACCATTCATATGAATGACTATGCTGTAATGCTACGTTTCCTTTGCAGTGACTGCTGCTTCCCCAGACAAAATCTGCTGCTTGTTAGGACTGCTGATAGTGGGACTCGGGGCGCCCCGCTGTCTCAGAGGGGTTGAAAAAAGGGAGGACTACAGGAACAGATAGACAAACTTTTCTTGTTTTGCAGATGAATATACTTTCTCTTCCGTTGCATTGGGGGACACGGCTTAGGACCATCGGTTTAGCTACTGCCACTAGGAGGTGGACATTAGGCCAAAAAAAGGGTTGGCTCCTCCTACCAGCTATACGCCTCCTGCAGGCACCAAGCTAGCATGTTTTAGCTTAAGGCCCTTTTACACAGATCGATTACTGTTCTTACTATGTATTACTATAATAGTTCAGTGTAAACACGGCCAACGATGAACGATAACTCGTTTGTTCATTTCATTCAAGCTTGAGAATCATTGCTGGCTCGTTCTCTAATCATTCAGTTTAAATACCAATCGTTTACTCGCTCTCATTCACTAATACAATGAATGTGAATAACTGAACGATTTGTGAGTGAACGAGCCAGCTGGCTTCATTGTCCACTTGGGGAGAGGGTCACTAAAGACCTTTCCTCGTCCTCTATGTGCCCTCGGAAATCTGCTCCCTGCCACCGGTGCGTTTTTTTTTTTCTTCGACTGCTGCCTGGCTCTTACTGTGGCGTTTACTGTGGCATTGGCGGTGCCGGGGGGGCTAGTACTGTGGCAGCGTGGTCCCCCTTACTCCTAGTGCAGCTATTGCCATAGCTGTTTTTTTTTTTTTTCTTTTTATCCTGCGGGTATCACAGGAATTGCGGTGTGGAAGCTGGCGGCCACAAACATCCGTAAAACTTCCCAGCCTCCAGGCCCTAATCAAGGCCCCTGGCTGCAGTCTGGTAGGGGCACTTCCTTTAGGGTCGGCTCATTTACCACTTTCATCCAATAGGGGGCTTCCTGTCCTTCTTCGAATCCCCTTCTTAGCGTCGGCATTCTCTGTTCTGATTGGTTCAGAACCCGCCCTCAGGTCCTGTTTGTCTTCCTGCCTGCACCAGCACATTGTTCTCTGCTGCGTGCTGGGACCAGTAGTGTGCCTGGCGAGCTCCTTGCAAATTTTTAAGTGACTCGCCAGCATTCCAGCCCTGCTTCCACAGCAGCTCAGGACCAGGTAAGTGCTTCCCTCCTCCATTGCTCCTCCTGAAGTGCCCATAGCAGCAAGCCCATATAAGAGCGCTCTACTGACTAGTACGCAGTACTTGGCACCATGTCCAACTCCAGGGCTTAAGGAATCTGATAGGGCCCAACGAGAGTTAAGCATTTCACTATAGTAGCATATTTCTATGTGGACAGTCTGAACTGTTATACCCCAACTGTCTTCATCGAGTCGGACGGCCAATCAACCATCTGCAGGCACTCTTCCCATCCAACCCCTGTCATCTACTGAAACAAGAATGGCGTTCACCGCCATCATGGACAGATTGGAGCGCACTATCCGTCAACCGCCACGAAACATGTCTGACGATGATTTTACCGCGTATGACCCACTCCTTTTTGTGATGCCCTTTTTTGTGTCAAGGTCAGAGACTTCCACTTGGAGTCGTTGATCAGTCATTTCGTCCATGGAACTGGGGGAGTCTCTGTCATCTATTGACATCAATGATGCCTATCTTAATGTCTGCATATGTCGAGCGCATCAGTGACTCTTCCGTTTTGCCATCCACTTTGATCGCTACCAATTCATTTCAATGAGTCTGATGGAAATACCCGAGCTCCTGACACTCGGCTATCTCCGCAGTCCCATTGAAAATTAATCGAGTGGCTGTGCACTTGCGTAACCGTCACTCCTTTCATTCTCCTCACTTAAAGGAGTGCAGCAAGCCTGCAGTGCGGAGGACAGGATAGGGTAGAGGATAGCTTGTAATTCTGGTACAACCCCTTTAAAGAGGTAATGTGTCCCCCCCCCCTCCCTTACCCGGCTGTGCATCTTGGCACAACCCCCTTTTAAAGCTCCTGGTTTCACTCTTCACCCGGCACTATAACAATGGCTATGTTCCCTCTACAAGCAGCGCAGCTACTCTCCTTGGTGCTAGATCTTATGTATAAACCCGTCTCCTTTAGTCATCGTCATATACTGCTCTAATTGATGACGTAATGCCTTTTCCAGGCCAGGGGTTTACCATATGGTTACAGAGTGAACCCTTCTTCTTTTTTCCTCTAGAACCTAACCCCCCGATAGATGAAGTGATTGGGACTAATGGGGTGGTCGCCAGATTCGTGGAGTTCCTGAAGAGGAAAGAGAACTGCACATTACAGGTCCGCGGAGACCCCATGTAGTATGTATTATGTATGATGTCCGGCACTGTTCACACTCATCCTGGACTCTTCATTGTCTTCTATAGTTTGAAGCAGCCTGGGTGTTAACAAACATCGCCTCGGGGAACTCCCTGCAGACCCGGATCGTCATCCAGGCGGGCGCCGTGCCCATCTTCATAGAACTGCTCAGCTCAGAGTTTGAAGATGTGCAAGAGCAGGTAATATCGTGTCCATCACTGCTGGAAGGCACTGCCTTACACCTTCTGTGCACCCTTCTAATGTGTCAAAGTCGTGTGTGTGTGTGTGTGTGTGTGTGTGTGTGTGTGTGTATATATATATATATATATATATATATATATATATATATATATATATATATATATATATATATACACATTTGTTGTACTTCTTCTCCACCAGGCGGTGTGGGCTCTGGGGAACATCGCTGGAGACAGCACTGTGTGCAGAGACTATGTGCTGGACTGTAACATCCTGCCGCCCCTCTTACAGTAAGTACGATACATCACCTTCCTATTTCTAGGGCAATGATCCACTTTTCTCTACATAGCAGGACGCTATGACAGAGAAAATCCACTTTTATTCTCTCATCAACACTGCAAGTATTGGGCGACTTCCTCAAGTGCTTTCCCTTTCTGTCCAAAGAGCTGTTCCACAGCTTTGATCGACAGCTCTAGCGGTCTCCTAGTTGGACGCTGACGCTGTCAGTCAACTATAAACCAGTTCTCGCTGGACAGAGAAGGAAAGCACTTGACGTTCATTTTCTCAATCATGGTAATACTAACCTCATGCACACCGGTGGGCTTCAGTCGTGCCCCGCTGCCCCCATATAGCACTCTTAAGCAGTTTTGCATTTTCAAAACTGCAGACAGACTGCCTTTCAAAGGAGTTTTCCAGGAGTAAACTATTGATGACCTATTCTCAGGTCATCAATATTTCATCAGCAAGGGTGCACAGCTCTGGATCCCTGCCTATCGGCTGATTGAAGTCACAGTAGTTCTCAGGTGAACCATACCAGGCAGAGCGCCGTACATTGTATAGCAGCTCATTGCTATTTGTTTAAATGTGGGACTGAGCTGGTCTCAGGCAGTGTGACTGATGTACATGACATTATAGGCCTGAGCGCTGTGGCCTGTTCTATCAGCTGATCGGTGGGGATCCGGACTGGTGAATCTACCCGATCAACTTTTGATGACCTATCTTGATTATGGGTAATCGATAGATTAGTCCCGGAAAAACTCTTTAAGTCCTTCCTATGTCCTATCCCTTATCGACTAGTTTTGCCTAGAGCTGTAGACCTGAGTAATCAGATACAGATTGTTTACTAGGGATGGGACTTCCTGACAATCACCTGAAAAAGTGAGCGTGTTGGTCAGACTGTCAGACATGGCTGTATTGTGTACTAACAGGGGAAGCAGCTTGGCAGCAATTACATAATTTCATCAAAGGCTGCCATATTAATCAGATCTTTCTAGTAATGCCTCTAGACGGAGAGTCTTTCATGATTTCATGAGTGATTGTCAATAAATCTTGTGTAGATGAGTATCCAGCCCCTCCTGATACTGGACTGAGGCTGGCGGCATCTGATGAGAGGTATTTGACTTCTGTATGTACAGTACATTTCACGTGTGTGTATATATATATTTTAGGTTACTCTCTAAACAGAATCGCCTCACGATGACCCGGAACGCTGTCTGGGCGTTGTCTAACCTGTGCCGAGGGAAGAACCCTCCTCCAGAATTTGCCAAGGTGAGAGATTTCATTAGTATGGGGATCGCTCATGATCAGTTGGAGTGCATTGATACGTCGCTGATGTGTTGCAGATTTTGTTGATTATTTTGGTGCAGATCTGCAGCAAATCAGTTTCGTAGGAACGCACCTTAAGGCACTTTTACACACAGCATCTCTCCACTGCAAAACACAGATGGAGAAATGCTGATTGCGGCTGGCACCAGGGCTTGTGAGTTCAGTAACTATGTGGAGTCCAGGCTGCAATAAGCTTTTCTCCAGCTGCGTTCTGCAGTATAGAGATGCCGCCTGTAATAACATACATTGTAAGGTCATAGGTACATCACACTTTTGGGACTCCCCTCTATGAGCAAGAACAGGGAGGTGTTGACATAGAGCCATAAGGCCTCCTTCAAACAACCATATTCTGGATGTGGATGACTTCCGCATTAAAGGGGTTGTCCGGTTACCAGACAACATAACTATAGCATTCTCAGTCATTGGTCTGGTCTGTTGGCCGGGCACTGATGCGATTGCCATCTTCTCTCCGGCAGGTCTCCCCGTGTCTGAGCGTGCTGTCTTGGCTGCTGTTTGTTAGTGACACTGATGTCCTCGCTGATGCCTGCTGGGCGCTCTCTTACCTGTCCGACGGGCCAAATGATAAAATCCAGGCGGTCATCGATGCTGGAGTGTGCAGACGATTGGTGGAGCTCTTACTGTAAGATATAGTTGATGTGATGGACGGTGCGCTGTTTGGTAACCAGTATTTGAGTATCTACCTGCCCACACAGAAGCATGACTACATATCATGGGGATAAGTGTAATCTGCTGACCAGTAAACGTGCGCTCTCCTTTCATTTTAGGCACAGCGACTATAAAGTGGTGTCACCCGCCCTGAGAGCTGTTGGGAACATCGTCACTGGAGATGACCTTCAGACGCAGGTTTGATGATTGATACCCTCAGTATTGCGTCCCTTAAAGGGGAAGTGCAGAGACTGCGCCATGCCTGTCCATGAACTGTCTGGTATTCATGTGATAGGGGGTGGAGCTGCAATACCGGACCCAACCATGGAAAGTGGATTCTTTTATATAGCTTAGTAATTGGCATGAATGTGTCTCTAGAATAAACTACGCCCAGAATAGAGGATTTCCCACTTGAGCGGGACAACATGAAATCTTGTGTAATTCATTGACTCCGGTGCTGTGAGAACAAGCAGAGTGCAGCTTTTTTTTTATACTACTGCCCAATGACAAAAAGCTATGTGAAGTCTTGGAAGCTGTTTAGGAATGGCTCCAGGTTCCATGCTGTTAGATGTGTGACACCGCCCTCTAGTGGCCTATTTTACAAACATCACGCACATGTCAGCATCTGGATGGGATTAAAGCATTTTTGATGACTATAATATTGATAGTCTGTCCTTACGATAACGTTATCATTACCAGATCAGTGGAGGTCTGACTCCCAGCAACCTCCAATCGGCTGATTGAAGGGGCTTCTTCCTGGCTCTGCAGCCCCCCGAAAATCCCTTTATTTGCCTTAATTATTTCACAAAGTAGAACTTGGGAAGAGCTTGTGATATAAAGTAAGAGGCATTTCTCTGATCGCAGGTCATCCTGAACTGTTCAGCTCTGCAGAGTTTACTCCATTTATTGAGCAGCCCCAAGGAGTCCATTAAGAAGGAGGCGTGCTGGACGATATCAAACATCACGGCCGGCAACAGAGCTCAGATCCAGGTCATTATCTTTGTGTCATTCACCATCACCTCACTGCATTCCATCCTTTCAATTCATCACTATTAAGATTCTTACTTGTTGTCCGTGAACGGGAAGAGTTTCTGCTGACAGTAAACCTATTTTGCAAATTATGAGGAATTGGGAGGCTGGTTGTTAAAGGGACATAAAGGCAAGATAACACTCCCTGTGAAAAATAGTGCCCCACAGTTAAAGGAGTTGTTTTGGACTTAAACTGTTGATGACGCATCCTCAGAATAGCTCATCAATAGCTTATTGGCAGGCCACTGCAATACAGACAACACTATCTGCTTCCAGCGCTGTCTGTACTGATGGAGAGCCTGGGAATCAGCTGATCAGTGGGGGTCCCACCCCACCAATCAACTATTGATGACCTGTCCTGGGGAGAGGTCATCAATAGCTGAAGTCCCAAAAGTTTCAGACAATCCCTTTCTTGCATTGCTGCTCATTCTTGGAATTAATAAATCTAAGGAAACAAAATGAGAACTTGCTTTAAACTAGAGACATCCAGGGGACTAACTTTCCATTGGTTAGGAGTCATCGGTTAACACTTCTCCCATGTCTTTTCTCTCTTTTCAGACTGTAATTGAAGCCGATATCTTCCCTGCTCTTATTAACATCTTGCAGACGGCTGAGTTCAGGACCCGAAAGGAAGCAGCATGGGCGATTACAAATGCCACATCTGGGGGCTCCGCGGAACAAATAAAGTAGGGCTCTACTTACTGTGCAGAGGCTTCTGAATTTACTAAATCACCTCTCAACATATAACCTATCAGTGTGTATGTAGGTAAAAGAGTGATTAATCCTCTGCTTCGGACCCCCTTGTGTTAGTCAGTGCAGACAGGCACTATATGGATATGGCCACATGTATAGTCCGAAAGAGCTTCCCTGATTGTGCACAGAGTTTGAGGAGTGTTGGGTGCAGTGGTAGATAAATACAGGATAGAAGTAATGCTTTGTGTATGGCTGTCTGGGGGGTAGTGGTAGTCATTATGTATCCGTACCTGGACATATAGTCTTAATGTGGAAGAAAGGAATCAATCTGGAGGAGCATCGTAGGATATTCCAGATTCTTCACATTCATATTTTCTTCTGCATTTCAGATACCTGGTCGATCTGGGCTGCATCAAACCACTCTGTGACCTTCTTACGGTCATGGACTCCAAGATCGTGCAGGTGGCTTTGAATGGCTTAGAAAATATTCTGCGACTGGGCGAGCAGGAATCAAAGCGGAGCGGATCAGGCATAAACCCTTACTGCGCTCTCATCGAGGAAGCTTATGGTAAGGATATGAAGGTGGAGACTCGGGTCGCATTCTGAAATATAGTTTGGCATTTACATAAGTATGCGTTACTTTGTGCTGATACTGAGTTTCATTATCTCTTACACTCCTGTCACATCCAGAGCTGCGTTTACAATTTTGCTTAAAATTCTTAATGTGGGTATGTCACCCAACAAACCGCTTTATCTTACAGATGCCCCGACCCACTAAATCCTCATATAACAATTGGTGAGCAAGTCGGGTGATGGCTCTCTTGATCCATTTGCTTTTACAATGCTGTATTGCATTGTGGGAGCTGTTTTTATTTTCTATCCTCCATCAGGAATTCTTTGAGTACCTGGTATTAAAGTGGATGTCCAGAGATTTAAACTTAGCCCAATCCTGTGGTTAGGGGTAAGTGTCTGATTGTGGTGGTCTGACCACTGGAGCCCCCACCAACCAAGAGAATGGGGTAGTATTTTCTCAGATATGAATGGTGTGGCGAGGCTGCTGCTCCCTTCATCTCCATGGGACTGCCATAGAGAATGCCAAAGAGAGTACAGACCATAGCAGTCGCATAGAGATGAATGTAGTGGCAGCGCACATGCTCAACCTCTGCACCATTTCTACAGGGGTCACAAGTACCCCCATTTTCGTGATCTGGGAGGCCCCAGCGGCCAGGCACCAGCCAATCAGACACTTATCCTCTATCCTTTGGATAGGAGATAACTTTACAGGTCTGATCACATGATGGAGTTTGCCATGGAATTTGACGCAAAATCCGTGCTGATTCCTTGGTAAATCTGCATCCTATTATACAGGGCAGATTTTTTTTCCCCGTATGTGTATTTCAAATTCGTGTGCAAAAAAAGGCATGTCACTTCTTGATGCAGATTCCATACCGTTTTGGTGTCAGGTTCTCCGCATGCAAATTTACCCATTGCCAATTTGCATAGCTACAGCAGAAATCTACAGATCAGCTGCGGATTTCGCAAAATACATGCGGAAAAATCTGTGTCTGATTCCGCCAGCTGAATACACCCTACATTTTGGGGCAACCCCTTTAAACCTGCAATGCAGCGTAGCAGAGTATACTCTGCATCCTCTGAACCAGCAGGGGACATCGGTGAGATGGAAGGTTTTTCCACCTGTAAGCTTTGGGTCGACTGGATAGCAGAAGCTGCACTTTTTAATGAAGCACTGGATGTAACTCATAAATGAAGTAGAGAATGTTTCTAGATGTACCGCTGTGGTGTCACCAGGAGAGGCGCTCTCACCTCTTGTGTCCTTTCAGGCCTAGACAAGATTGAGTTCCTGCAGAGCCACGAGAACCAGGAGATCTATCAGAAGGCCTTCGACCTGATTGAGCATTACTTCGGAACGGAGGATGAAGACAGCAGTATTGCCCCCCAAGTAGATCTCAGCCAACAGCAGTACATCTTCCAGCAGCGGGAAACTCCCATGGAGAGATTCCAACTGTAACTAGATCCACCGGGGCTCAGCATGCCACAGAGCTAGATCTCCATCATCCTCCTTCCCGATCCTCCACCATCTGTCGGCCGCGTGCGCGGTTTTATCTTCCCTTTTTACTGCCCTGTAAACCCCTCTTATTTCCTCCCCCTACCCCTCAAAATTTTCTTCAGGTTGCTCTTCCCCTTCTTTAATTTCCAGTTCTTTTAACCCCTTCTCCTCACTGTGCACTCTTTTATCTTGTTTCCTCTTTGACATTTGGCGCTGTCAGTGGAGCTAGGAGGTCTTTCTCCCGGTCCAAGCCTATGCCTATGCCATGACAGAATGGCGTCACCCTTCTGATTGCTTTAACATATCTTCATTTCACCTCCGACTTCAACTACAAGGACGCAGTGACAAAAGGAAAGACCAGACTAACCGTATACGCCTGACAATACCGACAAAGAAAGCCCTGCACCCAGGCGACTGGCGCCGGGTCGTGGGCCCTCTGATACAAGCTGCCCGGCTTCTGTCGGACCTGAAGGTCAGAGAGGAACGATGTAGAGACTTAACTGTATGAAGTCAAGATATACAGGAACAAAACTTCTGTACCAAGAATCTTCAGTGGGATCGGCCATTCACTACTGACCATCTCCATCCCCGGACAGGTGGTTCAGCTCTCACGATGATCTTCAGGCTGCCTTGACTTTTTTTTTTCTTCTTCTTCTTCATTTTGCTACTTAAACATTTTTGTGTCTCTTTCCTCTGACCCCATGAGACTGTGGACGGCTGCTGTCCTTACTCTCTCCCCAGAGACACGACGGACTTTGAAATTCTTTTGTGGAGACTTTTCTAGTGACTCTTTAAATTAAAAAACATGAAAAAAATGACAAAAAAAAAAAAGTTCCCCGTCCCTTGAAACCGACCTCCAAACACACAAACAAGTAAAGAAAAAAAAAGTGATGGGACTGAATCCTTTGCCGCACGCCATGGACGCTGCTTCAGGCTGTGACGTTCCTGAGTGAGGTCTTCGTAGGCAAAGTCGTCTCCTCCTTCCCTTCATCTGTCTGGTTTACAAAGAGAAGCCGCTGTAGGTTAGAGTATATATATATTTTTATTTTATGTTGATGCAGCAATTTTTTTTGTTGCTGTGTAAATTATTGCATTATTTTAATGTAAACATTGTTTATTTTTCCCAAGGCCATTTTAAAGGTCACAGGGTGGTGACACTATAGACATAGAGATCTATATAGAGCATTTCCCTGACTGGACGCTCCTCACGTCCGCGGGGGTCTGGTGCATTTTCTGGATTTGCCACAGTAATTAAACCATGCTCATTTCTCTCCAGTCCATACAATGATTTATATCTATGTAGACTGATGCATTAAAGCACAAACCGCGCATACTTCACCCTCGCTACGCAGCGATCACATGAGGCCGCAGAATGCAAAGCTCGGAATTAGGTTATATGCAGAGATGAGGTCTGTCCCGGGACCCCCAGCAAGGATGAGGTTAAATCTGTTGAGACATGATAAAGAGAAAGATGTTCACACGGCAGAATCCAACATGGATCTTTCAGCCTACATGCACACAGGTAAGAATCTCGTGCGTTGTGAAATGCACACAACTCGCGCAAATATGAACTCCGTTCTTTTAAATGGGGTTATGCACATGAACTATTTTTTCCTCGAAGCGATGCTGCGAGGTTAAAAATCGCTGCGTGTCCTATATTTTGGCGTCCTTCAGAACGCCTCGTTCATTGTTTTCAATGGGATTTTCAAAAGACGTCACATGACACTCGCATGCTGTGTGATGTGATCTTTCCCTTTTGGAATAAATGGGAAACAGTCGCAATCCTCTAGCGGGCGTGAAACGCGCGTCTGAGGATCGCAATGTCACAAAAGTGATGCACGGCATTTTTGAAGGAATAACGCCTCGTATTGGCGTTTAAAATGCATGTTGAGAAGTGCGACATTGGGCCGAGTTTCTCTGCCTGATATCACGCTTGACCGTGTGAATGTAGCCTAAAACCATCGCTAAGCCTCGTGTTTCTGCCACGCATTTTGCCGTGGATCTGTACGCAGATTTAGCTTTTCTGTATGTGGACTCAAGCGGAATGGTATCAGAAATTGTGCACGCAGATTTTGCCTATTGACCAGGTTTTGGATCCACGGCAGAAATAGACTATTAATGCTGCAGTTTTGCAGGCTGAATCTGCGCAAAAACCTGTGTTGCACGCCACCCTGTAAACGAACGCAGAAATAAGGCAATATTCTCAATGCAGAATAAGCTGCATATTTCTGTCGCGGATCTGGATATGGCTTTTAGCCCCATCCACAGGCAAAGGTCACGTGTGGAATTACAATACCGCGTTCAGTGGATAACATGTCGCCTAACGTGTATCTGTACCTGTTAACAGCATAAATCCACATGCAGATTGCGGCAAACTACGGAACTGAAATATGCGGCTCGGCGGCAGTTTTAGAGACGAACCTGCATCAGATTCTGCAGTGTGAACGGTCCATCCAGAGTTCAGCATCAGAAGCACCGCAGCAAACTGTACAGATGCTCTATCGGGAGTATACAGGCCTGCAGCCCAAGAGCTGACAGGCAGCTAAAGTAAGGACACCTATACACATACGCACTGCGACTACATATGGAGATTTCAGAAATCTTCACGCAGTGCGGAAATTTTCTGCAATGAATCCACATTGCAAAATTCTGCAGATTTCTGTTGTGGAATACAAGGGTTAAATCTTGCTGCAAATCTGCAAGAAAAAATGCATCCAGGTCCGTGCGGATCTGATCACTGCGTTTATCTGGCATAATTGCTATGGGTTTTCCCTTGCAGAATGTCTGCAGCGATTACATCAGCTATGCAGGCGGCCCAATTCTGATCAGTGATCAAATGCAAGATGAGTAGAAGGTAAAGCAGTCGCTCAACAAGGAGCACACGGCATTGGCAGCGATGGGCAGGGCATTGGCAGGTAGGTTCTTCTATCTGCTTCCTTCCTAGTCGCTGTTAATGTGCATCCTCGGGGGGCTTTACACGGGCAGACAAATAGCTCAGATTGCTGCGATCAGCGAAAATATGAACGTTCGTCGTTTAGTGTAAAAGAATACAAGGATGATAATCAGTTCTTCGTTTAGTTATACATGCCTAAAATCCGAACCGTGAATCGGCCCATGTGAACAGGCAGTTGGTCATCTATGAACGACTGCCTGTTTACTGTGAATGGAGGCGGTTGGCCACAGCGATTCCCGGTCCACTCCGCCACCATTCACTGAGCGATGATCGTTTCTATGTAAAAGCGCGGGAATATCGCTGGGACGACCTTTTGGGCATCTGCACCCGACAAGTCGTCCTCTGTAAAAGGACCCTAAGTCACTGACCGGCTGTGATGTGATTGTCACAGCCTCATTAGCTTCAGTGTATTGGAATCAGGTGCCTGGGTTCCCATTTTAAAGGAGTTTTCCAGACTGCGCTGGATCTCAGAGCCGGGCTACACAGGGGCTGAGCGGAAGCCGCTGCTCCCACATCTGTGTAGTGGCCGGCGCCTGTAATTGCAGGCACAGATCTCATTGGGACCCCAGCCTGCAATTGCAAGCGAAGCTCCTCTTGATTTCAATGAAGGCTGCGCCTGTAATTACGAGTGCCAGCCACTACGCAGATGTGGGAGCAGCGGCTTCCGCTCCGACCCCGATGAAGCCCAGCACTGCCTGGAATACCTCTTTAATGAAACCAGTCAGTGAACACAGAGAAAGCAATAACAATAGCAGTTCCCATTATGTTGCCAGGGGAATTATGGGTAAAAAAATGAAATGGCTACACTTGCATGATAAGACTTTTCCAGTAACCCCTCAGTGCTCAGTGTTGTCAGCATAGTCTGTGTTATGTGCCCCTAGTGGCCATTGAACGGCTTTGGGAGGTTCTCTGCAGCTCATTGTGGGGCTCCTCCAAGAAAGGCCCAACTGTGGAAACCCCTCGCTATTCTTGCAGTTGCATGAAGTATAATGCACGGTCTCTGCGGCATCACTGTCATTCCTGCAGCCTAATGCCCCCGAGCTTCTGATGTCCCAAGAAGGACAGACGTCAGAGGCTGCGCTCTTATCTGCGGAGCTGCAATCTTATCGCCTTGGAGTGCCTCCAGCTTTACAAGTTACCTTATGGAAAAGACAAACTGCAGAAGCTGCGGGGCGGCAAGGTCGGATCTCCAGGCTGAGGCCGCTCTCACACAGGCGTTCACAAAACTGCAGCGTTTTACCACGATTTTGAGCAGCATTTTCAAACGCATTGTACATAGAGATGAGCGAGTATACTCGCTACAGGCAATTGCTCGATTGACCATTGCCTTTAGTGAGTACCTGCCCGCTCGAGACTGAAGGTTCGGGTGCCGGCGGCGGGCAGGGAGCTGCGGGGGAGAGCGGGGCAGGACGGAGGGGAGATCTTCCCCCCCCCCCTCCCCCTGCTCCCTCCTGCTGACAGCCGCTACCCACCGCTCCCCCGCGCCGGCACCTGAACCTTCAGTCTCGAGCGGGCAGGTACTCGCTAAAGGCAATGCTCGCTCGAGCAATTGCCTTTAGCGAGTATACTCGCTCATCTCTAATTGTACAGCTTTCAATAGTGTTTTTTAATGCACCCCATCATTGTGATGGGTGATGAGGTGCGTTAAGAAGCACTAAAACGCACGAAAATTGAGCAGACAGCGCTCAAAAATCACGGCGTTAAAACGCTGGTCTGCGAGGTCATTGAAATCCATTGAGGCGTTGTACAGCGTTTACGTGGCACAAAGCGTTGTGTGTGAGAGCGGCCTAAAGCCATCCTGTAGATCACCCAGCCGGGCGCCCAGTGAGGGTCCTTTTACACAGGACGACTGCCGAGCGCTAAAATGCCTGACGGCCCTCCCAAGGATCAGGGTTCACAGGCGTGATAATTGCTCGCTGAATGGAAGTGGAGCATGCTGGGATCTCTTCCGGCCGCCCGCCTTCACAGTAAACAGGCCGTTTATGAATTACCATTATCGTCAGGTTTTGGTGCCTGCGTAAAATAAATGACAAACGGTAAGCGAGTGACTTATCTTTCATCATCCCATCGGTGGCCATGTTTACACTGAACGACTAGAGTTGAGTTGCATCTGAGCAATAATCGTTGCGTGTAAAGGGGCCCTTACTTATGATAGTTCTGCAGGTCCTTAAACCGTATTCATCTCCTAACAGCATTTTATACATAGAATGAGTATACATAAAGAATAGAGTCACTGTGTATATGTGTGTACTGATCCGGAGTATAAGGCTGTTCTATACTCCAGAGCTGCACTCACTATTTTGTTGATGGAATCACTGTGCACATGCGTTACTTATCCTGTACTGGTTCTGAGTTACATCCCGTATTATCCTCCAGGGCTGCACTCACTGTTCTGCTAGTGGAGTCACTGTATACATTTGTGTACTAATCCGGAGTATAAGGCTATTCTATACTCCAGAGCTGCACTCGCTGTTCTGTTGCTGGAATCACTCTGCACGTGCATTATTACTTTACCTGTGCTAATCCTGAGTTACATCCTGTATTCTACTCCAGAGCTGCACTCACTATTCTGCTAGTGGAGTCCTGTACAAACAAATTGCATTATGTATCCTCTATGGATCCTGAGTTATAGCCTGTATTATACTTCAGAGCTGCACTCGCTATTCAGCAGGGTTCAGATTTTAAAGCACCCAACATTCTGGAAAGTATTTTATTTTTTTTTTTACACCCAGTAATGTAATACATATATGCACAGTGACTCCACCTACAGAATAATTAATTCAGTTCTGGTGCATAATACAGGATCAGTAATGCATATACACAGTGCCGCCACCTGCAGAACAGTGAGTGCAGCTCTGGAGGGTAATACAGGATGTAACTCAGGATAAGTAGTGTGTGTACACAGTGACTCCAGCAGCAGAATAGTGAGTGCAGCTCTGGAGTATAATACAGGATGTAACTCAGGAGCAGTAATATGTATATATACAGTGACTGCAGCAGCAGAATTGCGAGTGCAGCTCTGAAGTATAATACGGGCTTAGTAATGCAGCTATTAGGTTGTTTGTGGAGTAATTCTCTATGTGCGTGATAAATGAGGCAGTAGACTATGTGATACATAACACCCTAGGAGTTCCTTCTCGTCCCCGACTTTGTTCCCACACCGCTTCCTCACTCCCTCCGGCCACAGCAACTATGGGAGAACCAGACCAGAAGACGGATCCCTCTCAAGCAATAAGGCCCTCGTAAGATCTCGCACCCGGCCAAGGAAACGTCATCTCCTCTTATTTACTTTGGTTTTCTTCTTTTGTGCCACAGACTCTGCTGGTGTCGCCGAGACACGGATGCCGCTCTCCATCCTTCCGTCTTACTTGTCATTTTTACCTGTTAAAACTTGAGTAACTGACTTTTTTTTATCAGGAGCCAAACTTTAAAGGCCAAGAGCATTACCCTGGGCGGGAGCAGAGCCCAGCACACTGCACTACGGGGAGAGCGCGGCAGCAATCCTCCTTCCCTTGACTGCACTTTCAAACTCTTTTCGGACTGGACGCTCGTCCTTTCTTTGGGGGGAAACTGATCTGTAATTTAATTTTGGGACAGATTTTCAGTTGGACACAAACTTCCAAAGTTCTGCTTGTCAAGCTGTAATGTTCGGTACGTACTTGTCGCCTGAGAGGAACCTTAACCCTTTGCCAGCTGAGGTCACAATGAGGGTTAGTGCTGCTGTCTAGTGCTATGTCCATAGAATTTCAAGGAATCGCTGCTTCAGGAGGTAATTTAAAATAACACGGCTGCTAAATGCTAAGACTACACGGGGACTTCGGCTGGGTCATGTGACCATAGATCCCTATGTAGGGCTTTGGCCTTACGCTTTCTTCAAAGTCAATGGGGTCATCCTGGGACTAGATAGTTACCGTGTGACATCGACCCGCAGCTCACAAAAAAAATCCACAGTTTTTTTTCTTTTCTTTCTTTTTTTGTGAAGATCACGAAAACCTGTGAGTCCCACTACAACCCCATTGACTTTAATGAGAGTTCAAGGTCACAGGCCTAGATAGTGATGTTCAGTCGTGCAGCCAATTTCACTGTCTAGCCCCAGCCAAAACCAGCAGCCCACAGTCAGAGGTTGTGTGCTATATTACAACCCGGTCTCACCAACTTCATGTGGGCCGAGCTGCGGTACAAGAGATGTGGCTCCTGCTGATTTTGGACTTATGCAGTCCTGGGTTTTAAAGAGACTGTCGGCTACTATCAGTCCTATAAGCTAAAGTTATGGGCCCAAAGCCGCCGAGGATGTAAGTTTTATACTTGCTTTCCTTGGTGTCCGTGCGCTAAGTAGTCCTTCTGCACTAATCTTAAGATAGGAGGACTACTTAGCGAGCACCACCCAGTCCTCTCAGCGCAGCAGCGGATGACCGCTGGCACCGTGGAAGGCAGGTATAAAATGTACAGGATCAGCTACTTTGAACCCATAAGATTAGTTTATAGAGCTCAAGGAAGGTGACAGATTCCTCTTAACCCGGGCAAACTCTGTGAAGTGATTCTCCAGGCCACAAACTTCCCTCATCTACGTCTAATTGTAATAAACCCCAACATGAGCCTTAGGGTGATTACCCACTAGCGGTTTTTTTCTGCTGCGAATTTGCTCCTATTTTTTCTTCCAATTGTCAATGGGACTTCCTAATGTTAAAACCGCGACGCGACGCAACTTTGCGTTTTTAACATTAGGAAGTCCCATTGACAATTGGAAGAAAAAATAGGAGCAAATTCGCAGCAGAAAAAAAACGCTAGTGGGTAGTCACCCTAAGGCTCATTTACACCAGAGGTTGTATACGCAACCCTGCTATGAAACAGAGCGAGGAATTAAAAACACGTCCTACTGCGCATACCTGTGTGATACACGGTCTCTGCCAGCATTTAACCGATATGTTTGTTGACATGCAGCCTTAGGGTGCCTTCAGACGACCGTATATCGGCCAGGTGCCGGTATACGGCGTCCCTCTCTGCAGGGGGAGGAGGCTGGAAGAGTCGGGAGCAGGAACTGAGCTCCGGCCCCCTTCTCCGCCCCTCAATACTATTTGCAATGGGAGGGGGCAGAGCTAAGTTTCAGAACTTGGCTCCACCCCCTCTCATATCGGGTACAGCTATACGGTCGTTTGAAGGTGCCCCAAGGCTGTTTTTGCACGGACGGGCTACGAAATTGCATGTATGTGAAGCCCATGGTTTCCAGTGGGTTCTTCCACACATGTGATGGCTTGTAGGCTGCTACATTGCGAGACTGCAAAATCATGGCATGCTCTATACAGCTGCGATTTGCTATGTTTTGTGGGGCTTGTTTTCCTATGGAGCCTCCTTGTTTATCGCATCCCGCAAACTAGCGATTTTCATGTGATTTTAGCATTAGAAAGTCCTATTAACTTTCTTGCTATAAAATTGCGGGTAGCAGCAGGGAAGCTATAAAATCCCAAGAAAAAAAAAAAAGCAGCACTGACCCTACAAAATCGTGTACATAGCGGATTTATCGCTGCCGCCTGTGTGAAAGAGGCCAAAGTGATGAATTGTGCAGGACACAAAACAGGAGTGAATACAACGCGACTGGACACCTGGGGGCGCCGCTGCCCTCCTGTCTTCCTCCTTACAATAAGACCGTATTCATATGGCTGTATTTCCCATCTGTATATGGTCTGTGTATTTCTGGGACTGTATATGGATCCATTATAGCCTATGAGGTTATTCACATGGCCAAGTTTTCACAGGGACTGACCTGCTGCATGTCCTGTTCTGGTCAGTAACAGACTAGAACAGCACATACACTGCGCCCGCCCCTCGGATAGCGCACTGACGGGGAGAGTCGCATACAGCTTTCTGAATGAGGTCTACATTTTTCTCCTTATTAGTGAGCTGTAATCTTATTATTCTAAAAGTATCAAAGTGCAGGAACGTCGCTCCATGCTGTGTAACCCAGTGCTGGTCTGCAAGCCTGGACACTACAACACCCAGCAGGCCAGACACATCCCCATTAGACCCTGTTTATACTTGTCCTTATCTGCCTGTTGCAGTCACTTACTGGTCAAATGTCTTCAACTTGGGGCTCTTCATCTCTTGTAGAACTACAACTCCCAGCATGCCCTCATTGTATTTGTTATTGACTACAAGCACAGTGTCGTTTGAGCATGCAGTCATGTTCCTCTGCTTCATCTCTTCATGGTAACCTGCAGCGTAAGACGTGGCTGCAGGATCAGCTTGTAGTCTGTAACTATGCATAGGTCTGCGTCACATCTGTGTACCCAACAAGAGAGAAGACAAAGTGTAAAGCCCCATTTACACAACGATTATCACTCAACAGTCGTTTAGACAATGGCGTATGAGCAATAATCGTTGTGTATAAATGTTACCACCATTCACTCTTCGGCTTAACGATGATTTTAAGGTGAGCCTAAAATCCATCATTCAGCCGGAAAGTAGATAGCAGGGACCGCACGCTGTGTTCTGTGCGGGAGCGCTGATTACATTGTATTCAGCTGACAGCCCCTATGAGAACATAGGAGCTGATTGCAGAGCCCAGACCACCTGCTGTGTTCTGCAAGCAGCTCCAGGAAGCCCATTTACATGCAAATGAAGCTAATAAAGTGCTAAAGGACATTAATGTCCATTAGTACTTTATGCAAAATCATCACTAGAACTGTCAACCTTTCAATAGTTTGAAAGATTGTCTTTGCATGTAAATGGGCCTTAACTAAGGCTGTATTTACACTGCCGCCAGCGACTTGAGCCCGAGGTTTGTCGGTGTGACTCACATTGCACAGACCACGGACACCGCACCTCTGCACGTTCTATTTGCACATGAGATTTGGATGAAAATTGGACATGCTGCAACTTCTCCGTCTCACAGCATCGCTGCAAGAGAAAAATCACCCATGGAAGTAGTCATTGCAAACAACAGGGTCTAGTTTCATGTGATTTCTGTGCGTCTAGCAACACACAAGACTTGCATGAGGATATCTGCTGTGTAAATATGACCTCAAGGTGCTGAAAACCTCTGTCATGGCAAAAGCTTTGATCAGTGGGGGTCCCGGACCCCGTGAACCGGCAGACATTTTTAAACCATTTAGTTACCCTGTAATAAAGACAGTTTGCAAAATTGCTTTCTTTTTTATCCTCTGGAGCAGTTAAAGCACGGCCCATTGTTCTCAGTGGTGAAAGGGTTAAGTCACCTCGCCCCAGGCGAAAGTAGGACTTTTTTTTTTTTGCTCTCATTTCCTGTGTGAGTCGCAGACGTGATTTCTTTCCATTATTACAAACCAGGAACTTTGGAAGGGAAAAAAAAACAACTACTTTTTGTTTTTAATTGAAAGATTAAAACCTTTTACTGAGAGAATCAAAGCACATAAACCATTTCTAGCGAGAAACCCAGCGAACAGGAATCTTCTGCAATCACCAGTAAATAAAAATCACTTCCATCTTGTGCCTCTCGTGCTTATTTCATGGTGGGGAGGGTGAACCAATATGGCAGCCATATGTGAGCATCATTTATTACACCTGCGTCCATAACTTGTCATCCCCATCCCTGTGAGACACCTAAGGGCACTGGCACATGGGCTCTCTTTAAAGGGATGGCTGAGCATCAGATATTGTCCTCAGCAAAGGTCATCACTAGAAGATCCTTGGGGGTCTGCCGCCCCCCCCCCCCTTATCAGCTAATTGTGGCAACTTGTTTATTGGTCCCATTCAAGTCAATTAAATTGAGCTAGTCTGAAAGGTACAGAGCTGCTCCCACTCTGACTCTTGTGAATCGCCGCACTATCAGCAGGTGGATCAGCAGATCGGTTGGGATCGTGAATGATGGACCCCAGCCAATCAACTATTGACCTATTCTGAGGATAGGTCATCAATAGTATTGCCCCTGGGAAACCCCTTTAATTATTTAATATAATCTTTAGAGAGATTGGAGCTTTGCTTTTGTAATACCAAGTTAAGGTCCTTTTACACACAACGATTTATCACTCAAAAGCCATCTTTTGAGCAATAATTGTTGCGTGTAAATGTGCCCATCTTTCAGTTTTCTGCCGAACAATGATTTTCAGTTTGGCATGAACGCCATAGTTCAGCAGAAGAGCTGATAAAGCCAGACCGCACTCTGTGCTCTTCCCGAGGGGCCCGGATAACATTGTCTCAGCTGTCAGCACCACAGCTAAACAAGAGGGAATGTATTCAGAGAACAGACCACCCCCTGTTCTCCGAATACAGCTCCCAGCAGCTCACATGCTACTAATAGGCATTAGTACAAATTAGTAGTTTATGCAAAATGATCGCTCAAAAGCCATCTTTTCAGTGATCATCTTTGTGTGTAAAAGGGCCTTTATAAATACCTTGATAAGCATGATACAACTGTAGCTGCCTGCAACCACCAATAGGGTGGTCACTTATTATTTTGAATGTATAAAGAGTATACAGTAAGCTCATGAGCTCCCTCTGCTGGTAGTTGCAGACAGAATTTTATCATTTCTCATGTATGCAGAGGTTTTGGAGCTCTGTATTGAAAAAAAAAAAAATGGATCTCAGGTCACAATACAGATCGATTAAGGCAGTGTTCCCATCTTTAATATTTGTGGCCACCTCTAGCTTCCTCATTGTGAGAAGATTTACTAGTTGCTTTCCTATAGAAATGAATGGAGAGGCGGCTGCACATCACCCTCTAGATTGGAATCTATGGAGATTACAAAAAAAAATGCCGTCACTTCCATAATCTCTATGGGGTTTGTATGGAGAAACGAAAAATGTTATTTATTGGTGGCCATTCAGTACTGTGCAGACGGGGTGGGGAAAACGCTGCAAAGTAAGATTGGTTTCAAATTGAGAAGGCTGTTTTGAAGGCGGATGCTGTTTTGAAGACAAAGGGCGGCCACACCAAATACGGATACAATTTAGATGTTACTTTTGTTCCGTCACTTTATTTTTGTCAACAAAATGCAAACTTTTAAAACTTTACAAATCATTCTTACTTTGCAGCATTTTTTCCGCACCTGCCTGACACTTTTGCGCAGTTACTGTTCATTTAAAGAATGCAGCGGACTGATGGTAATGGCTTACACATTATACATCACGCGGGATCAGAATGCCGTCCTACCACGGTTCCTCTAAAAAAAAAAAAAAATGAGGAAGTTGCCGCAGTGGTAAATGGTTCATTTATTTTGCACAAATGGTAATTATTGTCACACAAGAGCCCAGTGATAGCGGGGAGCAGCCAATCAGGAAAGGTCCTCCCCACTCACCCCAGATCACAGGCGAGGGGAGTCCAGGAATCGGAGGTCTTGCTGCTGGATGGAGGGTCCTGCTCCTGTCTGTGATGTAGAAGAAAAACTAAAACCACAGGAATTTCATACCTTGCAGATAACAGATTAAGCAGCGCCCCCATGTGAGGACCTTCCATACTGCAGCCTAGATCTCAGCTTCTTGAAGCCTAGTACTATAAAAGGAGTCGACTACAGGCCCGATTCATTCGTGGAGATGTACCTGTATAGGAGGTCAGGGCCTTCTGGTCACATTTGTAAAAAGGTACTAGATGCTTTGATCCCCTCTTTGTGCCCCCCCCCCCCCCCCCAAGCAGTGTACGCAGTACTATCACTCATGGTAAATACTTGGACCACAGCACAGGATGAGGCCATTGTCACATCTGGGGAATCAACGTCACTACGGCTACAATCTATATGCCACTGGAGGTCGAATCCCGTGTGTCCCCATCGCGCTCCGTGCTGCAGCTACTTCTCAGATTCAGCGTTTTGATGAGCTTTCCTCTCCAAGTTCCTCCTGGTCAAAGTTTCTTGCTGCTTGGCGGCCTGCAGAAGAAAGAAATGCAACTGGTTTCAGTATCACCAAATAACACAAGAAATTCTGATTATTTTTGGAAAATGCCTTTGTGATATTGGGCGTCTAGATGTACGTAGAAAGCTCTGCAGAACAGGTGAGTGTCCAGGACTCTACTGAGGATATAATCCTCCAGCAGCTCATCAATAGTGGATCCGCAGTGGTTCTGAAATGGACTCAGTTTGCCAGACCCACCGTTTGTAGGGTAGCAGCCCGGGTTGGTACTGCAGGCATAGCTCCTAGTGAATTCATTGCAACACCAGCCCAGGCCACTGCACAACAGACAGAGCTGCCGCCTCCTTCCAGCTCTGTCAGCAATGACAGCTGGCCCGATAGCTGATTGGTGGCGGTACCGGAACCCTGCTGATCAACTACTGATAACCTATCCTGATCATCAATAGTAAAGTCACAGAGAACCCCGATAATGTCAGATTAAAAGAATTATTTGTATTTGCATTGTTAATTGTAGGGAAACTTTAACCCCTTATCGGGACTTGTATAGTGCTTTCCCGGTGGCCGTTCACAGGACTTCTGGGGCTTCAGAAGAAGGCGGCTGCATCTTGTGTTCTGCAATCCCAAAACCCAAATTATTGCTAATGGTCTTGGGCATCGATCCAGGACCAATAAGATTGGTCACAGATCATGTGACCCTGCTGTTCAACTTCTAAGGCTCAATTCACATCAATGATTTCTGTCCTCGCGGCAGAGAACAGGAGTTGTTAAAATTCCCATTGATTTTAATAGTAGAGAAAAAAAATGAATAAAAAAAAAAAACACTTCCGTTCACACCAGTTTGCATCCAACCCCCTAAGTGTTGTATTTTTTTTTCCCTCCCCCACCCCCCCCCCAAAAAAAAATACTCGCAGTCTACCATGTTATTTCTTTCGTTCAAACTAAAGGAACCATGATGTAGCGGTAATTTCCGTATTTTTGTTTATTTACATCAAAGTCAATGGGAAGGAGATGCAGACAGAAGGATTTCTGTTTCTATGCGCCATTTATTCCTTTAGGCAGATGCCTGGTTTTTTTTATTGGCAAATGCAGAGTGTAATAGATGGATTTGTAGCAAACTGATGAAACGGAAACAAAAACTAAGATTTAAAAAGTACCTTTTTAATGGATCTGTCAAACTTTTTCTCTAAAAACACTTGGGCCACTCTCACACAACTCTAAGCAAAACGTTGCTATTTTGCTTTTGTTTTCAGCCGCAGCGGGTTTTATCACACCCCATCATTGGGATGGGTGAGGAGGTGCGCTAGACACGGCAAAGTAGAGCTTTCCAGCACCGTGATCGAGGAGTCTACGAGGCCTCATTGAAAATCAATTGGAGAGTTATACTGCAGTAAAAAACGGATGTGTGAGAGCGGCCCAAGAGGTTGCAGTGAATAGCGACCGCAGCATCTAACAAAAAAAAAAAAAATTATATATTATATAAATAACACACACACACACGGGACCGCAGTAATCCGAATGACCCACAGAATAAGATGGAATTATTTATTCTGCACCACAAAGAAAATAGCAGATTTGCTTATTTTTTTCTCTCCTCTGCCCCCTTCAAAAATGTGTCAGTAAATTATATGTACCCCAAAATGGTACCAACAAAAGCTATAACCTGTCAGAGCTGCTGGGGTTTTGGTTTTGCATCACCCTAAAGAAATAAGATCAAAGCTAATCAATACGTTACATATATGCCCAAAAAGGGCACCACTGACGGTGAAATCTGCCTGCAGAAAAAAAAGCAAAAAAACAAAAAAAAAAAGCTCTCAATCGGCTACATCGATGACAGAATAGAACGATCAATGTCTTTTGAAGGAGGTGAGGTTTAAAAAAAAAAAACAAAAACAAAAAAAAACTTCCTATTACTAAAAGCCCGTGCGATATAAAGGGGTTAACCTGAAAACGTGATAACAGGCATCTGTACCAGTCCTAGTTCTGCAGGGTATCAGTACTTTCTCAGAGGCGGCTGCAGGAAGTGACAGCCGGCACAGGGAAGGTTGTGATAAGCAGCCAGGGTGATACAAGGACAACACAGCCCATTGTGTGCCCCATAGCCTACCCAATACCTGCACAGGGGGCACAAGAACGGCACAGACTACAGCGCATCTCTACTGCGGACGTGTGACCTGTGTCCCTTCAGCGAGGAGCATCTGAGAACACGGAGCGACATCCAATATGACCGCAGCCGGACTCCAAAACTGAAAATCCACGCAGTTCTGCAGCAGCTCCTCCCCCTGTACTCACACAGCCTGCGAGAAGTATTTATCCGCAAGATGCATGGATCTTCTCTGGAAAAACTTTAGTTTCCTCCATGTGTAACTGACATAATGGCGCTGTTACACCATTCAAAAGCTGAGGTTTTTCAGTTTTTGTTTTTAATTATTGATAAACAATTTAATTTCTCTCTTTTAGCCAAATCTTGCCACTGATTTCTCTCCCTGTTCCACCGAAGCAATTCTCTTTAAACTTCGCATACATATTCAGTATTGTAGCCATGGATTCTGACTGCAAATATTAAAGCCCCGATGGTTTGTAACCCGCAGAGGACAGTATGGGACCAGGGTGGCTAAAGAACAGGTTACTAGCATTACACCCCACAACTCATTGTATAAGCCCTGCCCCTCTATATGGACCTTTTGGGGGGGGGGGGGGGTTACCCTTGTTAGTCCAACATTTGTGGGATCCAAATTAATTATTACGATATTAAAAATTCAGATATTATAAAGTGTGGTACAAGAAAAGATACCAGAAGTGAGGCCTAGATGAATGCTGTAGGGGCGCAGGACAAGGCGACTAGAAGACGGGGGGAAACTGCCGTGCAACAGGAAATACTAGAGAAAGCAAGGCAGAAGGGTCAGGACACTTATCACATGTGTATGAAGGGGTTAATATACGTGCCCATCGCCCTATTCATGAAATAGCCATTCAGTTCCCGTTGTCCCCTAATGGGCCAGAAGTCATTTTCTCAATTCATTCCTATGAGACTCTTCCTTGCGCCAAAGGAATTAAGAATAGGATTTCCGGTACACAGAGGACGCCGGAGGATCTGGCTGGTCACCGGGGAACGGAACCGAGCAGATCGCAAGTTCATTAACTGCACCATTATGTGCTACATGTAATTACACACGGAGGAAGCCATAAGATGTTCCCCTGCGGTGCTGCTTCGGAAAGATTGCAGTCACACATTGTGATCAAATCTCAGGTTTTTTTGCTGCAATTACCACAAACTTGCAACAAAATCCCAGGAAAACCACGGTGAAAAATATAAATGATGGTATTGATTATCCGATTAGACCACAATGCATGAAAGCATCCTAAAGTGACCGCCATGCAGCACAAGGCCTCCAGGGGAACTCGCTGCATAACTACTCATCCCCCTTCCTTTGGCAAACCAAGGCTCATATATGATGTGCAGCTTGGGGCAACTGGAACAAGGCATCAAATATGGTCAACCCCCCACCCCCACCCTCAGGAGTGGACCCTCTAG
The DNA here is from genome assembly GCF_035609145.1 of Eleutherodactylus coqui. NCBI lineage: Eukaryota > Metazoa > Chordata > Amphibia > Anura > Eleutherodactylidae > Eleutherodactylus > Eleutherodactylus coqui. The sequence continues at coordinate 39,114,547 of NC_089840.1, forward strand.
GGTTCCCCAAACATCTAACAGTCATTGCTTGTCTAGCTTAGGTCCCCTCCATCAGAACATTCCAGGTTTCCATACAGGATCCTCATCTATTAGCCGGAGTAGAGACTGGCAAAAACCAGCGCCTCTCATTGGAGGACCCAGCATGTCTATATACATAATGGACTTGTACTACTTAAATTCCCCTGTGGAGGCACTGCAGAGGAATTGAGCACTTGTTGCTGTTCTCCTGCATGTTACAGATTACTATTGCATAGCTCAGCATGGGGACACCCCCTAATCAGGAGTCCTTTAACAAAGAGGGACAAGAACCCCAGGAATGTTAAAGGGCACCCTCCAAACTAAACCAAAAACGATCAACTGCAGAAATGACTGAAATACCAGAGTCCCTTCCTCCCCCCTAAATCTGTAGTCTCCCGATAGAGAAGCCGCTTCCTGGATACATAAAGGAGCCAAAACCTCAGCTATTAATACACAACTCATCGACCCGGGACTCCCTGCCAAGCTCCGAGAACACAAGGCAGTGCAGTGGGCACAGCGCCAGGATGACAGAGATGGAGCCAGGCACCGCTGTCCTGTGCTCACCTGAGATAAAGTGGCTCTATAGACGCCCCCAATAACATGTATTCTAATGGGGAAAGGGATAGAAAAGGACTTGTTCTAATTACAACATGTAACCATCTGTGAGATTTTCCCACATCAGGAGATGCAGAAAGGAGTTTTTCCAGATCTGTGAGCGCATCCTGTGGGGATCATCTTCCCTGCATGTCCAGGGTTACTGATGACCAATGAGACAGACCAAATCCCCATAGATCCCAATACGGATACCTGCCCCATATTGGTCCCATGACCACCAGGAGCAGAAATCAGTGTGGAAACAATGCCGTAGTGAATGTTCACCAGCAGAATAGTGAGTGCAGCTCTGGAGTATAATACAGGATGTAACTCAGGATCAGTACAGGATATGTAATGTATGTACACAGTGACTCCACCAGCAGAATAGTGAGTATACTACATTACATATCCTGCAATAATCCTGACTCCACAAGCAGAACAACAAGTACAGCTCTGGAGAATAGGGGGATCTAATTTTGGATGAGTACCTGATAAGTAATGTCATGTATGTACAGTGACTTCCAGTAGCTCTTGAGTACAGCTCTGGGGGAGAGGGACTTAGTAAATATGGAGCACATGCTGTACACCAACATGTAACACTGACCCAACATGAAGGTAATTAACCTACCCATACAGAACACAGGAGACGATTACAGTGTATATTAGTTGTCTGGCCGGCTACCAGGGATGCTACATGTAACAGTAATTGCACCATCGGTGTCCAGCAAGTCCTAATATAATCCTCATCTCAGCACATTACATATTCATTACCACCATAGTAACCCGGGATTACACCCGAGACGGTGCCCGCTGCTAACCTTCTTCCCAGTTATGACCATCACGACGCAGCCCAAGATGGTCATAAGCATCATCAGCATCGAGAATTTGATTCGTGCTTTGTTCTTTGCAGCATCCAACGCCTGAAACCTGGAAGAGAACAGACATCATTTATACAGAGATGCCCTGGGTGGCAGATTGTATCTTTATGCCCCATCTATGCCAGCGCAGCCTTATACACATTGGGTTTAAATCACTTATCCTGCTCAAACAGCTGAGGCTTTGTCACAATGTATAAATGTAGACAATTCTCTGCAAGTTGAACCCAGCAGCAGAACAAACAATGTCGCCAATCCTGGCGGCCGGGCTTGTATCTACATGGACGCATTGTAGGAAACGCTTAGCTAAAGGGTTCGAGGCAGATTCTTGGACTAAGATATTGATGGCCCATCTTCCAGATATCTCATCAATATCATAAATCAATATTTAGGGGGCCACCACCAATCAGCTGTTGGAGGAGGCTGCGGCGCTCGTGTGAGCATGGCGGCCTCTTCTCAGACATGTGACATCACATTTATTGGCCTGGGAGCAGCTCAGTCCCATTCAACTAAATGGGATTGAGCTAAAATGAAATATAATATTATATCCAAGTGGCAGCCCCCCCACTGATCTGATCTTGATGACCTAACCTGAGGATGGATCATCAATATCTTGGAAAACCTCTTTAAAAACTTAAATTCACACAAAAATGGATGAGTCCTTTAAGTTCATAATTGAGGTGACTTCCAGCGCATTAAAGGGATTCCCTAGAATGGATAATCCCTTTAAAGAGACAGAGGCTTCTTCAGCAGCCCAGACCATTGTTTTTTGTAGTCTCCTAGAATGACGGTGTGCGGTGCCAATTCTCCATCACTTCTTATAATACTCACGTCACAAATTCAGGGATGTCGGAATCGTTCTTAAATTGTCCTCCCCAGACCAAAACCTTCCTCTCAAACTCGGTGGGTTTGTGTTGAGGAACTTTAAAGGGTGAACCTGCCGAATAAAGAAGGTGAGTGATAAAGAGGGAAATGGGGAGAAAGAAGTGGTGGTGTAGCTGGATTGGTCTACAGGCCTGCGAGCCTGACTTCTATACCAGGAGAGATCTTTAAACAAGTTATTAAACAGAATGTATGCAAGTACTTGGATGAACATGGAGTCATTAACCAGAGCCAGCATGGGTTTGTAACAAACAAGTCATGCCAGACTAATCTAATTTCCTTCTATGACAGAATCACTGACTATGTTGATCAGGGTAATGCGGTGGATATAGAATATCTTGACTTCAGTAAAGCATTTGACAAAGTATCTCATAACATACTTATTGAATAAAGGACCAAATATGGGATTGGCAAGGCAACTGTTAGGTGGATTCACAACTGGCTGAGTGACCGTACTCAGAGTGGTCATAAATGGCTGCACATCCAAGTGGAAGAATGTATCAAGTGGGATACCACAAGGCTCTGTCCTAGGCCCAGTGTTGTTCAACATTTTTATAAATGATCTGGAGGAAGGAATTGATGGGAATCTGATCAAATTTGCTGACGACACAAAGCTAGGAGGGATCGCAAACACCAGGGAAGAGAGAGAGTATTCAAAAAGATCTAGAAAAGCTTGCAGTGTGCGGCGACTAACAGATCCTACATCTGGGCAAGAAAAATGAAAAAAAAGCACATATAGAATGGAAGGAACTGGGCTTAGCAGCAGCACATGCGAATAAGACTTGGGTATACTAATAGGTCATAGACGGAACATGAGTCAACAATGTGATGCAGCATCCAAAAAGGCAAACACAATTATGTCAGAGCCAGGAGCAGGAACTGAGCTCCCGCCCCCTCTCTGCCTCCTCTCCGCCCCTCTACGCCCCTCTGCACTATTTGCAATGAAAAGAGGCAGGACCCTTCCCCACCTCTCCCCATTGCAAATAGTGCAGAGGGGTGCAGAGGGGCGGAGAGGAGGCAGAGAGGGGGCGGGAGCTCAGTTCCAGCTCCTGGCTCTTCCATCCCCCCCCCTCCCCCTGCAGATGAGGAGGACGTATATCGGCTCGGCGTGAAAACCAAGCCGATATATGTTCGTGGGAATGCAGCCTAAGTGAATGAGAACTGAACGAGTGCGATTTAAACCAAACGATTTGTGAACGAGGCAACGATGATTTTTATGCCTGCCTAAAATGAACGATGAATGAACAGCGAACTATTTATCATTCATCGTTCATTCTCTAGCTGCGTTCAAACGAGCGAAAGTGAACGATGATCGCTTAGCGTACACAATAGTCGTTCCGCGTAAAAGTGTCAAGGGTGGACAATGCAGCCACACATGAACGTCCTCCAGTGTTCAATTAAGGCATTTCTTCTTTACTGGTTATATCACAACTTGCTGAGGTCACAAGAGGTTAAGTCATCATGCAGGACAGCGGGGGCCCACTGGTGCTTAAAGGGGTATTCCCAAATATCTCCTATCCCTAAAATAGGGAATAAAAGTCTGAAGGTGGGGGTCTGACCACTGAAACCCTCACTGATCCCAAAAACAGGGTTTCTGTGTCCCCCTCTCCTCCCATCGGCTCAGTGCACCCCCTGCAGTGAGGAGAAGAACAAACGGAGTGACAATTGCATATGCATTGGACCACTGGAGATGCTGAGTACAAGCCGTTCCCATCAGCCCCACTGAGATGCATGGAGAGGCGGCCGCACATGCTCAACTGTTCCATTCAATATCCTCCTATCTGCAGGGAGAGCAGCGATCATGTAGTGAAGGAGGACACGGGAGCCCTCTTCTCAGGATCAGGGGGATCTCAGCTGTGAGACCCCCACCTATCAGAATTGTATCCCTGATCCAATGGACAGGGATAAAAGTCAATTTTGGGAATACCCCTTTAGTAAGCAAGCTAAATATACTATAAGTTTCATAACCGCCATAAACACAGAAGTGTAAAACACCGTGCAGAGGAGGAGGGAAGGGATAAGGATTCCTACACAACCCAGTCATTGGGGTGCGTTCACACATGGCGGATGTACTACGCAGTATCCACAGTGGAAACATCTGCAGCAAAACTTCAGGCAGGTCGGTGATCCGGAGATTATTCCGATTGCCAGATTGGAGTCAGAAAGAATTTTTTTTTCCCTTAAAGGGTGAAAATTCTCTTCTACCTCATTAGGATTTTTATGCCTTCCTCTGGATCAACATTGGGGGGTAACATGCTGAACTGGATGGCCAGGAGTCTTTTCGGCCTTGCATATGATGAATTTGCATGATTTGGTACAGATCCCCAGCAGACTTCAATTGAAAAAGGTGAAATCTGCCACATGTGAACTAAGCTACAATCATATTGTAATTACTGTGTGCGCACGGAGACTTAAAGGGGTTGTCCCGCGAAAGCAAGTGGGGTTATACACTTCTGTATGGCCATATTAATGCACTTTGTAATATACATCGTGCATTAAATATCGGCCATACAGAAGTTATATACTTACCCCCTCCGGTGTTGGCGTCCTCGTGTCCATGGCGCAGACCGAAGCCTTCTTCTGCCTGGATTAGATGTGCTTGCGCAGTCTGCCCTCTTCTGTCCCCCTCCGGCATGCTCGTGCCGCAGAGGTCTTCTGCGCATGCGCAGAAGACCTGTGCGGCGCGAGCACGCCGGAGCGGCCCCTTCAGCAGGACAGAAGAAGCAGACTGCGCAAGCGTGTCTAATCCAGGCAGAAGATGGCTTCGGTCGGCGCCATGGAGACGAGGACGCCAACACCGGAGGGGGTAAGTATATAACTTCTGTATGGCCAATATTTAATGCATGATGTACATTACAAAGTGCATTAATATGGCCATACCGAAGTGCTGAACCCCACTTGATTTTGCGGGACAACCCCTTTAAAGGATTATCTTACTAAAGACATCAAAGGCAATACACATCTGATCACTGGGGGTCCAACAACTGTACCCCAAGAATGGCGTCCTCCAATGTACTGTGTGAATGGAGCGGTGGTGTGTGGACACAACCACCTCTCCATGTGCTTCTATGGGACTGAGGGAGACGGATGCGCTTGGCTATCTCAATAGATCATGGAGCGTTTGGAAGGAGGCGTTCTTGGGATCATTGAGAATCCCAGCGGTCAGACATTTATCTCCAGTCCTGCGGGTAGGGGTTAAGTGTCTTTAAGGAGGCGTTCACACATCACTGATTTGCTGCAGTTTTTGGTGTAGATTTCAGCCTTTCATTTGAATTCAAATTAAAGGGGTGGCATCTGCTGCAGAGCTGCACCCAAAGCAGATCAGTGATGTGTGAACGCACCCCAACAGGAGCCCGTCACACCTATAAGCACCATGATATAGGCTACGGTGCCCGCAGGCCAGGTGCCAAGGAGTCTGGGACTGTACTGCTTATATTTACTTGTCACCCCTGGAAGTCAGCGCTCGGTCTATGAATGCGCCCCTTTCTTCAGGCAGGGCGGCGCACACTGATCCCTACGTCAGTGTACACAGGCATTGACTGAAGATGAGTCACGTTCAAAGACCAGGTGCCGACATCCAGGGGTGAAAGTGCGGGAACATGGAGACTGGTAAATATAAGCAGTACAGTCCCAGACTCCTTGGCACCTGGCCTGTGGGCACCATAGCCTGGTTTATGAGCTTAAAGGATGTGACCGGTTCCCTACAATGGGAAAACCCCTTTAATAACCCCAACGAGAGCAGCAGCAGCGCTGTCACTGACGTACAGACCGCCTACTGAGGGTCGGCCCACTAGGACGGCGATGCTCACGTCTCACCTTCATTCTTGGACTTGGTGACCTCCGGTTTACTGCACTGCCATCTCTTGCTTGCCAGAGACTGCGGGATGGGAACCGCTGATCCCCTGATCGCCGCTGACCTTCCTGGGAAAAAAAAAAAGCATACAATAATGACTCCCACGGCCATATGCATAAAACGCTGCGCGGATCATACAGTGTTTTACCGCCGTGTGAGCCGGCTATCACTTCGTATCTCCCACACACGGTCCTGCGCAAAGCGACTTTTTTTTAACTCCTTGCTCTCTCATAGTGGCCTCTGCTGATCTCAAGAACGTGTCCCCCTCTTCCTGCTTTTCTTCCCGCAGTTATGTCAGAACGACCGGAGCGCTGCTGAGCACGTGGGGTGGGCACGCCAATCATTTCAATAGGGCTGACAGAAACATCGAAGCACTTGCAGCTCGGCTATGGCCTCACGCACACGGGCGGATTTGAATTGCGCAATCCGCGATCGGCAAGCGCGTGGGAGATCCGCTGGTCATGTCGTCCATAGGAAAGCATAGGGCGTCCTCGGCTCCGTGCACATGTGGATCCGATTTGCGGATTCTGCATGCGGAGAACAGATTGCAGTATGCTACATTTTAGCGCGGATTCCGTGCAGACTGGCTCTACTGATCCCTACAGAAGCGGTGGAGCTGCAATCACATTGTGAACGCATTGCGAATTTGTAGAGGAAGACTCCTCAGGTTGCTTAGAGACGAGGCAGGGAGGGGGGGGGGGGGGGGGAGGGCACCATTGGGCTTGCGATTGTTTTCCTCGCAGACTATCCTATCCGCTGTGCATCTGCGTACATCCGCATGGAAAAACGATCGCCTGCAAACGTGTTAAATTACTTTCCGCAATGAATCGCAGGTCTTCCGCGGCGGTTATCCCCCTCTGCCGTGTGGGAGGCCCATCGAAGGTGACTGGAGCACCAATGTACTTGGACAAGCAGCGCCCGCGATTAGTACATGATCCCTGCATAGGGAGTAGCTTGTCTTCGTTCAACCGCTCTAATGTCCCCGAGACAAGCAGGACCCCAACAGGGCGACCCGGACCCCAACGCATATCCGGGTTATCTGTAGTTCTCCCACAGTTATTACACTGGTGACACCTATAGAGCCTACAGGAGCGGCCATGTCTTCTAGGGGTACGGTCTGTATATTACGGGACTGCAGAGAATTACTGAGGGGGGGGGGGGCAGTTCACAGATTACAAGAGGTAAACAACTCCAGACGGTTGCTATGGGTAACAGCGCTGCTCTATCTGCACAGGAGATTATACTATATATAATTACACACATATGGGAAGATTTATGACACTTTCTAAACACACCTGTCTGTTGCCCATAGCAACCAATCACAGCGCAGCTTTCATTTTGCAAGCAGACTGAGGAATGACAGCTGAGCTCTGATTGGTTGCTCTAGCTGCAAGGACAGATTCTCTTTTAGACAGTTCCATAACTCCCGCGCGCTCCTCCTACCTCCTCCAGCAGCAGCTATTATATCACCACATTATAATAGAGGTCGGCAGTAACAGCGCCCCCTTAGGACCACTGCCGCGCGATAGATAACGCTGTGGCCCTACAGGGCTCCGCGAGTCACATGGCCACTCACCAGCCAATAGGCACACGCCGCTCCGCCTGATCAGCGCTCCCAACATCCTTAGACGAACTCAATGTCAGACTGCGGGGTAACGTCACTGCTCTCTGGCGCCGCCCAGCGAGGAACAGTCATTACAACGTCATCGGGAACCGCAGCAGAAGCCAATATAAAAGCGGTCGCGTGCTCGTGCTTGACCAATGAGAGGACGGATTATTTGACCAATAGGAGTGAAGGACTGGTTCATTTGGTTTTACTACGCGGCCATTTTCTTGTAGCCAATCTGTAGCCCAGTGTTCCTATAAAGAATCACACAGAAAATGGGGCTGCGACATATTTCTTATGAAAAGCAAAAAATATATATATATATGTAGATTTCAGCGGCCGTGGAACGCAATTGCGTGTCACCAGACTGGGGGCCTTGGATCGGATGGTATTATGTAATTATCCCCATTACTACGTATTGTCCCGCAGTACATGGCTATAAAGCATCTACGTCAGGCGGCTCACAGGAAGCGCGGCCTGCCGGCCCGGGTCAGGCATCCGCCATGGACACCTAGTCGTGAGGTCACAGCTTGGGGACGCGAAGGACCCCTGGCTTTTTCAATATGGCGGCGCCCAGTGGAGAGGTGAGCTGTGAGGATTTCACGGAGTTTCAGGTGAGGTTTGCAGCTGAACGAGTCCCGCTTATCGGGGGGTTGTGAGAGCCGCAAGGGGGCGCTCGGGCTCCGATGCTGGAGGAGGGGGGGTTCCGGCTCTTATCTGCAGCCTCCTACAGGTGATTCAATGAGATGCCCCCGCGTGCGCCGCCCGGTGACCTCCTGTACAGCCGCGCGGGGAACTGGTTACAGGGTTTATGCATGATCAGCAGCTGGAGGACTACAACCCCCAGCATGCCCTGCCAGGCAGAGAGGTGCTTCTAATGAAGAGGCTGAAGGTGCATGCTGGGGGTTGTAGTTCCTCTGAAGACCAACTCCTAACCATTGCTGGGCACAGGTGGCAGAACTACAAGTCCCAGCATGCTGTGCTGCGGTATACACTTCTGTGAGCTGCTGGGACTATGTATGGGAGACAACCAAGGTGTCTGTGTTTAAGGGGTTGCACTGATGCATCCATAGTCTGATTGTGGGGGTCTCACCGCTGAGATCGTTGGTCTGTGGGCTCTCTGCACCACCGTGATGGCAGACTGGACGCAGTGCGGGTCACACAGGCGCAGCGCCACGCTTCGTTTCAGTGGGGTTGATGGAGATGGCTGAGTACGAGCGCTCGACTAGCTCCTGCGTGTGACCACTGCTGCCCGATGCCCTGAGGGGGTTACCGGCCCTGTTCTCAGGACTGGTGGGGGCTGAGCAGTGGGGAGGTGATAAATGGGCTGTACCAGAATAGGTACCCCAAATGTTTCTATTGCCAGACTTGCGCCTCGGGGCATCAGAAGAGCTGAGTGATCGCCGCGGTAATGGTGGCTGCAGGGTGTCACCCAACGTTCCTGGAAACGTCTATCACTGGACCATTAAATGGGGACTCCAGGGGCATTAAGGTCTCCCCTCCCCCAAAGTAGGGGACTAGCTGGTGGGATCCAACCGCTGGGACCCCCACCGAGAGCCAGCACAGGGGCTCTGTGTCCTCCAAGAGACTCCTGACAGGGAGCCTCAAAGGTCGCCAGTGCTTGATCGCGGCTCTGCCTGGTGCCCGAACTGCTGCTGCCGCTCCGTTCGTTTTGGCAATCTCTCAACAGACATGGGGTCCCTGTTCTGGCAATCAGTGGGGGTCCCGGTGGTTCCGACCCATCAGCTAGTTGTCCCCTAATCTGTTAAGGGATAACTTAACCCCTTAAAGGGGTTGTCCTGCGCCGAAAGGTTTTTTTTTTTTTTTCAATAGGCCCCCCGTTTGGCGCGAGACAAACACAAGGGATGGGTTAAAAAAAACAAAACAGTTTAGTACTTACCTGAATCCCCGCGCTGCGGCGACTTCTTTCTTACCTTAGCAAGATGGCCGCCGGGATCTTCACCCACGATGCACCGCGGGTCTTCTCCCATGGTGCACCGTGGGCTCTGTGCGGTCCATTGCCGATTCCAGCCTCCTGATTGGCTGGAATCGGCACACATGACGGGGCGGAGCTACAAGGACCAGCTCTCCGGCACGAGCGGGCCCATTCACCAGGGAGAAGACCGGACTGCGCAAGCGCGTCTAATCGGGCGATTAGACGCTGAAATTAGACGGCACCATGGAGACGGGGACGCCAGCAACGGAACAGGTAAGTGAATAACTTCTGTATGGCTCATAATTAATGCACGATGTACATTACAAAGTGCATTAATATGGCCATACAGAAGTGTATACCCCACTTGCTGCCGCTGGACAACCCCTTTAAGGTTGCAGCGTTTTAGTTTTTCCCTTTTTCTGGTTTCTCTTCCGCACTTTCAAAAAATGATCACTTGTATTTCTCAGTCTTTGCTGTCTGACGGCTCATTTTTCGTGGTCTGAGTTGCATTTTTCAATAGTATTATTTAATTGGGGTGAAATGTGAAAAAAGGTGCAATATCTTTAACCCTTTGCAATCCACTGTCTGACCTCTGAAGACATTATGATTTAAGGCTGTACAGCTCTGATGTTGGAAGATGTCCATCAGGGTTCTCTTACTGTATATTACCAGCCTCTCTGCTGTCAGAGCCTATCCAACGTGTCACCTCATGCAGTACCGGCTTTAGCCAGCATATAGCGCCGTTGTATAATGGCAGAAAAAGAGTAAGCCGCCTAGGAAAGCCAGGATACAAATTGGATTGGAAAGGGTTAAATAGCTTTTGCCATTAGAACACCATCCCGTCCCCCCTGCTGGGCTGGGGCTAAAATAAAAAACAAGGGTGTACACGCCTCTCCTGGAGCCCCGGGACGCTGCGGACAGTCAGTATCTGTGGGGACTTCTGTGCAGACGGCCATTGGAAGCACATAACCGCTGCTGTGTTGCCATCTGCGCTCCTGGCATCGTCGCTCTTATCCTGGGTGCCGCGATGCCATGGAATCTTACGCTTTATTAAAACCTTCCCAAACTCTTATAAATAGCCCACACAGACACCAATATTGGATAAAGAAGGCCGCGGTGTTTATTAACAGGGTTACGTGTAGTGAGGCGCCCCAAAGATGTCTAACAACCACCTAACTTGTTACACCGAGGTGACACCAACATCCCGGTAACCATTATTAACCCTCTCTGTTCCTCCCCCCCATCATTAGAGTCTGATTCTTTATATGAAAGTAACAGTTATAAAATAACAAGTAATTATAAACCAAATCTGATTAACGGCAGCAGCCGCCGCAACCACAGACTGTGCGGCGGTTACCTCGGAGCCGACGGTCTGCGGGCGGCGGTTACCTCGGAGCCGACGGTCTGCATAATAGGTGGTCAGTTATCTTACAGCCGACAGATACAAAGCAGTGGTTACCTCAGCGCTCCGTTACCTCAGTGCAGCGCTCCGTTACCTCAGTGCAGCGCTCCGTTACCTCAGTGCAGCGCTCCGTTACCTCAGTGCAGCGCTCCGTTACCTCAGTGCAGCGCTCCGTTACCTCAGCGCAGCGATTATACCATTAATAAAACACAATTGTTAAGCAGACATACCTTCCCCCTCATCCCCTGACTCGCCCTTTCTTTACAGCCTAGTAAGGGTTAACACTAACACATTTAAACTGACAAATCTACCTTAGGGGGCGCTCACACGACTGCCCCCATACCCAGCCCCTTGTGAGCCAAAGCCAGGAGCAGAGAGAAAGCATAATGGAAAGATTTGCATGTCTTCCCTGTAATGCAGGGGTCCCCAACTCCAGTCCTCAGGGACCACCAACAGGTCATGTTTTCAGGATCTCCTATTGTATGAACACCTGTGGCAATGTCTGAGGCACCGACAATACTTACATCACCTGCGCAATACTGAGGAAATCCTGAAAACATGACCTGTTGGCGGTCCCTGAGGACTGGAGTTGGGGAACACTGCTGTAATGGACCCGCTCCTGGCCCGGCCCGCCAAAAAACCAAACACAAAAACCGCAGTGCGAAATCGCTCCCAACTGGTACACAAGCTAAATCCTTCTATACACAGGTGCCAGTAACCAGGGGTCTCACCACTTGTAGAGCTTCACCTGTACCCTGCAACTGCAGCAGCACAGGACTTGGTGTTGTCATCTGGTGGCACTGTTCCTGCTGGCGTGGCATCTGCTGGGCACTGTTCCCGCTGCCAGGTTTCAGTTGCCTCCGATCGGATGAAGGTAAAGGCAGCCCTTGTGTTCGCTTCACTGGTGGTTCTCTACTGACAAGTCCTTCTCAGATACAAGTGTTCACACAATGTCCTCTGCAGCTCCTCCTGGCCGGTGCTGCTGACAAGTCCTAAGCTGAAGCGCAGGGGATTCCAGACATTTGCGCAGCTATTCCTCATCGTCTGCTTCATCCTCGCCGACGATCAGCTGCTGCAGAAGGTCCTCCATCTTCACAGAGGATCTGAAGCTGTGACAGGAATTGTGAGGGGAGCTGACAGGAACAGGGAGCTGCCACCTGGATGCTGCATGCTGCTTCCTTTCCAGATGATGATGGCCCACATCTCTGCACCTCCATATCACACTGTTGCTCCTCCCAGCTTGTTCCTCTGGGCCAATCACCAGCCACTGTCAGGCCACCAGATTCTGCCTGACAACCACAGGCATTTCCTGCCATTTTTCTTCAGCCAGTCTTTTGCTGCTGCTGCCAACCAGCCCATCACTGGGCAGAACTCACTCTCTGCCATCTCATCTGACCCAGTAATGACCTTTGTAACATATCATAGTTAACCAGAAAACCTCCTCCATAGACGGTGACATATCATCCATCCATCATGTACATAAAGCTGCCAGATCCCATGAGGCTTTCCCTCCTAACTGTCCCTCAAGCCTTACAGGCGTTTGGGGACGTAACACTGTGGCCTCTGATTGGGAGTCGCTGTCAGTACCGGCAGCAGCTGTCACCCTCCCGGACAGGCGAGTACACCCTTGTACTTCATTTTAGCCAGAGCCCAGCTGGGGACTCGGTTTTGTGCGAATGGCAAAGCCCCGTTAAAAATTTTAAAGAAAACCAATAAAGTTAAAAAAAAAAATATATATATTTTTTATTTTTTTCCCCCCTTCTGCCATTCCTAACGTTGATGTATCTTTTCATTGTCCGTTGTGTGAAGGCTTTTCTTCTGCAGAACAGTCTGTTTCTACAGACAGTCGTTCAAGTATAACAGTGCTTTCCAAAATCTTCTGACATGTCAAGCGGTTTGACTGCTGAGACCCCCACGATCACTAGAAATGGGCAGCTGAAGGGTTCGTCTGACTGCTGTCGCTGCCCGCTAGCTGTAGACTGGCCTATAGAAAGCCTATCTACCCATCCTCGGCTAGCGGGCAGTGCCGGCCGTCGGACAAGTGTTTCAGCTGCTGCTTTCTAGTGATCGCTAGAGATCTCGGAGCCTGGATCCCCAGCGATCAAGACTTTTGGCGCGTCCCTGTGTCAAAGGTTTCCACAAGGTGCTGTTAATTTAACCCTTTGCAAACCAATTTTGGATTCAGGGTTTCGTAGGGGGCTTTCTCTTTCTGCCATTATACAACAGTGCCATCTGCTGGCTAAAGCCAGTACTGTGGTATGGGACATGCTGGAGGGGCCCCCAACAACAGAGCGGCCAGTAATCTACAGTAAGAAGACCCTGCCGGACGTCTTCCAACATCGGAGCTGTCCAGCCTTCAATCAGAATGCCTTCAGACGTCAGTGGATTGGAAAGGGTTAATGTGATCATTTGACAGTGGCACACCTTCCTACTCGCATGGGTGGAGAGATGTGTTGCTGACAAATGTTATCCCCCCCACCCCATATAGATGAAGAAGTTTGTTCGCTATATCTCAGACTCGTTTAGACTGGCCAGTAACCTGTGAACTTTGGCCCGTGTAGAAGGACATTAGGATGCCAGGACATGCGCTAGCGGTTGATTAATAATTGCCAGTCTGAACGTGTAGGTCTAGGTGCTGCCAGATTGGAGCGAACTAGCGAATGTTAATGGCACTCTGATAAGAACGCCTGTAAATACACTAAACCAGCAGCAGGTGGCAGTGGTGCATGAGTGATCAGGAGGGTCAGGACTTGGCAAACCTCCCCTCTTGCTTTGCATGCCAATATTTTTGTATGTCAGGATACAGTTCACTGCTTTGTGTGAACTTGGGAATGAAGCTTTTGTTACTAAAAGCTTAGTAACTAAAGTTCAATAGAACTTATACACTAGTCACACCCAGAGCTGCATTTACCATCCTCCTTGGTGCCTGACCAACACCGGGTGGATTGTGAATGTAGTTATTGCCGTGACTGCAGTGAAGGTCATATAGTCGTGATGTAATCTGTCTCCACAGGAAATCCTCCGGCTCATGCGGACTATAGACGACCGGATCGTCCACGAGCTGAATACAACCGTCCCCACTGTGTCATTCGCTGGAAAGATTGACGCCAGTCAGACCTGCAGGCAGCTGTATGACTCTGTAAGTGGCCGCTGATACCCGCGCTCCTCTTCTGCCCACCGCTGGCCTTCCGTTAACGTTTCCTCTTCCTTTCCAGCTCCGAGGCGCGCACGTCTCCCGGGAGAAGGCCATAAAGAACTGTATATCCCAGACATCCACTAATGTGAATAGATTTCAGGAAGAGAGGAAAAAGCAGCCGGACAGCTTGGTGGTAATGAAACAGCTTAGGAAAGAACAGACGAAGGTAAGGCAGCGGCGCGCCGTACCGCTGTATGCTGGGGGGCGGAGCTTGATTGGATGATGCAGGATCAGTTTTTTGCTGCTCGGAAATAATTAAGGGGACACTTGAGCATCACAGTATGAGGGTTAAAATTCTAAGTGCAACACCAATCGGGCCCACCCCACTTGCCCCGCTGCCGGCCGTAAGAATAGACACCACACAGAGGTCTGGTATAGTTTCTCACACGGGACATGGCTCTCAGCTGTGCCCACGTCGACGTCGTGCTTTATTACAGATTACATGAGATCTTATACCCTTTGTCCCCTCACCACTAGGGGGTGATGGGCTCATAACCATTTATGGGAAGTCCGGATTTGCGGACTGAGACAGTGAAAGTCATACAACAGTCATTATCTTGATACTGGCGCCTCTGGCTTACGTACAGAAAATCACGTATTCAATTAACTCCAGTACAAAGAATCACCCACTCAATTCTAAGAAGTCCGGATTTCGGGCCTAAGACAGTGAAAATTATGTACATTTGAACATCTTGATATCTTGTTCCAGCGCTTCTGGGAAATCGGCCAAGTACATGCGTCCTTCATGTCTGGTTCGGTGGTTTTCTCTGAATTTCTAGAACATCTCTCTCAACCTTCGAATATCTGATGTAAGGCGACATATAAGTTTTTTTTCATTTGGAATTGAATAAAACGTGCATATAGGTATAAAAGCATAAAAAACACATATGGCAATATATATATATACCCTCACAAACCCCCCTAAAAAACTTAATATGGAGATCAAGCATCAGACCTTGCACTCTTCCTCGGTCGTCTCTCCCTTGCGTCAGGGTTTCTCCACTGCCCGTAAGTCCCTACTCCTAAAAGGGAGGGATCCCTACCTCACCTCAGAAGGAGGCCATGGATTCCCTGGGCTTATTTCCGGGCATCCATACCCTCTAT
This sequence comes from Eleutherodactylus coqui, assembly GCF_035609145.1. Taxonomy (NCBI): domain Eukaryota; kingdom Metazoa; phylum Chordata; class Amphibia; order Anura; family Eleutherodactylidae; genus Eleutherodactylus; species Eleutherodactylus coqui. The sequence continues at coordinate 39,130,013 of NC_089840.1, forward strand.
CTGTACAAGTTAACACCCCACAGGGTGTGCCCTCGCCGGAACCTAAGGTCTTCTGCACTTTCCCTAGGCAAATGGGAAGTCCACTGACAGTCCATCTTAGGAGACTGAGGCAGACACAGTACTAGTCCATCTCTCCATTCTTCTGGTAACGTACGTGGTTGGCATTATCGGAACTGGCTCTTCATCTTTTTCAAACAAGGGAAATTTTGGTCACATTATCCAGTCCCTTACTCATACTCTTTTTGATCAAAGGGATAATACACGTACAGGAAATTACATACCCCACCTCTTTCTGCTAAAATCATATCCAGGGCCACTCTATTTTGGAACGCGATGGATGCAGTGGGCCCTAACTGGTCAGCTAACCCTTGCAAAGCATCTCTGGTGTAGTTTACAAACCTCTGCTGATTGTAATAGATATAATTCATCCAATCTACATTATTATTAACAGTGACAATAGCAAATAAGGACTTATAACCTGCTTTAACCTGATCTCTAGAATTAAATTCATCTGGCACCCCCCTTGGCACTCCTATTGCATCTATGTATACATGTGGATCAAAGTTACCACCTGGAGCGTTAACGTCTTAGCACGATGCGGTGTTGGATTGTGTAGTCTTATTGATTGCACATTTGATTGTATTAATTTGTTGTGAAACAGGGGGCTAGTGTACAGTAGTCAAAGGTGTGTGTTAGAGGAATTGTACCACATTATAGCATGTAAAGGATATGCAGGATCATTAGTTTTTTCAGTGCGAAGTGTGGATCCAAGTGGGTTTTCCTTCGAGCTTGACTGCAGTTGGGTGAACAACATCTGGTAGGGACATTCAAACCGGGTTTCTCGCTCAAACTTTTTTACATAGACCCTGTCACCTGGTTTTAGATTGTGACACTCATCTGTAGGACCTGGGATAAAAGCAGAGACTGCAGAATGCATTATTGACAATTCCTTGGAGAGGCCTATGACAACATTAACAAGAAAATCATTCCCCAAACTCAGCTACTGTGGCATGTACCCTCCGGAGAAAAAGAAAAACTAATAGAAGACACTCAATTCAAAATTTGCCCATTTTCTCTATTGCCTTTTGTATCTACTTTCCTACTACTCCGTGGACGGTAGGGTGTGTGAAAAGCCTGGAATATACCCAAAACAGACATGATGTGTTGCATTATTTCACCTGTGAAGTGTGTACCTTTGTTTGACTCAATCACTTCCGGTGCCCCGTATCTGCGGATTACCTCATTCATGAGCTTCTGTGCGGTTACCTGCTTATTTACTTTGGTAACAGGGTAGGTCTCCAACCTGAAAAGAAATCAACAACAACAAGCACATATTCATACTTCCCAACAAGTGGGAGCTGAGTGTAGCCAATTTGCAATCCCTGAAATGGGTAGAGTGGTCTAGGCAAGTGTGATGTGGCAAATTTACTTCTGCCCTGTTGCTTTATGGCAAAGATCATGCAAAATTGGACAAATGATGCAGCAGCTACAGAAAACCAAGGAGCCACCCGTCCTTGTTCAAGCGTCGTCATCATTGCTGCTTTGAGAGGTGCGTCTTTTCGTGCGTCAGCTGGGTCATCATGGTGCACAGGGACTATGGTGGGCAAGTGCTGTTGACTGTTCACCATACGCCGTCCCTTTTTAGTCCATTTGTAGTTTTAGTCAAAGTCCAAAGTTATAATCAAAGTCCAAGATTTTTATCAAAGTCCAAGTGTAGTCAAATTCTTCTTTTCTTCTTTCTTCCACGGCTTGAGGGCCGCTGCTTTTGCTGTGTGGTCTGTGATGGCGTTGCCTCTTGCTTCTCCGGTGTAGGGATTGGTGTGAGCTTTCCACTTTGTCAGGTAGAAATAGGGTCTCCATGAGACTGCACCGCTGCAACATTTTTTAATTGGCTGTCCTGCTGTGGTAAAAAAACTGTCTGGCCTTCCCTATTGGGCCGTAATCATGAGCTATGCCAAATGCATACCGGGAGTCAGTGTAAATGTTTGCCGTCTTACCTTCCTCCATTCTACACGCCTCAGCAAGTGCTTTCAGTTCCGCTTCTTGTACTGCGACATGCGGAGACATTCTGCTTTTTAGGACATCTTGTTGTGTAACCACCGTATATCCAGTGTGGAGTCGTCAATCACCCTGGGTACCATCTATAAAAAACAACTCAAAATATGCATTATTAACAAGGGCTTTCAGTAACTTTTTTTAAAACTTAAATTTTCTTGTTGCATCAATGCTAGACAATCAGGCTGGTATTTTATTTCAAAAAGATCAGAACCTTGTTGCAAAAAATTTAAAAATGGCTTGCAAAAAATTTTAAAAATGGCTGACTTGCAATACCTAAAATGGCTGACTTGCAATACCTGGATCACCTATGCCTTCTCCTCCTCCCCCCCCCCCCCCCTTTAAACCAGGGTACTCAATTGGAACAATAGTAGCCGGGTTTAGGTTAATACAACATTGTAAAAAGATTTGATGGATGCAGATAAGGCCTGTAAAATGTTAACACCAATAGCAGAAACATGAGTTACACCGGGGAAGAATAATCTACAAAACCTCTACTAATATTTGAAATGTGATATCCCTTTAAGTGAATTCATTATTAGTCTGTTCCTGCCTGCAATATCTTATCAAATCTCAGACAGGAGAAAAAAAAACAAAACAAAAAAACTAGCTGCTCAAAATCCTCACCCCCTCCCTCGTGCAAGAGGAGGGATGAAACATTATTACGTACTATTACATCATATAGCTCCACCCCTTCGATATTGGCACATTGCGTCCGTCTTCTCAGCTTAATTTCAGCTTAACCGTCCAAGCATCCACATCTCAACCAAGCAAAGTCCCATGCATGGGGAGGACTTTTATCCCCAGTCAATTATCCACATCACACATTCCACGCAGCCCGAACACACGGGTCACTAACTCTCATCCATCCATGCTCTCAAGTCTGCTCCGTCACCCCCCCCCCCCCATTGAAGGTGTACCAGTACATACAGATGCACGGACAAAAAAAAGTTTGACAAACATACATACATCAGCTGAAAAACACCGAGGTGAGTGCTATCATTTTATAAATTACATGATTCTATTGAGATGAGATTATGAATGAACGCTATTTATGACACATTATGTGAAAAAGTTTGCTGAGTGACTGAAATATTCTATATTTCTTATCTACTGAAGCTATTATATGCTGTATTAAACGCTGAAGTGTTTTAGAATCTCTGGGTATTTTTCAGCCCCCCTTGTGACCCTGACTGTTATCTCTCCGCGAATATAAAACACAGGCTGAATAAGTTTTAGCTTAAACTATTGAAAAAACATTTGAACTCATAATTAACATATGCTGGGACCTTGCAACATTCATTTTCAACCCCTGTATAAGTAAGAATATACATTAGAAATTACTATATTTCCCTGCCTACTAAGACAGTATAACTAATTAAATTCATTTCAATTCATTGTAAGCAAGCCAAGATATTAACCAAGGATGTTATTGCATTTTCTCTCTCGCTGTTATCTTCCTGACCTTGGAGACTAAACACAAGCTCACAGCTACATGTCAACAGACTCTTCTCCCCTACAAGCAAGCTGTTAACTATTTGCACATACAGTATATATATATATATATATATATATATATATATATATATATATATATATATATATATATCCACCTAGTATGGATTATACATATTATCTATTATCTATCTTGTATTATACACATTTCCATCTCTCTTTACCAACAAATCACATGCATTGTAACTTACTTATCGACTTGCTTGCTCCTTCAGCACTTTCTCTCTACCTAACTGCCAATATAACCTTCAATAGACACTCTCCTGACGCCCTCTTGATCACTTACTGTACTTTTCAACATTTCACTTACGGATACTTTCTTAAACAAATAATGTGTACATACGTAACTTTCTCTGACTGTCTCTCTCTCTGCTTCTAGCAAACCTTGATCTTTCAAGGCACCTCTGGGTCCTAAAGACCTCCTCCCAGACACCATTTTGTAATCTGCCATGCGGGTCGGTGTCACACATTTTCATTAGATTTTTCTTACATTCTACTGATTCATCCACACGGCGGCAGCCCTTGAGGGGCTCTGTCTTCTTTAATAAGATCTTACACATATTACAACAACAACAACAATAATAATAATAATAACACGCTCCATAGAATGCATCCCTCTTAATTCTCAAATTGTCAGCCCCTTATATACCGGCAGAACAACCGAGGGTCCCTTCTCCTTATGGAACCAGCCCCCATAAAATGCATCTCTCTGAAATCAAATCGCTAGCCCCATATATAAGGCAAAACCGACCGAGAGTCCCTTTTTTCTTATGAAGCCTATCTCACAAAATGCATCCCTCTCTGCTAAACCATTAACAACTAACTAAACTAAACTGAGGGTCCCTTCTCTTATGAGATTAAATGAAAAGAAAGAGAGAAAAAAAACCTCTGCAGATACACCAAACAATCAAACAATCTCCACTATCGCTAAAACACTACGGACTTCAACAACAAATAGACTACAGACTAGTTTCTGGGTGACCGATTGGTGCGCATATCACGGTCAGTGGTCCATGACGGCAAACCCGAAGCCCACACGAGTTACCGTGTAGAACTCTTAACCCAACCCGTCCGGTCACAAACCACAGATAGTCAGTCCTGCTGCAAGACTCGCAGTGTAAAACACAACATAAATATATGCTGGTCTTACCTGGAGTTCTAAGTGAGTTGATCAGGCTCGGTTTGCAGCAGGACGGTTTCTCAGTAGCGTGGATCCGGGTGAATTGCGCTGTAAGCTCCGATTTTACCGCCGCACGTTCGGGCGCCATTTATCAGGGTTAAAATTCTAAGTGCAACACCAATCGGGCCCACCCCACTTGCCCCGCTGCCGGCCGTAAGAATAGACACCACACAGAGGTCTGGTATAGTTTCTCACACGGGACATGGCTCTCAGCTGTGCCCACGTCGACGTCGTGCTTTATTACAGATTACATGAGATCTTATACCCTTTGTCCCCTCACCACTAGGGGGTGATGGGCTCATAACCATTTATGGGAAGTCCGGATTTGCGGACTGAGACAGTGAAAGTCATACAACAGTCATTATCTTGATACTGGCGCCTCTGGCTTACGTACAGAAAATCACGTATTCAATTAACTCCAGTACAAAGAATCACCCACTCAATTCTAAGAAGTCCGGATTTCGGGCCTAAGACAGTGAAAATTATGTACATTTGAACATCTTGATATCTTGTTCCAGCGCTTCTGGGAAATCGGCCAAGTACATGCGTCCTTCATGTCTGGTTCGGTGGTTTTCTCTGAATTTCTAGAACATCTCTCTCAACCTTCGAATATCTGATGTAAGGCGACATATAAGTTTTTTTTCATTTGGAATTGAATAAAACTTGCATATAGGTATAAAAGCATAAAAAACACATATGGCAATATATATATATACCCTCACAACAGTACAACCCCGAGTCACTTAGGCCCAATGCCCATGGGCGAATTTGATTTGCGGATCTCTTGATGCGGAAAACAAATCGCAGCGTGCTCTATTTTACTGCGGTTCCTACACGGACGGCTTTCACTGACACTGTTTTCGAGGAAAGAGCAGGCGATATATATATATATATATAGCACGTCTGACTGTGAACTGCGCAGACGCCGCCTGCATACACGGGTATGAAGGGCCGCGGGCAGGGGCGGCTACCGCATGAGGAATCCGGCCCGCCCGTGGACATGAGGCCTTAGTGCATGTTTACACAGTGGAATTCAGTGTGGAGAAGTTCCATGTGAATTCTGCCTCTAAAATCCGTGTCTTTGATGCGGATCTGCGTGTGGAATTTGCCCTTTCAGTGGGCAAAATTCATGTGGAAAATCTAGATTCTGTGATTTCCACATCAACGACTGACATGGCGCTCATTTTGGCTTCACTTAGAAACCCCACATGCAGATCTGCGTCAGAAAGATGTGGAATTTCTCCAATGACTTCTGCTGCATGAACCTACTTCTAGGGTGTTACACTGCTGAACGCAAACTGAGCAACGGGCTTGTCCTTGTGACTGAACTGATGCGTCCCGGTGTCGGGTACAATCGGCGTAGCGGCGCCTGCATTTTGCTGGAATGTGCATCAGCATCAATATCTGATCAGTTGTTCGAGGAGCGCTGCTAGAGCCGTACACAGTGCCTCCTAGAGGGCTACAGCGTGGTTGCATGTGGCTGACCAAACTCATACAGACTCCATGAGCATCCGACGTCCTGCAGTGGGACCTCTGCTCACAGCTCTACCCCAGGATTGGCAGCTCCGGCTTGTGGTTTGGTATCTTGAGATTTACTTGTGTATGCAAAACTGATATAAAGAATCCAGGTCCACCATTGGGGCCACATTCTTTTTATGGATTGCAGCAGGTTCACGCTGAACGCGTGGCAGACATGAAAGTTTGGAGATAGTTGATGCGATGTGTGATTTACATCTTCCCTTAATATTTTCTGATGGATTAGTGAAGTAAAAGATGTGATGTGTGCAGGCGCAGCTGAGCGAAGGATAACGTTCAGTACGAGACGTTCAGCTCCTCCGATTTATTTTATACCAGCATAGAAAGACTCATTTAGTGGCAACGCCCCGTCCTCGGTTATGGCTGGGCATACACCTTGTGTTGGCATGTGCATGGTGGACCGGGCAGAGAGGCTGGCATAAAATAAAACAAGAAGCTGAACTTTATCCTTCAGTCAGCTGCGCCTGCACACATCACATTTTTCTAGTCACTAATCCATCAGAAGTCTCACCTGCCAGTATGACTATCATTGGGTTGGCTGCACTGAACTACAGGGTCTTTTCCACCATATTAACAAGAAAAGAATCGCGTCTTCTGCATGTTCCTTTACTTATATTTATCCAGATCCCTAACCCATTCAGGAAGCTCCACCCCCCCCCCCCCCCCCATGTTTTTTTTTTTTTGTTTTTTTTCACCCTCCTACCTTAAATTGTTTCCATGCATGTATAGAGTAGTGATGTCTTATGGGCAGCAGGGTGATTTTGGGGGTCATCTCTTTGTGACACAAATACATGCCCGACTTCGTAGCGTCAAATCCTGCGTTAAATAACACCCCCCCCCCCCCATCACCACAGTAGTATCAGCTTCTGAAAAAGCTTGATGACTGATCATTGCCATTACCTTTCTGTAGGCGTTGTCACCCAGCTTTCTTGAATCGCATCTATCTAGTAATTTGGCTGGATCGCTATCGGACTATGCAGGTGTGCCATTCAGGAAAGCTGAGTGAATATATGGTTCCCAATAAGTGACGTTGCGCTGTATGCCACACTGTCTGGCTGCCATCTTCACTCTTTTCCAGGGTCTTGAATGGCAGATTGGACTAGCGATGCCTGAGCCCACATGCATTATTGCTATACTAGGTAGACTTCTCGAAGCTGGATGGTCCCACTATAGCTGGTCTCGGAGGGGGTCACCCAGCTTTCCCAAAGATAGAACTGTGGCTCAACTAAATCAGACGGTTCGTGCGATGATAAATATCATAAAGTTATTGTCCATTATATGTCTCGTACAGCTCATTTTTCTGGTCTACAATCTCAAATGTGAGGGCAGTGCACTACATCTCCCACAATGCAGTGCAGCAGGCGACCCTTAACCCATCCTCCTCTTCCTTTTCTTTCTTTTGCAGTTGAAATTGCTGCAGTCGGAGCTGAATGTGGAGGAAGTGGTGAACGACCGAAGCTGGAAGGTAAGAAGCGGCTCCTCCAACTCTGTCTGGTACCTCTACTTGGCGCCGTCCCCACGGGGACCTGTGACACTGAATAGGCCACCGCTCACTTCTGGAGTCTTCTCGCCACTAGTAATGACTGTAATTCATGGTGAAGGTGCAGTAAATGTTTCTGCTTTTGGGAGGGTGTATCTGTATTGGGCTCACTAACAGATATGTTAGTCTACATCTACTGCTCATCAGTTAGTTTTCTTTTATACTCTAGTTACATCCAGAGCTGCATTCAACAATAATTCTGCTGGTTTCCCGCTAGCTCAGACTGATCTTGCATCTTCTTGCTGTTTAGAGGGTTTGCTGCGATGCATTGTAGGAGGTGGAGCTGTGCTGTACAGATTTATGGTGTATTACACTGCACTTCACAGTAGGATTACTTAAAGGGGTTGTCCCGCGGCAGCAAGTGGGGTTATACACTTCTGTATGGCCATATTAATGCACTTTGTAATGTACATTGTGCATTAATTATGAGCCATACAGAAGTTATCAAAAGTTTTATACTTACCTGCTCCGTTGCTGGCGTCCTCGTCTCCATGGTGCCGACTAATTTTCGGCCTCCGATGGCCAAATTAGCCGCGCTTGCGCAGTCCGGGTCTTCTGCTGTCTTCAATGGGGACGCTCGTGCAGAATGCCGGCTCCGTGTAGCTCCGCCCCGTCACGTGCCGATTCCAACCAATCAGGAGGCTGGAATCGGCAATGGACCGCACAGAAGAGCTGCGGTCCACAGAGGGAGCAGACCCCGGCGGCCATCTTCAGCAGGTGAGTATGAAGACGCCGGACCGCCGGGATTCAGGTAAGCACTCTCCGGTTTGTTTTTTTTTTTTTTTAACCCCTGCATCGGGGTTGTCTCACGCCGAACGGGGGTGGGGGTGGGGGGGGGGGGTTTAAAAAAAAAAATAAAAATTTCGGCGCGGGACAACCCCTTTAAAACATGTAACTTTATTAGAAAAAACTTAAAAACAAGCATTATTAAGCATGATAGCTAACAATAACTCTTGCGACCTCTCTGAGCTGAATTTGATCCTAAAGCTCCGAAAAATAGAGAAGCATATATTTGTGTGCTGAGGATAACTGCTTCGTTAAATAAATCAACAAAGCATCCACCTCAAGGCGTAATCTCTTGCTAAATTTATGTTGACTCTTTGAGTGTATCGACTCTAGATTATATAACTCAACGCGTTTCTCCGCATGATAGCTGCGGTTCATCAGGAGTGTGAGGTCTTACACTTTTTGAAAAGACAGAAGATGTTGTCAGATCTATAGAGATTGTTTCTTTTCAGATTGTGAAAGGTGGACTGGACAAGTATAGTAAAGTAGTTCAGAACAGCCGGCTCATTGGTCCTCAATGATTAGTATAAACGAGCAGCATATGACAAGATAAGAGAACTGAACTACAGGTAAAGTTAGTATCTAGTACTGCTGGGGATGGCCTGATGCGTATGAGTCAGATGATACTGGTAGACTCGTATGGAAGCTCATGATTTATAAAATGGAGGAGTTTAAAGGAAATACTACCTCCAAAAGATGTTGCAAACAAGTTTAGAAATAGCCGGAACTAGGCCAAATGCCCTATAGTTCCAGGATTACTAGAACTCTTGCTCTTACTACCTCAATTAGTGAGCAACAAAAACATAAATGTCCAAAGTTAACCACTAGATGTCAGTGGAAATAGGGCATGAAGCAATCTGTATAGCCTATGTCAAGGCCACCAAACCCCAGAATGATATAAACAGAGAAAGTTCAATCTTATATCAATCTCAAGATGGACAAAAGAGGATTGATTAGAATGAACGGAAAAAGAAAAAAAAATAACAGTCCGCTATTCGCTTAACAAATCTTGCAAGGCTCCCAGACCTAAAGATATTGGTCTGAGGGAGTCTGATATAACAAGTGTTAAAGCCTGAGAAACATAGTGCAGGGTGCAGAGCCTCCGGCCTGGATGGTAGGACAGGGCATAAACTGTATTACACTGCAGGATATTTTTTTTTTGTTGGGGGGGCTGCAGTAACCTCACAGTGAAGAGGATGGGGAACATGGGACCACTGTTCTCAAAATCAGCAGGGGTCTCTTTATTGAGACCCCCACTGATCAGAAAGATATCCACTATCTTGTGCATAGAGTATAACTTACACCTCTGGTATTACCCCTTTAAGAGACGTCTGTGCAGCTCTGGATGTGACTAGTGTACAAGACCTGATGTAACTAATGACTGTGTTGTCTTTGTGGTTGCAGGTATTTCATGAGCGCTGTCGACTGCACTACAAACCCCCGAAGGAGCAGTGATTCAGGGACTCTGATCGGGGACGGCCGTGCTCCAGACCAACCGTTCTGCTGTGGAACGCCTGAGATGGAGAACTGGATGAAGGGTTTTCTCATCTGTGATTGGACGTAGCCAAAAATAAACGCAACTTGACTTGATTGCGCAGATGAGGGCGACCTGAGATGAGAACAACCTGCCATTTTGTATGAAATCTGTAGTTTTATTACCATTAAATATAATTTTCAGATGGAGCGTGCCATGAAATCCTCTCCTCGGAGTAACCTTGTCCTCTAGGCATTTCTGTCATCAAGTGTCTACTTAACGTACCTTTTTAGATATCTCGGCTGTATTCCTGTAATTTCTGTGTGCTATCGCTGTGTTTTGTCTTTCTCTTTTGCTGGGATTTTCAAGGGGACTTTAGAGATAAGCCCTAGCTGCATTAGAAAAAATAAATAAAACCATTACCTAACAGGCACTGTCCACTTCTCCTGCTACTGAAGCTCTGCAACACTTGTTTGCTCTGATTGGTTCATCGAGCGCTGCAGTGATTGGCCGAGCTACTGCGCTCGAGAACAAATCAGAGCCAGCACTGCCTGCAGGCAGGATTTATGAACCCCCTAACCAATGAGTGGCAGTTGAAGACTGCATACAAGCGGAGCGGACAGCGCCTGTTACGTAATGTGGTGTTTTGTTTTTTTTTTTAATTTAGACAGAGCTTATTTTAGGGGAAGCTGTAGGACTTCCTGCTGTTAAAGTTGCAGGACACGTAAACTGCAATTTTGTGCGCTGCAACACAAAGGAAAGCTCTATAGGGAAAACCGGCTACAAAACATTGCAAATCATGGCAATATTCAGCAGGCCGCGCTCTTACCCACCTCCCTTCCTCCAATGTAGCAAACTACAAAACATCACTAATGCGAAGGAACCCGTTGGAAGGCCGGAGCTTCACATACATGCGATTTGTAGCGCCGTCGCATCGTGAGAAAATCACGCAGTTTTGTCACACATGTGAAAGTGGCCTACATTTGTGCTGGAGAAGCAGCTTGGGTTGTGAATTGTGTTGCAGTAATCAGTGCTGCAAAAAAAGTTCAGAGTGACTCCTAGTCAATAACAGGTAAGTGACAAAGCAGACAACCTTCCTCTGGGGGGGAGAGTATACCACATGCCAGCCACTATCCTTGCATCATACACCACCTGTGGGTACAGCCTTAGACAACTCATTGGCAGGGGCTCAACAGACAAGTGATCAATAATGACTGCGTGGCCCATTGGCTCCAGTATTGTTAGCAGGGTGCCCCTTTCCCCGTGTACATGAGCTGTGTGTGCCGAGAGGGTGGTTTTTCAGCGGTCACAAGTGAATGATGTCAATGTGGTTCACATCTAGCAGCCGGTCATCTGGAAACTGCAACACAAACCAGTAACGTCTCCCTGCAGGACACATTCTGGCAGCGCTGAGCAACACCAACGCACCACAGGAGCAACCAGCAGTAGGACAAGCGGACAGCTTGTCTCATGTAACAGGACCACAGGATAGGGAATAACTTGCTGATCGGGGGGGGGGGGGGGGGGGCGGGCTCCTTTCCAAAATCTAGGATGGGACTTTGTGTCCTGTTAGGCCTGTCACTGCAGGGGTTTGCAGCAACCCCACATTAGATAGGACATGGACCCCCACTCTGCAAGTTATCTTCTACTGTTTGGATAGGGAATAACTTGCAATTTTGGTACAACTCCTTTTAACCTCTTAAGGACCAACCACTTTTGTAGCTTAAGGACCAGACCCTTTTAAGGTCTCATTTTTGCAACTTTTTTTTTTAAATACCATATTTTGCGGTGTATAAGACGGCCCCCTAACTGTCGACTTCTACCTCGGTAATATGCTGTAGCGTGGTGGGAGAGACCAATACTGCTGCTGCAGGCTGTCGCTCCCTCCTGCACACGGACAGAGCATTGCTTTCTGGATGTGGGACTTGAATGCTAACTCGGCACCGGCTTTCATTGGCTGACGCTGCGCTGAGTTAGCCAATCTGAGCATTAGCTTTCTAGAGGTGGGACATTCAAGGCCCACCACCACCAGAAAGCAATGCTCTGATGTGGAGGAGGAAGCAACACCCTGCAGCTGCGGGAGGTGGTTTTTTTCCTCCACAGCGTATTCCCGGCCTATAAGATGATCCGCTACTTTTGAGAAGATTTTCCTGGGTTAAAAAGTCATCTTATATGCTGGAAAATACCACTGACTTTTTAATCTTTTTTTGAAGTTTGATTGGAGGTATAAAGCTTAAAAAAATATTTAAAAAAAAAAATCTAGTTTTAAAATTTGTATATTTACACTAAAATAAAATATGGGACTGGGTGCCTCGTTTTGTTTCTGATATTTTAATATGTATGGTTTTGAATTAAAGGGCGCGTACGGCACCTGTTTTGGTTGGCTTTAGGTTATCAGTTTATGTAGTTTTATTCGGTAATTTTGTTTTTAACTTACCCATTTACTATCTATGATGTCATATAGACCGGGGACCAAGTGCTGTATATTTACTGTGCCTGGTCCTACATGGGTTAAGGTTCAGCTCCCGTGACCAGATTTGAATTGCAGATACTGTGATCACTGTTTGAACATGCGGTATGCTGTACTAAGCAGACAATCTGATGCAGTGTCATACCCCACATCCAGCAAAGCGAGCGCTGTTATTGGATTGGGCACCAGCCAGTGATGTTCTTCACTGAATGTCTGTGAATGATTGAGCACTGGCTGTGAGTGGCTGACACTTAATCCAATCAACATGATTGCTTTGGTGGAGGTGGGGTATCCAAAGCCCTGTCACCAGAAAGAAACTGATATGTTAGCATGGAGGACAGTGTAGCTTGCCAGAGACTATCAAGAGGCACAGGGACGCTGTGGACCAGATGAGTATTAATGGGTTTTTTAATGTAGATGAGCTAGGGCTTATAGTTCAAGGCTCTCCTGAAAACCAGGGTAGGGATTAGTAGTGAGGGAAAACCAGTAAATGAAATAAAGAAAGTGTGGGCAGATTATGCAGGATGAAGTCTGGAGAGCAACACACCCATCCAGAATGTCTGCAGCCTCTGCTTGTGCTTTTGGGGCTCCTCTTGGCACAAGATTTTTTTTTTTTTTAATGGTTTATACTTTCAAAAATAGAATTAACCAGCCAAGGCTAGAGAGCCGTATTGTGTCCTGAAGGCTCTCAGAACAGCTCTTACCACAGCAGGACATGGGCATGTCACCTGAGCAATAGAAGGGGTGTTGGCAAACTAATTCCCTGCGGACAATATACTGTACAACAAAACAAAACTTAATTTGCTTCAGTAGTCATACGCTGCAGAATACGACCCGGTCGTGTGAGCACGTCCTTCAGGTGAAAGCCCAGACATTGCCACACCAATACTGAGACTAAGGCCCCCGCCAACGGGTGAAAATTCCACAGCAGAATTTCTGCCCGTGCCCACTGCCATAGGATTACATAAAAACCCCCCACAATTTTTATCACCAGTATGAAGGAGCCCTAAGGCGCCCCCCTCCTCACACAGGCCTTTTTGTACAGTGTTTTATGCAGCGCATGTTCTATTTTTTCCTGCTTTCAGCTGTATGTCGCCCATTGAAGTGACTGCGCAGTGGTAAGAGGCTGTGATTGGTGCAGCAAGCGCTGGCTCAGTCAATCAGAGCAATCTCTGGCTGGAGGCGGGGGTCTTTAAACCCCCATTACCAGCAAGATGCCCTGTCAACTCTGAAAAGTGCTGGGAAGCCTGCTCGGAGCGCAGCAGGATGGAACCAGATGGCGCCAGCTGGGAAAGTGGGATTTTTTTTTTTTAAGCTGGTCTGAAACCGCAGCATTGAAACAGCTGCGCTCATTCACACCGTCTGGTTACTATTCAGTCTGAATATGCAGAGTACTCCGACCGAAACATTGTATTTCCTGCGTATCTGACCCCGCACGCACAGGTTTTTTTTTTTTTGCACTTTCTAACCACACACAAATACCCAGAAGCACATCAGATTTCCTACATCCACGGTATGATGCAAGCCTGTGGGCTTCAATGGGCAATCTTGACTCTTAATAGGACACACTGCGATTTTGTTTTTGCATGCGTGAAAAACACATCTGACACCCCAATGCAAAAAAATTAAATAACATTTTTTACTGCAGAAATGGTTTCAAAACCAACAGTTGTGTAAACAGCGACAGACCTCACGTGGCAATGGCTTTTAAAAGGGCCACTACAATCCTTCCCGGGGACCCCCGATCATCAGATACGCTCCTCTCAGGAGGCCCCGGTCATCACATCACCTGGCCCACTGTCCAGTGCAGCAGGGTGGATGTGGTCAGCAGGCAGGCAGGAAGTGTGGAGTCAATGGGAGGGCCACGCTGCCACTGATGAGCCATCAGGAGGTTGGGCCATCTGTTGGAATAAGCCCAGACCACCCATTTAATACAAGCACAGCAGACAAGGTTCAATTAAAAATATCTATATATTTTCCAGGGACCCCAAAAATGAGAAGAATCTTATTAAGGCATTTCAAGAACTAGTAGAAAGAAAGTGAGAGAACAGTCCATAACAACCAGAACGGAGGGGCAGAGAGGCAGCTTATGGGAAGTATTCGATTTCATCATCCTCGGTCTTCTCAGGCTGAGTGCCTAACAGCATCGGCTTGGGGCCATCAAGAGGAACAAGTATCTGAAGGTGGATGCATTTGCCATTGCCTACAGAGACCTAAAAACAGACAAGCAGGTTACATGGATTTCTATACACCCATCCCACACACATGCGCCACACACGTCTCACGAATTTGGGAAGAGTCCCACCAGTACCTGTCAGACAACCAGGGACACTGTGACCTTAGGTACTAGTTTTCCACACTGGGGAGGGGAAGGTTGGAGATGCCAGATGTCCTCCCGCTAGACAACTGTATGCAATTACCTTAACATAGTGGATTGTTCCGGCCACCATCTGAGTCTTGTACTTCAGGGCCTTGAACTTTGTGTATTTCTTGCGCTGTTGCTCTTCCACCTCGGGCTTCACCTGCGAGAGAGACGATGCAGTCAGATATGAAGGACTTGTAGTCCGCCATGTTAGGGTGACTACCCCCTACAGTTTTTTTTTTTCACTGCAAAATTCGCAGCGTTTTTTTCCTGCAAGGGTCTATGGGACTTGTAATGTTAAAATCGCAATTTAGCGCAAATCGTGGTAAATTGCCATTTTAACATTACAAGTCCCATTGACCCCTGCAGAAAAAAAATGCTGCGAATTTCGCAGAGAAAAGAAAAAAAAAAAACTGTAGTGGGTTGTCACCCTTAGAAGTTAACCCACGATGCGCAGTACAGGAGGGAAACCCAAGAACACAGATGCAGATGTGGCCCCAGCAGTACATGGAGGAGCCCCCTGGTCTAAACCCCTTCATGTTCTGGGTGACAGCTTGGGAGGAACAGCAGGAGGGACCTGAACCAGGCTGCTAAGAATAATAAGCCATCGCCCCAAAAAATACAACCTAGCGCCTCTTTTGGGGCAAAAATTAGAAGACCGGGGGTTTATAGGGAAATAAGGCTGGCTTCACACGGACATATTTGGGTAGAACCCATTGACTGCAAAGGGTTAAGTCACATCTGTATCCTGCACATGCATTTCGTTCATGTGAATAAAAAAAAAAAATATATATATTTTTTTAAAGTTCAATTTTCTTTGTATTTAAGCACCAAAAAGTCCCCATAGAAGTCAGCGGGTTTGTGCAAATGCGCACAGAGATGCGTGAAACACTAACTGCACGCCGCACTCACCTGGTCACACATCTGCTGCACCTCCGGAGTCGCATCCTCGAGTTCTCCAAGTCCCCCAGGCTTCGGCATCCTGACTATATGTCATCTGATAACGGCTTGCAGTAAACAAAGTTGAGCAGCAGCACTCACCACTACCAGTTCGGGGGGGGGAAAAAATCCTAAGCTGTATCCTTCAGCCTTGTCTGCACGCCCAGACCGGGAAAGAGTCCAAATTCCCAAAGATATACATATAATAAGAAAGACGTCAGGCAGCAGGTTTGGTGCGGTTGTATTTTATGCATTCATGAGAATACACAGATAGTAATGCCTCCTCAACACACAAGATGGCGACGTTTCGACTCTAAAGAATGAGTCTTTGTCAAGCACTCACCTGGTCACACATCTGCTGCACCTCCGGAGTCGCATCCTCGAGTTCTCCAAGTCCCCCAGGCTTCGGCATCCTGACTATATGTCATCTGATAACGGCTGGCGGCGCCTTATATAATGCGAGAAGCAAACCATTTAGAGGAAGGAGGGGTGAGATCCCAGGCAGACAGCACGACATCTCAACATACAGATGGCTATCATTGACTGCACCCCGCGCTAGACAATCAAATAACCAGCGTCTTCAGAGATTACCCGAAATACAACCGTCGGGAACAGAGCTGGTCAGCTCAGCATCCCTGTCCGAGATCCAGGTGCTTTAAAACCTCGGCACTCGTGCGGCCATATTTGAATTGGGAAGCAGGTAACAGTTGTTCAGAAGTTATATCTAGCAGCCGTGTTGTCAGCGTACAGTCATCTCTGTGGATTAACCATCCGAAAACAGCAGTGATTTCCCCCCCCCCCCTTCGTTCTGTCATTTCCTTAATTTTCAAGAGCCATAACTTTTTTATTTTTCTGTCAATCTAGCCAAATGACGGCTTGTTTTTTGCTTAAATAGTACCATTAAAATATAAATAATGTACCGTATATAATGTATCGGAAAGCCTTTACACTATTTTATTAGTGAGGCGAACTAGAAAAAAAAAAAATCACCCACAATGCCCCTAGTGTTTTGTGGGATTTGTTTTCAGGGCATTGAAGGTGTGGCAAAAATATTACAGCAATCGTGCGATCCAACTTCTCCGCCACCCGCACCCTCCTCAGCCCTTATTTACATCTCTTCTGCATAGTGTGAAAAAACGTGTGAGACCTCATCTGACATGGGAGCTGCACAGGGAAATTTCATTGTCAGATGAGGTCTAACACTGGATTGGAAAGGGTTAAAAAAAAGTTTTTTGTTTTTTTTTTATACATATGCAAACATCAGCACAGCAGCAATGTTTCGATCCTCTGCAAAGGATTTTTCTCAAGCTAATCCTAGATCTCGTGCAATGACAGATAACGTGTGTGACCCCATCTGTAGTATACGCATCTCGTGGAACGGTGTGCAGGCACTCTTACTGCGCATGTCAGTGATGCACCGTCTACGTCCGGCGTCTGTATCATCACTGCTCATGCGCGAGAAGTCTGAGTGCCCGTGGGCATATACTAATTAGGGCATGATCACCTGATCATCACAGTGAGTGTTCGCCACCATCAACTCAATACTACACATGCGCGGAACCTGCAAAGACTCGCGAGAGTATAGTGGGACTAAATGTATAACAGAGGCAACGTAACCGTTGCTAGATAACCAGCAGCGGCAACAAGATGCACATAGAAGATAACGATACAGCATCGTATTGAGAACCCAGAGATTGTAGCATAGTGATGCCCCCATGTGTTTCGATACCGTTCATACTATGCACATGGCATGTTGTATGGTTCGCCACATAGTTGTTATGTATGATCTGCATGAGTAAAAGATAGTTAGTAGACAAACGCCGTATAGATCCAATAAGGGTGGGTATGATAACCCCTGTTGAAAGGATCATATGTTTCAGCAGGACTAAATTGTGTAGCAGAATGTCATTATCCACTGTTGCCATGGATACACCCAAGACAAAACTCATCTCTAATCTCTTTATTGATTTCACATCCATTATATAAGTAAATGTCCGTCCTCGGCAGACAAAACATCCCAGTGGCCGATTAAATCAGAAGCATTGTTATCTAACACAATACTCAATATTGATCATACATCCTATACTTATGGCCGCCTGTAGACGGCCGGGTCGGATCCTGCTGAGAGAATTCTAGCAGCGGAACCCGACCCGCATGCCTGCAGGGACCAGTGCGGTGCTCACCTGCTCCCGCGGCTACGGCTCTGTGATGTGTCGGCGCATGCGCAGAGCAGAGCCGGCGGCCCAGGAGTGACATTTCTGTGCTGGCCTCTGCGGACAAATCTCGGCCATCTGCCTAGGATTGCGTTTTCTAATGCAATCCTATGGCAGCTTCCACAGGCGGAAATTCTGTGGGAAATCCCGTGAATCCGAACTTCGCCCATGGTTTCCCCAACATAGAGTAAGCCGCAGGGACATGTAATAGCATATACCACACATGTAGATTTACATGTGTAGTGCCCCTTTAGCTTAAACTTTTTCCCAGTTTGTGGATGAAATAACGTGTCGCCGCGTATGATATTATTGCAACACAGGCAATTTCCATATGGTACATTTTCACACCTGAGAGGTGTTAGGTGTGACTGTTCTAAAGGATCAGGAGTGGAGCTCTTGGCACATAGATCAACCATACTTTAGAACAGTCACACCTAACACCTCTCAGGTGTGGCAATATACCATATGGAGATTGTGTGTGTTGCAATAATATTATGCGCGGCGACATGATAGCGTTCCTGGAACGGCTGGCTCCCGGCACATAGGATCATGTGAATGAGATCTAAGCCAAAGAGTAAGATTCCCAACAACAGGACAGAAAGTAATCAATGAACCCTCTTGACGAGGTAACAGAAAGCAACGGTTTAACAGACACAATGGAGCCCAGAGGGTATAACAAAGGGTACAAAAAACTGCCTCAGCCCTTGGATCCCGCAGGGAGGTCATTCTGCATTAGGAAAAGGTATCAAGAATAGAAGGAGAGACGAGTGGAATGATAGGAAAAAAGAAAAAGTTGCGCAGAGGATGAGGAATGGGAGGACTGAGAACCCGCCTGCGAGGCGCATCGGTCTAAAGAACTGAACAGAATGGCAACCAGTGGTCAAGTTAAAAGAACTGATAGCAGGACTGATATAATCAACCCACGGGGACCAAACCATTGAAAATGTCTCCATTTTCTCCACCCTGATAGCTGTGAGCCTCTCATTAACCACATACCACCACATGCGTCTCTTGACTTCAGAGAAGTCCTGCATGGACTTGCACACAAAACACACAGTCCTTTGCGCGTCGCCCCCTGACCTATATCTGTAGACACTGCCATAATATTTCTAAGGCCTCCGCAGGCTTTTATTTTATTATTGGCGCATCTAATTAAAATATGTCTCACTAAACAACATTGCACTGAATTTTGTCCTACAGGGGGAGCTGCGCACAATTATCCCGGCAGCACGCGGTTATGAAAGCACTTTAAAGTTAAAAAAAAAACTTTGTTGCCCATAGCAACCAATCACAACGCAGCTTTCATTTCACCGTAGCGGTATCCACTGCAGTCAATGGTGAGCACGGAAGCAGCAGCACCGGACCGGCAGGGCGATGGAGCGGTGAGTATAACTTTATTGTTTTTAACCTTTTCCTGCCCTCTTCTCATTCTTATATATCTTGGAAAACTCTTTGAATTAAATGTTATTTCTATTATTAGGTGTTTTAGCTAATTATTTATTGACTGTTTTTCATACTAGTGAATTCATGTTCATACACGGCATTTCTTGGCACGTCCTATCAGTCATGTGTTTCACTATTTGGTTGTTAGGCACTATATATATATATATATATATATATATATACACACATACATACACACACACATTAGCTTAGATGATCATCAGGTTGCACTGCTTTATTTATTTTGTGCGTCATCACACATTTTCATTTGTTTTCACATTCTCACACTTACTCCATACACACCTTCTAGTTGGGGGATAATTGTTTATAAACAGTCACAAATGTTATATATATATATTTTTTTTATTTATTAATTTATTTTTTTTTACACACCATGATGCAGTGACTTCGCTTCTGCTGACACTACTTTGTTATTTTGTATTATTTTTTTATGTGGTTTTGTAAGATCAGGGTCTTTCGACATTACATTTTTGTGATTCAGCGCTGGTTCTGCTTTTGATTCTGTCCTTTATACAGAAAACTACATGGGTGCAGAGTCTAGATGGTGCCATGGGGTTTAGGCCGCCTGCAAACGGGCTGATTTGCATTGCGGAATCCGGAACGGGCGGCTGCCTCCCATATACCGCCCATAGTATGCTAGCTCAAAAGGCGATCTCCTCTACATGAGTGGAAATCGATTGCGATTTTGTGCTCGCAGAGGAGAAATCACAGCATGCTCTATTTCTGTGCGGATTCCACACCCGACAGCTTCCATTGAAGCCAGTGGAAGCCGTCCGATCCACGGCCCTTCCACAATGACATTGCGGTAAGATTGCGGACTCCGTGTCATCGCCTAGCGATGAAGTGGAAAAAACAGAATTAAAAAAAAAAATCTGTATGTAGTGGCCAGAAGTCTATGTTACTGGCCTTTCCATAAATGTCATACATGTAATGTCTTGTGTGGATGTGCAAACTAGTCTTGTCTCTTGTAATGTGTATTGCACAGCTGCCGCAAATGAGAGGTTAATGTCTGCATGAGACTGGGGGATGTCTGCAAATGTATCAATTTATGTCCTGTCATGTGGTATGCTAGAGACTGTAAATATAAGTGTCTGAGCAAAGTGAGAGTTCCATTTCTTCTGGGTTCCTGAGTAGTGCCAGCCACATGGGGTACCTTCAACCCTCATGTAGTGAAGAATGGAAGAAGAGGAACGGTTCCTGAGGGTCCATATACCAGTAACCGCGTAGGAGTGCGAGCCGGAGGAAAGAGAGAGAGCGTGAGAGCAGAGAGACAAGGTTAAGATCATTGTGCAGAGGTACTATAACCAAGAGTGTCTGTGGAGCGACCTCTACCCCTGTCCTCTGGAGATTTTCTCCATCCAGGAGCGGTTCCTGTCAGATAACTTGGCCTGCGGAATCGGTTTCCTCTGTGACCTTCGGTCTAATGTTTTACCTGCACGGCCGTCTTTTATAATTGTGCCTTGTACCAAGTAAGGTTTTGCCAGGTCCTGACTGTTCCCAAGACTGTTATATGAGTCTGCGGCTCATTTATTTACCATCGAGGGTTACTCCTGTGGGTAACGGAACGGAGACGTCACCCGTGACAATTTCGATGCCCGTTTGCATGTTTATTGGCCATCCCTCTCCTAGGAGTGTCCAGAAGAGGCCCAGCGCTGCTCTGGCCGAGACTACGCGTGTCCCTCTGGGAGGAAGCCTGGTAAATGCTGTCGTGACAAGCGTCCACTTTACCCTCCCCGCTCCTCAACGTATGCCCTGCATCCGGGGTCACCCTAGGGGACACTGCATGTACTGCGCATATCCGACAGCTTGCCGTGTGGATCATCCGCAGTACAGATAAAAAGACTTCAGAACAGCTACATGTGGAATCAGACGCTCCCGCGTGCAGCTGGCCTTAATATGGAAGAGAGACCTCCTTGGTCTTCTTCTCACATTGTTTCTCATCCTCTCCGTCTAATATACTGGACTGAAAAGCGCAGAGCTCTTTTGTGTCCAGTGTAATAGACTGGCAAGCATGGAAACTACTGTATGTGAGATGGGTAACTAAGCGGTATACGCCGCACATATTCTCCCCTATGGCACTGTCCAGGCTCTGTACCAATGCAATTTTCTGCATGGGAGGATAGAATCCAGGATGTATCCAGTCCTACATCGCAAAAACGCAATGTGAAACTACCCTTAGCCTGCATTCACACGTTCAAAAAAAGTGCGTGATGCTTAATCTGCGTGAAAATGCAGAATTATGAAACCCATGCTTTTCAATTACTTCATTCACATGTTTTCTCTCATATGATGTTGCGAGACTTAAAAAAAATAAATAAATAAATCGCTGTTTCCATATGGAGACTCATTTTATCGCATCGCAACGCACGAACTTGCGATATTTGTGAGATGCATTTTTAACATTAGAAACTGGTATTGTCTATCGCACGGGAAATTTGCAAGCGGCAGCGATGCGATGCTCAATGTTATTCCAGGAAAAAGCATCGCTGACGCTGATACATCTCATGAGCACATATGTGATATTGGCACAATTCTCTCACGGCAATATCACGCTCTCCAGTGTAACACCTGCTCGTCTGAGCACTCACTAAACAGAGTCCGGCCCTGACTACTCACTGGAAAACAAACGTTTGCGGCACACAGTCAGTCCGGTCCTCAGACCTGCGGAGGTCTCAGCACACACCTCTCCTAGGTGTGGAGGTTAGGGGCGTCTCCCTGTAAACCTCAGGTCTTCTCAGCCACCCACTGGGCTAGCCGGGCTCCTAGCTCCACTGAGCCGTCTCTCTGGCTCTCAGCCAGACACTCTCTGTCAAGCCCTGCAGGCCCAGGTTTTTATGAGGCCTGTTACCAGCCTCACCTGGTACGTGGGAGTGGCCATCCCACCCTTCACTTTGACCACTCCAGGAAAAGCCGGCCCGGACTATGCGGCTTGGAGCCACTTACAAACTACACCATGTCAGTAACTTAGTGTTAGGGTGCATTCACACGAACGTATATCGGCTCGGTTTTCACACCGAGCCGAAATACGTGGTCCTCATGTGCAGGGGGGGGGGAGAATGGAAGAGCCAGGAGCAGGAACTGAGCCCCGCCTCCTCTCCGCCCCTCTGCACTATTTGCAATGAAAGGAGGCGGGGCTAAGTTCAGAGAATAAGCCCCGCCCCTGTCCCACCTCTCCCCATTGCAAATAGTGCAGAGGGGCGGAGAGGGGGCGGGGCTCAGTTCCTGCTCCAGGCTCTTCCATCCCCCCCCTGCACACGAGGACCACGTATTTTGGCTCGGCGTTCAAAATGAGCCGATATACGTTTGTGTGAATGCACCCTAACTGACACACAAATGCTGGCTTCCTCCACCGAGCCCAGGCCACTCGGTGGCACGTATCCGCCCTCCAGCACTTTGTCAGTCACTGTCTCACAGATTATATTCCATTTTAGGTTAAGAAGAGAAAGATACTCTTATTGCCTCCCCCTCTTCCCCTACCTGTCTGTTCTATACACCCAGGGCTGTTTGGGTGTAGTTGCACTTATCTTATACAAAATGGACAGCGGTGTTTATTTCTGTTCTCCAGGTCTCGGCTGGTCCTGGTGGATGTGTACTGAATTGTATGGTCTATATACTTAATCCCTTAAGGATTAAGCCTGTTTGTGCCTTAGTGACGGAGCCAAATTTTGGAAATCCGACATGTGTCACTTACACATAGAACAATCCATAAAGGTTCTGCATATCCAAGTGATTCTGACATTGTTTTTTCGCCACATATTGTACTTCAGGTAGGGGGTAAAAATAGACCGGTAGAATTTGTGTATATTTATTAAAAGTGTTAAAATTTTGAAAAAGTTTTTAATTTTTCAAATTTTCAACTGTAATATCTCAAATATTGCAAACATACTGTACAAATGTTTTGATGAGGTATATATTTCCATCCGTTTACTTTATTCTGGATGCACATTTGAAAAACTTTAGTTTTTTTTTCACCATTTAGGAGGCCTACAAATGTAACATTATTTATCAACATTTTGAGGGCTTATTCAGACGTCCGTATATCGGCCGGGTTTTTACGCCCGGCCAATATACAGTGTCCCTCTCTGCAGGGGGAGGATGCTAGAAGGGCCGAGAGCATTGCACTGAGCTCCCGCCCCCTTTCCACCCCTCGCCACTATTTGCAATAGGAGGGGGCGGGACTGGGTAGAGCCAAGTTCTATAACTTAGCTCCGCCCCCATCCTGCCCCCTACGATTGCATAGTGGCGAGGGGCAGGAGCTCAGTGCACTGCTCAGGGCTCTTCCAGCATCCTCTCCCTTCAGCAGGGACACCGTATATCAGCCGGGCATAAAAACCCGGCCGATATACAGACGACTGAATAAGCCCTATGGAACGCTTTGTTTTCCTACACCAAGCCAAGATTGCAAAGGCTCAGAGGTGTCAAAATGATAGATACCCCCACAAGTGACCCCATTTTAAAAACACCACCACTTAATGTATTCACTGAGGGGTGTCAGGAGTGTTTTGACCCAACAGTTTTTTTTCAGGAATTAATGCAATTTAGAGGAGAAAAAATAAAGTTTCATTTTTTTGCAAATATACCATTTCAAAGACATATTTTTTTCCATAGTGCACATAACAATGAGAATTTACACCCCAAAATGGATACCCCTGTTTATCCTGTGTTCAGAATCATACCTAATTGTGGCACTGCACTGCGAGACTTTACCTTTACTCTCGCAGCGCATTGGAGAAAAAAAACGCCAGTGGGTGTCCACCCTTAATGGGTTGGTTTAAAGCGGATTGTTGATTTGGATCCATTTGTGGTAGGGGGATTCCATCTAGGAAAGACTGTGGCGCTAATGGGTGTCTCTGTGGTTTATATTTATAGAGAGAACTGCAGAAATCTCAAAATGTCTGCACAATTGTGCTGGGGTTTGAGGTGCAGTTCCCATCGCCGAACCGCATTGAGTAGACTGTGTTAAGTCTCTCTCTTTGCCTAAGCTTTGCAGCCAGCAACTTGTCGGATTTATTAGCCAATCTGTAGTAACGGGCTTTTGTCCACTCATGTATGCCTTATGGGCTAGCCAAACCCATACTGGTTGAGAGTCGGGGGTAACATTAGTGTCCAGGTAGATTTTGAGTTGATCATTTATTTGGTAGAGGGATGCTGGGTTCTTAAGAAGGGCTTCATTGAGTCTCTATTTCATCGAGTGTGTGATTAGTGGTCCAGGAAGTGCGACATAACCATATCATGGTCTGACCAGGCGCATGGGATATGACGGACTTGAGCCAGAGTTGGTAGAATCGATGTGGACACGAGGGTCCACTCTATGCGTGAGTACCGTTTATGGGGCGGAGAGAAGAATGTGTATCCTTCTTTTGCTCCCTGAATCTCCCTCCACACATCCGCTATTGCCAGATACACCATTGTAGCCCTTAAGGAGGCTCTTTGCGCTGGACTTAGTCTATCCGCGCCCGAGAGGGGAACTGTACCATGTTAAAATCTCCCACCCAATAGATATGGGAATCTGGATTGTTTCAGAGTTTGTTGGCCACTATAGAGAAAAGTTTATGTGGATTTGTGGTAGGGGCATAGGAGTTTACTATAGTTATTTTATTGTCATAATGGAAACCCTGCAGGATAAGGAATCTGCCCTGTGGATCAGCATCCACATGGGTGATCATCAAGGGGAAGGAGAGGGTATGAGGGTAGTAACTCCTTGATATTTCTTGGGGGTGGTTGAAGAATATGTTTTAGAGTACTGGGGGTGAAAAAACTTTGGCGCGGATGTGGTGGAGAAGTGAGTCTCCAGTAGGCAAATAATGTCTGGTTTCGGTTTTAAATAGTGGGACAGAGCTTTGCATCTCTTTAGAGTCCATCCTGAAGCTAGAAATGGCTAGAAAAAAAAGGTTAGGAGCCAGATCAATACCACAAATTGTAAACTTTAACATTGTACAGTATCGGTCAAGCTGAGTGTCTTGCTTGTTCCGAGGGCAACCTAGTATAGAGATCAAGACATTCCGAATCTATTAGGGCATCATTTGAAGAACTAATCACAGGTGAACCGGGGCAAAGTGCATTGTCTTTAATGCTTGGGGGGTCAGAAAAGTGTATTGTAGAGTCTCATAATTCCATAATTACGGCCCCTTCCTCATAGTTGTGTGGGGTTCCACATTACTGGGGAGGTTGCTCTCGGCGTGAGGTTCTGGTTGTTGACCAGGTCCTTGTCGACCGCTAGGCTCTGGGTGTCATGACATTTGGGGTATCAAAAGGAATTTTCTCTTCCTCCAGAGCACATCTTCCTTCCTCTTGGGTTTGAAAATTGTATGCTTGTTGGTTGATTTTCATGTTCAATGCGAAGGGGAAGTTCCATCTATAGCGGATGTTGGCTCTTTGCAAAGCCTGCATGAGGGTTCACAAGCTTCTTCTTTTAGCCAGGGTGATTGGAGCAATATCCGCATAAATCTGGACAGACATCGGGACCCCCAGAAGAACGGCTAGTTTTCTTGCTGCTGCCAATATCTGGTCGCGCATCTCACCATAGTGGAGTTTGAGTACAATGTCTCTAGGTAGATCTGGGTTGTTGGGTCTACTCAGAGCTCGGTAAATACAGATGATATGCAAGTTTTTTTATGAGACTTGTGGTAGCAGAGCAGAGAACAGATTGTTTGCAGCTTCGCAGAGGTTGGTAACTGCTCTTGGCAAGTCTCTGATTCGGATGTTAGCTCGTCTGCTTCTATTTTCCAAGTCTTCACATTTTAATTCCAGAGCTTCTATCTGCTCAGAGAAATCCGCACCCTTAGATCGTTCTTGATCCAGGGCATCTACGATGTCATCTGTCTTGTGCTCCAGTTCTGCGGTGCGTTGTCCTAGGTTGTGTATCTGACCCTTGATGTCTCGCAAAGCCGATTGCAGTTCTGCTTTAAATAGCTGTTGTATACAGAGAAAGAGCGCCGTATCAGGGGCAGAGAGTAGGGAGTCATCTGATGTTGATGGTGGTGGGGCAGATTGATCTCCTAGTATCGGCGACGTTGGGTTGTCCATGTCCTCGTCTTGCTTCTGTGGCCTCTCCGGTTCAGAGGGAGTAGGTTGAGAGCTTGAGAATAGTTCTGAAAGTGTGCTCTGGGATGTAGAAGGTCGTGATTTGCCCTGCTTGCTATTTTTCTTTGACATAGTGGGGTGACATCAGTCAGGCTTCCACTGAAATGACCAGGATGGGAGTGGAGCACAGATCACGGATGAGAGTAAAACATTGTGTCCGTGTATGCGCCCCTCCGGCTTGGTGGGGGGACCTAGTAGGTCTGCTGCATAGGTCTAGGGGATCGGTCAGAAAGCACGGTTTTTTTTAGCAGGGTTCCGCTAATGGTGTGCTTTTTCCGAGACCCTGTTGGCGCACTGTACAGGAGCTATAGGTTGTATAGAATTATCAGAGTGATAGCTGCAGTTCCATGTTTTGCCACTAGGTGTCAGCAGAGCTTGGGAAAAATTTTGCTGCTGTAGTTTCCTGTATTGCCGCTAGATGGCAGCGGTGTCTTGAAGAGAGAAAGTGCGGGATTTCTGACAATCCCTTTGGCCCCAGGGCAGGGGAGAGCACAGCTGTTTTTGAGGTGAGTACTTAAACTGACCCCTCTTTACAGCTCTTTCCTCCCCTTTCTCCCTGCTTTAAATCTAGATTAGGTTTAGGAGGGGGATGTGGGACATTTGCAGGACTCACCCCCTCAGGCACTGTAACGGACTGTTGCAGCTGGATTCCTTGCCGCGCTGTGTTGTCCTTTGTTGTAGCGTGGGTGTTACCATGAGGCTGGTCAGGGACCCCGGGTGGCAGTGGCGCAGCTCGCCGTGGCATTCTGGGATGGTGTTGTGCCCACGTTCGGGTCGGCAAGCGGTGGCGCCGTGCTCCGGGGGGCGGGCGCGGCATGTGGCGCACGAGCGTACCTGCTATGAGAGGAGCGCGCGCTCTATCTCTGTGAGTTATAGTGGCTGGCTGGGAGCTCCGGTCAGCCGGCTTGATTGTTCCCCACCCAAGGGGTGGAGACTCCTGACTATAGTCTGGCAGCTGCTGATAGCAGTTGCCAGTTATTGGTTCCATTCCCTGTGTGTTTGACGGCTGTCCTGCTCCAGTGGAGGTTACACAGGTCTGCCTGTGTTCTGTGGTTTCCTGTCGTGTTGGTTTATTCCATCTGCCTAGCCTGTCAGTACTAGTAAGTTGTCATCTGCATAGGTACGGCAGTTCCTTCCTGTCCTGCCACTAGGCAGCGTAGGGTCAGTGTTGGCGGTCTGGACCTGTCCACCTTTGGGGCTACCTCCAGGAAGGGACATTGGCGTGGGTTAGGTTCAGGGAGTTCCGCACCATGCGTACCTGTGCACACTACTAGTACTGTAACATAATAAGCGTCTGAAAAATTTTTTTCCTGCGGTTTATTGTGGTGGGATTCACGGTGTGAATAGAGTCCTACAATACGATTACTGGTCAAATTCGTGACCTGGCTGGGATAGTTCAGGACCTGTCAGGCGTCTCAGCCATCATGAGCAGCGGTTGGTTGTGCCCGCTAATCCAGTACCTGAACCTAAATGCCTGTTACCCGAGGTGTTCTTGGGGGACCGGAAAAAATTCTTTGTCTTCCGGGAGGCTTGCAAGTAGTTTTTTTGCTTGCGGCCTCGTTCCTCTGGGTCCGAGCCCCAACGGGTGGGGATTGTTATGCCTTTGCTCAGAAAAGGGCCTCAGTCATGGGCCTATTCTTTACCGTCTGATTCTGCTTGTCTGCAGTCGGTAGACTCTGTTTTTCATTGAGCTCGGGAATATTTTTGATAAACTCGATCGTGCAAGTTACACAGTCAGTAAGTTGTTGGCCCTACGCTAGGGGCGCCAGTTGGCAGAAGAATATTGCTCTAGTTTCAGGCAGTATTCAGGTGAATCTGCATGGAATGACTGTGCACTCAAAGATTTATTTTTGGTAGGCCTGTCTGACACAGTAAAAGATCTATTGCTGTCCCATCTGTCACCCTCTACTTTGAATCAGGCTGGAGAAGGCCTATTTTTTGTTGAAAAGAAAGATGGGTCTTTGCAGCCTTGTGTTGACTATTGGGCTTTAAACAAGATCCCCATAAACAGTCAGCGCTCGCTCCCTCTGATCCCGGATCTGTTGAATCAGGTCGTGGGGGCACGCTGGTTCTCTAAGCTTGACCTTCGGGGGCTCTTATAATCTTATACGTATTAAGTCTGGTGACGAGTGAAAGACCGCATTCAACACCCCGTTGGGGCACTTCGAGTGTCTGGTTATGCCCTTCGGGTTATTCAACGCCCCTGTGGTTTTTCAGGGGTTTATGAACGCGGTCTTCCACGATTATCTAGGGGTTTTTATGGTTGTCTATTTGGACGACATTTTGGTGTACTTGTCGAATTGGGACACGCATGTCAGACATCTCTATTTAGTGTTAGAGCGGCTACGGGAGTACCAATTGTATGTTAAATTGGAGAAGTGCTCATTCGGGGTCAAACGCATATCATTCATTGGGTATATCATTACTCCAACTGATGTGTGTATGAAGTCAGACAAGGTGGTGGCAATCACACAATGGGCTAAACCAGATAATTTGAAGGCTCTTCAGCGCTTTCTTGGCTTTGCCAACTTTTACAGAAAATTTATCAGAAATTTTTCAGTGATTGCACAACTGCTGATTGATCTCACTCATGGTCTCCGGAAGCTTCAGAGGCATTTGAGCAACTTAAAAGGGTTTTTTCCACCCCGTTGGTACTTGCTCAGCCGGACCCTCACAAGCCCTTTTTCGTGGAGGTAGACTCTTCGGAGGTTGGGGTTGGGTGCAGTCCTCTCCCAGGTATTGGTGGGCCGTTCAGGGTATAGTCCATGTGCCTTCTTTTCCCGTAAATTTAGTAGCGCCGAGCGCAACTACGATGTTGTGAACAGGGAACTGTTGGCAATCAAATGGGCATTTGAGGAATGGTGTCATCTTCTGGATGGGGCTCGAGACCAGGTGACAGTCTTCACTGATCACAACAACTTAGTGTATCTTGAAAATGCTAAGCATTTCAATGCGTGGCAAGCCAGGTGGGCACTTTTCTTCTCAAGATTCAATTATACAGTCACGTTCCTACCGGAAATACAAATGTGAAAGCTGACTCCCTCTCCCGCAGTTTCGGGACTCTGGAGGTTAAGGACTCTTCTCCGGAAGGCATCCTCCCACCCGGTGTCGTGGTGGCAGCCCTGACACGGAACCTTCCGGCTCAGCTTCAGGAATATCAACAAGAAGCTCCCCAGGGGTTCCGGCAGGGAAGTTATTTGTACTGATGTCTCTGCGGTTGTTGGTTCTGGAAGAGTCTCATCCCTCCCTTTTTGCCCGGCATGCGGGGCTCCAGGGGACTCTTGAGCTATGTTTCCATTTCTACTGGTGGCCTGGCATGGCACGGGAGGTCCGGGAATTTGTAAATCGGTGTTCAGCTTGTGCACGGTGTAAGAGTCGCCGGAAGAGCCCTGAGGGACCGTTAATGCCATTGTCAGTACCTGGTAGGCCATATTCTAATGTGTTCATGGATTTTGTCACTGACCTGGCTCTGTTACAAGGTTGTTCCACCATTTTGGTAGTTGTCGACAGGTTCTCGAAAATGGCCCATTTCGTTGCTGTGAAAAAATTACCGTCTGCCGCTAAATTAGTGAAGATTTTCATTAGAGAAATTATAAGATTGCACGGAATAACAGGTAATATAGTTTCAAATCCGGGGGGTGCAATTCGTGGCCCAATTTTCGAGGGCCTTCTGCAAAAACATGGGAACATCTCTGTCTTCCTCATGAGCATTTCATACGCAGACGAATGGGCAAACAGAACGTAACAATCAAGACCTAGTACAATACTTGCATCTTTTTGTGGGCGAGAGGGCCAGTCGGTGGGTAGAGTTTTAACCTTTGGCTGAATTTGCCATGAATAATCGTATCAGTTCTGCGACGTGTGTTTGGTCGGCATCCCTGGTTCCTCACTTTCATTCCAGTACCTACAGTTTGTCCCACTGTTGATGTTGCTACTAGTGAGTTGTGGGAGGTCTGGAATGGTGTGCACAAGAATCTGGAGGAAGCAAGTGGTCGTATGCAACTACATAGTTGTAAAAGGTCCACTGTTCTGAGCCATTTGCAGTCAGTCAGAAGGTTTATCTGTCCACGAAGAAATTAAAATTGAAGCTCCCCTCGGCAAAGCTTGCGCCTCGTTTTATCGGTATTTGCCATAACGCGAGTCATTAATCCTCTAGCTTATGAGTTGGATTTACCGGGTTCTTGGAGGGTGCATAGGGTGTTTAATAAATCCCTTTAGAAGTTGTTTATCCCTCCTTTTGGCAGCGGAGAAATAGCTATTTTAAGCCAAACACAGTGTTTTGGGGTTTTTTTTTGCGGACCTCGAGCCCCGTGCGTCTTCCCGGCTCTGCAGCTGGCCACGCCGCCAGAGCATATTCTTTTTAAACATGTTATGCCAATGCAGATGGTACAATACATTGGCAGCACATTTAATAGAAAGCTACTTTGCTACAAGTCAATGTCAGGCCTTTTAAAGAGATTCTGTAATGAGGTTCATGCTGCCCAAACCACAGGCATTATGTTATAGAACCCGCACCATGTTATAGAGCCGTAGGAGCTCAGCAGATAGATATGGAGTTTTATGGGGAAAGATTCTGAATATCTTGTGTTTTTATTCATTTATATCTCTGCACATTCTAAGCTGAGCAGTCCAATGGGCGGCCCTATCAGTGATTGACAGCTACTTCTCTGTATGTACAGTGACACATGGATAGTTGTCAATCAATGATAGCTCCGCCCACTGGACTGTTCAGCTCAGAATGTGCAGAGATATAAATAAGTAAAATATTTAGTTTTATGGGGAAAGATTCCATATAACTTGTATCAGTCTGCTCAGCTCCTCCTGCTCTAAAACATCATGCCTGCAGTTTGCACAAGCCTTGTAACAATGCCTGGGAATATAAGACAGAGTCTTCTCCAAAAGAGAGGATAATAGAGATGAGCAAACACACTCGTCCGAGCTTGCTACTCGTTCGAGTATTAGGGTACTCGAGATGCTCGTTACTTGAGACGAACACCACGCGGTACTCGTGTTAATTTCATTTCCCTTCCCCGCATGTTTAGCGACATTTTCTATTCAATAAACATGCAGGGAAGGCATTACCACTTCCTGCTGTGGTGTGCCAGCCCTATGCCCGCCAACAGCAGTGAGTGGCTGGGCCGATCAGGTGACCGCCGACTACTTAAAGTGGTCCCGCCCACGGCTTGCCTCAGACGCATGCTGGCAGTGGTTAGGAAAAGTGCCGATGCTGATATAGGGAAAGTATTAGAGTAGGATCAACTCTTTAAGAACCCCAACGGTCCTGCTTGATGCTACTCCTCATTGTGTGCATTACCGTTGTGGCTGGCTGAGAGCAGTAGTGCAACCATTTTTTTTCTAACACATCTTGCCCTGTGCAGAGCTTACAGCTATAGCAATCTCAGTCTGCAGTGCATTAGGCAGAGGTCTCAACGCGAAACAGTACTCTAATATTTCCTGGGACACTGCTAACCATTTCAGCTCTGCCACTGTGCAGAGTGTCTCATAATACCCTTTACTTGTGTGCGGTGAAGTAGCCGCAGTTATTAGCACTGTCCACTGGCTGCATAACTTTCTGCCCCTGTGAAGAGCGTCTCAAATACCCTTTCCATTGAGGGGTTGAGGTAGCCGCAGTTACCAGCACTATCCATTGGCTGTATAGGTTTCTGCCCCTGTGCAGAGCGTATCACAATACCCTTTCCTTGTGTGCGTTGAAGTAGCCGTAGTTATTAGCACTGTCCACTGGCTGGATAGCTTTCTGCCCCTGTGGAGAGCGTCTCACAATACCCTTTCCTTAGGAGGGTTTGATTTAGCTGCAGTTACCAGCACTATCCGCTGGCTTTAGCGTCTTCTCCCACTCCATACAGCCTGTCTTATCTGCAAGTCTCTGTGAGTGGTAAATGACCCCTAGGTATCAGCGCAAGACAGCGGTTTAATTTTTTCAAGTCACAGCATAGAGCCTCCGCTATCTACAAGTCTCTGTGCGGTGAATTAAAGGGGTGGTCTCGCGAAACCAAGTGGGGGTATACACTTCCGTATGGCCATATTAATGCACTTTGTAATATACATCGTGCATTAAATATGAGCCATACAGAAGTTATTCCACTTACCTGCTCCGTTGCTAGCGTCCTCGTCTCCATGGTTCCGTCTAAATTCGCTGGCAGCTTGCTTTTTTAGACGCGCTTGCGCAGTCCGGTCTTCTCCTTTCAGCACGAGCCGCTTCAGTGTGCTCCCCGCTACAGCTCTTCTGCGCATGCGCAGACGAGCTGTCACTGCTCGGGAGCGCGCTGGAGCGGCCATTCTGTACCTTCCTCTGTTAGAGGAAGGTGCAGAGCCGCCCAGCTGTCCGGAGAAGCCGCCCAGCTGTCCTGCCGTCCAGCTGTCCTGCCGTCCAGGTAAGTGATGGGCCGGGGGGGGCTGTCGTCGCTGCGATGGGGGGGGGGCTGCCGCTGCGATGGGGGGGCTGTCGCTAGGCCGGGGGGGGCTGCCGCTGCGATGGGGGGGCTGTCGCTAGGCCGGGGGGGGGGCTGTCGCTGCGATGGGGGGGCTGTCGCTAGGCCGGGGGGGGCTGTCGCTAGGCCGGGGGAACTAGCGCTGGGCCAGGGGGGTAAGTGATGGGTCGGGGGTGATGTTCACAGACAGGTGAAGGCCCCGGAGCCCAGCGCTGGGCTCCGGGGCCTTCACCTGGGCTGAGGGTCTAGCGCTGGGGAGCCGGGAGCGTAGCGCTTGGGAGCCGGGGGCTAGCGCCGGTTACCTGCTGCCTGGCGGTGGGTGACTGGTCGGCGGCTGCGGGGTGTCTGGTCGGCGGCTGCGCGGCGTCTGGTCGGCGGCTGCGCGGCGTCTGGTCGGCGGCTGCGCGGCGTCCGGTTGCCATGGAGACACAGCTGGCAGCGTCTCGGGAGCGCGCACGTCGGGCTGCAGCGAGCGACGGGGAAAGAGCCGGCGGCCATCTTGGGGAAACTTTTATAAGTTGCTGAAACGCTGGAACGGTAAGTACAAACCAGCTAGGAAAGTCATTTACAGGGGTAATTAGTAATGTATGTTTAATTAGGGGGACTGGGCAAAAAAAAAAAACACTGCTTCCTCGAGACATCTCCTTTAAGCCACAGTTGTCAGGGCTGTAAAGTGGGGTAATTTTATTTGGGCCCAGCTCTATCCTTAATCTGCCATGATGAGGAGTAGGGGTAAGGGTCGAGGATGCGGACACGGGCGTCCAAGTGAGGGTGTGGGCACAGGCCGAGTTCCTGGGCGGGGTGAATCACAGCTGGCTGCTGAGGGATTAGGAGAGAGGCAAGTTTCTAGGCTCCCCAGCTTCATATCACAATTTGTGGGTCTGCGTGGTAAACCTTTATTGCAAGCAGAGCAGTGCGAGCAGGTCCTGTCGTGGATGGCAGCTAACGCATCCAGCAATGTGTCAAACACCCAGTTGTCTACGCTGTCCACTACTGAATCCTCTGGCTGCTGCTCCTCCTTCCTACCAGTCTCCTCACTCCATGAAAATGACCTATTCTGATTAGCAGGCAGACTCCCAGGAACTGTTCTCAGGTCTCTGCCCTGAGTGGGGAAAAAGTGTTCCTCTCTCACCTGAGGAGTTTGTCGTGACCGATCCCCAACATCTGGAAAGCTCCCGGAGTCCGGGTGATGAGGCTGGGGACTTCCGGCAACTGTCAAGAGCTTTTTGTGGATGAGGATGATGAGACACAGTTGTCTGTCAGTGAGGTAGTAGTAAGGGCAGTAAGTCCGAGGGAGAAGCGCACAGAGGATTTGGAGGAAGAGCTGCTGGACGATGAGGTGACTGACCCCACCTGGCTTACTAAGCCTACTGAAGACAGGGCTTCAGAGGGGGAGGCAAGTGCAGCATCATGACCCGTGGAGGCCAGAAGGCCCCTCTGCTGTAACCATCCCCATTTTCCCCAATAAAAGACAAATCACTTCTCTTCTGGATAAAATGGCCACAGCAGCCTATATATTGACAAACTGTACATAACATGAATTAACAAATTACGAGGGGGGAGTCCTTGGAGCCACAAAAATCTGGTGCCACCACAACCGAACTAATAACACTGCCCCCCGCCGACCAAACAGGCTCAGGGGCAACACAAGCTGCCCTTAGGTGGCTATTACTATTGCAACTTACAGCCGGAGGAGGGTCTACTGCCCCCCCCCACCAGCCAAGTCACCGCACCAGACACCATACAAATTACCCAAGGAGGGAGTCTTAACGGGTGAGACCGTGCCCACCCAACTCTCCCTTACACAATTTTCTCCAAGGACCCCCCCCCACCCGCAACAGCCAGCACGGCTTACACCTCAGCCTGCCCATACAAACTCCACGCCCTTTCTATATCATCCTGGACCCCCACATGTCAATACCCACGTCATTCAAATGCACTCCATCATCTGCCCAATACTCTCCAACCCCCTTTTCCAAATCAACATGTCTCACAGAAACCCCGCCGTTCCGTGCGACAAATGCTGAAATGTGCCTATTCAACTTCACTCTAGCCCTGTTAATGCTTATCAATGATCTGGCAAATCGCCACTGCTTACGCGGGATAATTTCGGACCAAACAATCACCATTTTTGGGAACATCTTATGAAGCCGGAGGAAATCGTACTAATATTCCGTGTTAACTCTCGAGCAGGGTGACTCCCCAGATCATTGCCCCCCACGTGTAATACAAGAATATCAGGACTCCTATCTAAACGCCCAAACCTCTCAACCTCACGCAACACTTGACCCCTGATTCCCAACCAACGGAGAACTGCAACCTCCCTCCTAAAGCCCAACTGCCTCCGAATGGCCGAACCTTGGCACGCTCCACTGCCCAGTACAACAGCCAGACCAGAGCCGGAAGTGCCTGACCTGTAAAAGGATAAAAAAAACCACGTATCAACTCTTACTTTATTACATAACCATCAAGTATACTTATTCACTTAAAAAAAAATATATATATTTATATATATATATTTTTTTGTTTTTTATTTATTGATCAACCAAATCAGGCCGAATATATAGCTGGAACCGCCTTGACTTCCATCTCCCTATTCTCTTCACTGTGTCAGAACACAAACCCCGACCTGCCGCCTCCGTCGTGGCACCAATCCTGAATGAATGGGAAGAATACCCTCCCCCTAAACCCAACTTCGCCATAACATTCTTAAAAACTCAGTTAAACTGGAATCTTGAAAAAAGGAACCATCCCCATGGATCAAAAATGGGCCTGGCTTGTCCATCCTTAACTTGCTATAATCCTCAAAACACTGTACCGGACATAACATTGCTCCCGGCACTCGAGCCAATTGGACCCTTTTCCCTCTACCATACTGGTCCGTCTTTGACTGTCTCAAAAAGATCTGCAAAACCGCTTTGCGCAAAGACACATCCCCTAAATCCAAACCTCCCTGTACCACCCTAAAGGGTGATACCATTTCCCCCAACCTAAATGCCCCATGAAAGGCTAGTGCAAAGACACAACGGCACAACGACTCCTCAAAGCTGTCCCTACAAATCTCACGCAAAACAGCACCCATGTTTTCCAAAATTGCAAAAGTCACTGGGCGCCTCCTATCTTTTACCACTTGGCCCTTTCGAAAACCCCGTAAAGCCTGCCGTACCAAAAAAACCTTGGTTATATCTTGCACCCCCCCGAAGCTTCAAGCCAAAAACCAAACCTGCGATAAAACGGTCCACCTTTGACACTGTCCGGCCTATTTCCACTGCGTTCCCTAAAAAATGCCAACAAAGCTTCCACCTTGTCACTCTGACTCCACTCCCCCCAACTTGTTTACCCAATGCTGCCATTGACCCCCAAGCCGCCTCATATGCCTTCCACGTAACCTGTGCTAGCGACCTCTCAATCAGATGTTGCACAGCACGTCTGCCACGCTCCATAGTTCAGATGGACGAATCAGGCCCTCTTCCTCTGCCTCTGGTGCCAATGCCCGAAAATGCTCCCACTGGAAACGAGAAAGAGCATCTGCTATACCATTGTCCATCCCAGGAACATGCACTGCCACAATCCAAGCATTTAATGACCAGCAGGACAACACCAAATACCGTAGCAAACCCACCACCCGCAGTGATCGAGCTGTCACTCCATTAATCTCTTGTACAACTTCCATGTTATCACAATGGAAGCGCACCTTCCTGTTCTTAAAACTTTCTCCCCATATGGAGACTGCCACCACAATAGGAAACAACTCTGTGCCGCCAATCCTCAGGCCAAGGACCTGCGCACCATTGTCCCTTAAAATAAACTCCAAAACCTGTCGCCCCCGCTGCATCGGTAAACAACTTCCAATCAAAGTTGTCCACCTCCTGGTCAATAAACAAAGATCGACCGTTATACAATGCCAAAAAGCAAACCAAACTGCTATATCCGCCCGGATCTCAGCAGAAACTTGGATAAAATGATGACCTGCTCTTACCCCAGCCGTTGCTGCCGCCATTTTCCTACAAAAAACCCGTCCCATTGGCATGATCCTACAGGCAAAATTCAACTTTCCCAATAACGACTGTACGTCGCGCAGGGTAATCTTTTTTGCCTGACTTGCCTTCCATAAATCCTGCCGCAGCGAAACCAACTTGTCCTCGGGTAACCGGCATTCCATCCTTACCATATCTATCACAATACCCAAAAAACGCAAACAAATCACAGGCCCTTCCGTTTTCTCAGGCGTCAGTGGTACGCCAAATTTGTTGGCAACTGATTGCACCATCGACAAAAGTAAACTACAAACACCAGAACCTGCCGGACCCACACACAAAAAATCATCCAGATAGTGCAGAATAGATTGCACGCCAGACACATCCCTAACCACCCATTTCAAAAAAGAACTAAACGCTTCAAAATAAGCGCATGAAATTGAACAGCCCATCGGCAAACATTGGTCAACAAAATATTCATAAGAAACAAAAAACAAAAGGTCCCACCTTATCTTCATGTGCTGCAAACCTCAGTTCCGCAGGCAAGTATACTCACAAGCTGTTGCCATCCGGCTACTTCTGGCTTTGATAAATGCAAAACAATCCAATTGCAGGAATACAGCTTATTGTGAAAAAACTTGCTTTTTATTTTCTTTTTGGTGCTTGAATGATACAGAGAACGCGTTTCGGTTATGAAACCTTGTTCACCTCTGACTAACATAGCTGTTATGCAAACTTTAAAAGAACTTAGTGAAAATTAGTGAATTAAAAACATATGTGCAATTAACCCATGGCAATCTGTTACTTCAGCTAACAAAGCCTGTCCCTCCTGCAGGAACTTGCCTTGATTATTTCATCATGCATAATACAACGAATGGTATGTAGAATAGAAAATTCAAACATTATATGCTCCGCTAAATAGAATAAAGTATGAAGTCAATATATCATGGTTACAGAGACAAAATAATTCTCCCGACAGCAGCAGCAAGATGAGTCATAAATTATAAACATAAAACAATCAAAGTATAAATAAAGATACATATAAAAAAAATAAATAAAATTAATAACCTGCAATATTTGACACCGTCACACTATACATTTATGACACAATGAAATCACATTACCATCAGTATGTGTTTGATAATAGATGATATTTATTACGGTTAATAAATGTATAGGAGGTCTGTTTTATAATTCATTCCTTTTGGGAATCTTGTATTTAAGTTTAAGATCCAGAACGCTTCCCTTTTAAACACCTTATGCGGGTTAATTGTTCCTTTCTTTTTATTTGTAACCTTTTCAATTCCAAGAAATGAAAAGGTATTCAAATTTCCTTTATGCTTGTCACAAAAGTGTTTGACCGCACCCGAACTATTTGCATTGTTTTTTTTGATGTCACGAATATGTTCGTTAATGCGGGTTTTCAGTTTCCGTGTAGTGCAGCCTATGTAATTTAAATTACACTCTTTACATTGAATCATATATACTACATTGATAGTATTGCAGTTAATATAATTATAAATTTTAAACTCTTTATTGCCGCCGCTGTCAGAAAAGGTCTTTCTCCTATCAGCTAAGTGACACACAGTACATCTGGAATTACCGCAGCGGAAAAAAACCTTGAAACTTCATCCATTGCGGTTTACCCTGATTGGAAGAAAAAGTACTAGGTGCTATCAAATCTCCCAAGTTTTTGCTTCTCTTTGCAACACATTTGATTCCCTCGTTCAATATCTCATCTACAGTGTCATCCTGTTTTAGAACCGGCAAAAATTTGAAAAATGTTTTTTTAATTTCATAAAAATTTCTACTATATGCCGTAGAGAAAACCATTCCCTTATTAATCTTTCTTTTATTACTTATACATTTATCCTTAAGTAACTCCTCCCTACTAACTGTTTCTATTTTGGTGCATGCCTCATCTAATGATGTCTGTTTATAACCTCTTTGTTGCAGCCTATTTTTGATGTCTATTTTTGCTGCATTAAATGAAACATCATCTGAACAGGATCTTTTTGCCCGTATGAGTTCCCCTACGGGGATAGCTTTAATAGTGTGTTTGGGATGGCCGCTGTTTGCGTGTAGTATGGTATTACCCGCTGTTGTTTTTCTGTATAATTTAGTCTCTATTCCTTTGGTACAATTACCTCTTAAAGTTAAATCCAGAAATGGTACCTCCACATTGCTATGTGTCACAACAAACTGTAAATTAACAGAATTATTATTGATATAATTTTCAAACTGACTAACTTGCTCAAACACTTCACCTTGTCCTGGACCCTTATTCCAAATGATTATTATATCATCAATATATCTTGCATACCACACCATGCGGCCAACAAAAGGATTATTATGACTGAAAATAAAGGAATCTTCCCACCAACTCATAAAAAGGTTGGCTACAACCGGAGAAAATTTAGATCCCATCGGGGCTCCAGAAATTTGCAAAAAAAATTGTTGATCAAAAGAGAAAAAATTATGTGTTAACAAAAATTCAGTAGCTAGCAAAATAAATTCCTTCAGCTCATTATTGTAATTACTAAAATTTTGCAAATGAAAACGTACTGCCTCTATGGCCGCATGATGTGGTATGCAAGAATACAAATCTTTGACATCACACAATATCCAACACAGATCATCATCCCACCTCATATGTTGCAACTTTTGTATTACGTGTTTGCTATCCCTCAAAAAACCTGGGGTTCTATATACTAACGGTTGCAGGGATCGGTCCACCCACGAACTTAACTGTTCACAGGGTGAGCCGATCCCTGCAACTATCGGTCGCAATGGGCGTGGAAAAATTCCCTTATGGATCTTGGGAAGACCATGGAATAAAGCCATGGTAGGATTTGAGGGAGACAAATATGCAATAGTTTTGTCATCTAAGATGCCATATTCTTTACCCATATGCAATAGTCTGTCAAGTTCTTTTATACAACCTTGTAACGGGTTAGCATCAATTTTTTTATATATATCAGTGTTATTCAATATATTTCTGACAAGACTTGCATATAGGTCAGAATCTAGCAAAACTATATTGCCTCCTTTATCAGATTTGCGTATCACTAGATTTTTATTATCCATAAATTCCTTCAAACCGGTTTTTTCTTTGGCAGTGAGATTATCTTTCTTCTTTTTTCTATGTACGTTGGTTTCTTTGATTTTAAAAAGTTCTTTTTCCATGGCCAGTTGAAAGTCATCCATGCCTTTAGTTCTAGCATTCAAAGGGTAGAAACTTGGGTTGGGGACATGGAAATTGATCTTATTCGTATTTTTTTTACTAAGTAATTCACTTTCGCCTTCCTTTTCCAACTCCATTAAATCTTTAGTTACCAGAACCTCTTTAAAGGTACAGTCATCAAATTCATTGGTATGTTGATGGTCAGAGGAAATATCTTGTAGGTTCATATTTGTACCCCAATTTTTATCAAAAAAATATCTCTTGACAGTGAGGGATCTAATAAATCTATTTATGTCCAGTAATGTGTCAAACAAAGAAAAGTCATTTTCAGGAGAAAAACTTAAGCCTTTATTTAAAAGGCATATTTGTTGTTCTGAAACAATAAACGGTGTTAGGACAATAACATTTTTATTCACATCCTCCGATTCCTGCTGGGATATCTTTTGATTAAGGCCGCTTCGTTTTTTTGCATTTTCTTTCTCATGCTCATGCCAGATGTACCTGGTTCTGGACTTGACATGCTGCAGCTAGACGAATCTCTTTCTGTAGTGTGTCCTTCAGTATCAGTTGTGGAAAATGTGACTTTATTGTATTTCCTTTTTCTATCCCTGTTGTTGCGTTTTAGTATAGGTCTGAATTCACCTCTATACATGCGTTTGTTGTTCCAATTATAGACATTATTTGTGTCATAATCTTTCCTATCTCTTTCCAATTTATTTTTCTTTACGTACATAATACTTTCTTCCATTTTTGCAATGTTATTTTTTAATTTTTTATCCATATGACACCATTCCTCTATTTCAACCATTTTCATTAGTGATTCCTCTATATTCTTTATATCAATTTCCAGTTGTTTCAATTTATCTGCTTCATACTTCACTATTAATTGCATCAATTTAATGGAACATTCAGATAATATATCATACCATTTGACTTTGAATTCAGTGGAATACTCAAATGTAGGTTCTTTTTTCAATCTTAGACCTCTTGGTATCATGTTGAGCTGTATGTATTTGTCCAGACTATTCATATCCCACCAAATTTTGGTTTCTTTTTTTCTAGCCTTCTCCAACTCAAATAGAAGCTGTTCCACATTACTATTCCTAGGAACATTGCCTGTTGTAGAGCCAAATAGTTCAGCTAATTTGGCCAGTCTCTGTTCTGCTTCTAAGTTCATATTGGTTGGAGAAAAAGGGTTTTCAAAGCACCACGCTGAGCCTTAATTTAGTTCAGCGATATATTAAGCGGAATAGTGAAAATAATTTCAAACTTCGAGGATGAATAGCACTTCACTATAAGGTAGGATTAGCCGGTTTATCCATAAGAAACAAAAAACAAAAGGTCCCACCTTATCTTCATGTGCTGCAAACCTCAGTTCCGCAGGCAAGTATACTCACAAGCTGTTGCCATCCGGCTACTTCTGGCTTTGATAAATGCAAAACAATCCAATTGCAGGAATACAGCTTATTGTGAAAAAACTTGCTTTTTATTTTCTTTTTGGTGCTTGAATGATACAGAGAACGCGTTTCGGTTATGAAACCTTGTTCACCTCTGACTAACATAGCTGTTATGCAAACTTTAAAAGAACTTAGTGAAAATTAGTGAATTAAAAACATATGTGCAATTAACCCATGGCAATCTGTTACTTCAGCTAACAAAGCCTGTCCCTCCTGCAGGAACTTGCCTTGATTATTTCATCATGCATAATACAACGAATGGTATGTAGAATAGAAAATTCAAACATTATATGCTCCGCTAAATAGAATAAAGTATGAAGTCAATATATCATGGTTACAGAGACAAAATAATTCTCCCGACAGCAGCAGCAAGATGAGTCATAAATTATAAACATAAAACAATCAAAGTATAAATAAAGATACATATAAAAAATTATGGGATCTAAATTTTCTCCGGTTGTAGCCAACCTTTTTATGAGTTGGTGGGAAGATTCCTTTATTTTCAGTCATAATAATCCTTTTGTTGGCCGCATGGTGTGGTATGCAAGATATATTGATGATATAATAATCATTTGGAATAAGGGTCCAGGACAAGGTGAAGTGTTTGAGCAAGTTAGTCAGTTTGAAAATTATATCAATAATAATTCTGTTAATTTACAGTTTGTTGTGACACATAGCAATGTGGAGGTACCATTTCTGGATTTAACTTTAAGAGGTAATTGTACCAAAGGAATAGAGACTAAATTATACAGAAAAACAACAGCGGGTAATACCATACTACACGCAAACAGCGGCCATCCCAAACACACTATTAAAGCTATCCCCGTAGGGGAACTCATACGGGCAAAAAGATCCTGTTCAGATGATGTTTCATTTAATGCAGCAAAAATAGACATCAAAAATAGGCTGCAACAAAGAGGTTATAAACAGACATCATTAGATGAGGCATGCACCAAAATAGAAACAGTTAGTAGGGAGGAGTTACTTAAGGATAAATGTATAAGTAATAAAAGAAAGATTAATAAGGGAATGGTTTTCTCTACGGCATATAGTAGAAATTTTTATGAAATTAAAAAAACATTTTTCAAATTTTTGCCGGTTCTAAAACAGGATGACACTGTAGATGAGATATTGAACGAGGGAATCAAATGTGTTGCAAAGAGAAGCAAAAACTTGGGAGATTTGATAGCACCTAGTACTTTTTCTTCCAATCAGGGTAAACCGCAATGGATGAAGTTTCAAGGTTTTTTCCGCTGCGGTAATTCCAGATGTACTGTGTGTCACTTAGCTGATAGGAGAAAGACCTTTTCTGACAGCGGCGGCAATAAAGAGTTTAAAATTTATAATTATATTAACTGCAATACTATCAATGTAGTATATATGATTCAATGTAAAGAGTGTAATTTAAATTACATAGGCTGCACTACACGGAAACTGAAAACCCGCATTAACGAACATATTCGTGACATCAAAAAAAACAATGCAAATAGTTCGGGTGCGGTCAAACACTTTTGTGACAAGCATAAAGGAAATTTGAATACCTTTTCATTTCTTGGAATTGAAAAGGTTACAAATAAAAAGAAAGGAACAATTAACCCGCATAAGGTGTTTAAAAGGGAAGCGTTCTGGATCTTAAACTTAAATACAAGATTCCCAAAAGGAATGAATTATAAAACAGACCTCCTATACATTTATTAACCGTAATAAATATCATCTATTATCAAACACATACTGATGGTAATGTGATTTCATTGTGTCATAAATGTATAGTGTGACGGTGTCAAATATTGCAGGTTATTAATTTTATTTATTTTTTTTATATGTATCTTTATTTATACTTTGATTGTTTTATGTTTATAATTTATGACTCATCTTGCTGCTGCT
Organism: Eleutherodactylus coqui; assembly: GCF_035609145.1. NCBI lineage: Eukaryota > Metazoa > Chordata > Amphibia > Anura > Eleutherodactylidae > Eleutherodactylus > Eleutherodactylus coqui. The sequence continues at coordinate 39,173,581 of NC_089840.1, forward strand.
GTCGGGAGAATTATTTTGTCTCTGTAACCATGATATATTGACTTCATACTTTATTCTATTTAGCGGAGCATATAATGTTTGAATTTTCTATTCTACATACCATTCGTTGTATTATGCATGATGAAATAATCAAGGCAAGTTCCTGCAGGAGGGACAGGCTTTGTTAGCTGAAGTAACAGATTGCCATGGGTTAATTGCACATATGTTTTTAATTCACTAATTTTCACTAAGTTCTTTTAAAGTTTGCATAACAGCTATGTTAGTCAGAGGTGAACAAGGTTTCATAACCGAAACGCGTTCTCTGTATCATTCAAGCACCAAAAAGAAAATAAAAAGCAAGTTTTTTCACAATAAGCTGTATTCCTGCAATTGGATTGTTTTGCATTCAACAAAATATTCCCCTTCCCAAACGCATCCCAACAGACGAATGCTATCCGGGTGAACGGGTAATAATCGGAACGCCGATTCTCCGTTCGTCTTGGCTAGCACCGCTCCTTGTCCACACCTCTGAACCCGCTTAATAGCTGCATCAAACGATGTGTAAACCACTGAACACAACTCGGGCGCTATTCCATGATTAACCGACTCACCTTTTCGGATACGAAAGGTGGTGAATTAACCGAGACTTACCCGGCTCCCTTTTTGGAACCACCCCCAATGGGGAAACCACTAAGTTAGGAACCGGCGGAGCTGCAAACGGCCCTGCCATACGCCCCAAAGAAACCTCCTTCCCCCAACTTCTCCCTTATAACTGATGGGAATTCCCTAGCTGACTGCAGATTCCTAACGGAAAAGGGGACCCAATGTTCTGGAGCTGGTATCCAAAAACCCCAAAACAACAAACTCCCCTTCTCCACATCTGGATACCTACTTAGGAAGGGAGCCATCTCTTGAACTTTCACCGGTGTCTTCCCTTTTTCCTTCAGTACCCACACCCTTTCCCTTACCTTGCCAGAAACACTTGGACGCCCCATGGGACGGTCCACTGCAAATGGAGCAATTGTGTTTGAAGCGACAACTTGCCCCAAACTTGCACTGACCTTCGTTGTATTGCCAGCACAAACCTGCCTTTCTCTGGCCCGATGTCCCTCCGCCTCCGGCCGAACTTTCCCCACTAGCTGTGCCAGATGACCCGGCACCCCCGAGAAAGGACTGCCCAAATCACGTTGGTGCCATAACCTTCAGCCATAACCCAATATCCTTGTGATCCCACCGGATACTGGGCCGCTCCGCTTTTCGTTGACGAAACTGCTCGTCATACCTCAACCATGCTTGACCACCATATGTCCTATGCGTCTCACCAATTGAGTCCAAATAACAAAACCGTGCGGAACAATTCTCCGGCGCCTTCTCCCCAATCACCCCCGCTAAAATGGCAAACGCTTGTAGCCAGTTTGAAAAGGTCTGTGGAATAAGCCGCCAGCGCTTCTTCTCATCCTCCTCTTTCTTGGACTCTGTCCGCTTCCCCTTACCCAAGTTAAATTTTTCTAGTGGCAATAACAAAAAAATCTCCACGTATTCGTTCTTGCAGATTTTTTACCTCACCTTTTTTTTCAAATGCGCCCCCAGGGGACCCTCAAAGCAAACGTATACTTCTCCGCTTGCTTTATCGTCCAAACGAATCGCCTCTCCATCCTTCTCGGTCTGGACCGCCTCCCCCACATTAACACCTGTTCCTCTTAGCTGACCCACAAATGCATTATTAGACACACAAGATATTGAACATTGCTCACCTGGCTGCGTCGAAACTGTGTCAACACAAGCCGGACCTCCGAACTCCTGGACATCTGCGTCGCTCCCAGTCCCATCAGATTCTTCTTGCTCCACACGTCTTTGATCCCGCTGCAGAACGACAACCGCTGACCTCATCCTGATCGTGCCATTCCCAGCGGATCCTACTTGGCTCTGTCGCTGCTTTGAGCCCTCATCCCGCTGCCTTGAGCTCACTGCTCCTTTGCTCCTGGTCCCGGTCCACCCCCTGGCCGGCACTTCACCTACAGGGGCCACCGTGCTGACACTGCTCACCTCTCTACCGCTGCCCCCAGCTCTCACAGCCGCCCTGACTCCTGCTGACCGCCTGCTAGACGCTCCCGCAGCTGGTACATCACCAGGGGAGACATCCATGCCTGGAAGCTGCTACCTGCTGCCCGACGCTGCAAGCCCCGCCCCATGGCGGGAGCTGGTGGCCCTGCTCGCCGTGCCCACCGGCTGCTGTGTCGGATTCCTCCACAGCCTTGCGTCCCTGCCCTGAGGCTTAGGGAGGGAAGCAGTGCTGCAAGGGTCCCCTGAGGGACTCCGGAGCCGCCGGCGAGCCCTGGGAGTGCTGTCATCCTCTATCAGGTGCTCCGGTGGCCTGGCCCGTCGCGACCTCCGCTCCGGCTCACTCGGTCCCGCTGCTGCCCTGATCTCTTCCAGCATTCTTTCCACGCTATCCATCCTCACTAGGTTAGTACCTATCTTTTAATTTGCACCTATACTCTCTGTTCTCTGCTTTTGCACCTATACTCTCTGTTCTCTGCTTTCAAAGATGGCGCCCCCCCCAAAACTCTCCACCTTATATAACCCCCGGCCTCCTAAATTCCCCACCAATCCCAACACTATCCCACCTTCCTTCTAGTGTTTTCCTCCAAAACAAAATCCCCTTGTTAACCCTTTCCTAACTAAATGCCGGCTATCTGGCCCCACACGTCATGCTAGGCTTCCTCTTAAAAGGCCACAGCCCTCTTGCTCCAGCCTCTTACTGGACAGGTTGGAAGAGGCAGTGGGGTGGCTCGGGGGAGAGGCAAGGCCAGAGCAAAGAATCCCCTAACTGTTTCCCAAAGCACCCCCTCGCGGGGTGTTCAAAGGTGTGGATGTTTTTTAGTGAAAGCATGGACGACCGACAAACAGTGGTGTGCAACCTGTGCCGCACCAAGATCAGTCAGGGAGCCACCACTACCAGCCTCACCACCACTAGCATGCGCAGGTATATGATGGCCAAGCACCCCACAAGGTGGGACAAAGGCCATTCACCACCTCCGGGTCTCACCACTGCCTCTTCCTCTGTGCCACAACCTGCCACACAGATCCAATCCCTCTCCCAGGACACAGGCACGAGCGCCTCCCGGCCTGCACCCACAACCTCACCTCCACGGTCCTCCACTGCATCCAGCAATGTCTCTCAGCGCAGTGTTCAGCTGTCGCTAACACAAGCGTTGGAGCGAAAGCGCGAATACGCCGCCACCCACCCACAGGCACAAGCTTTAAACATGCACATTGTCAAATTAATCAGCCTGGAGATGCTGAGGTACAGGCTTGTGGAAACAGAGGCTTTCAAAAACATGATGACGGCGGCGGTTCCGCGCTACTCGGTCCCCAGTCGCCACTATTTTTCCCGGTGTGCCGTTCCCGCCCTACACCAGCACGTCTCCCGCCACATTAACCGTGCCCTCACCAGCGTGGTTACTGGGAAGGTCTACTTAACGACGGAGACGTGGACAAGTACTGGCGGGCAGGGGCACTATATTTTCCTGCCGGCACATTGGGTGAATTTGGTGGAGGCTGGGACCGAGTCAGAGACTGGGACCGCTCACATGCTACCTACCCCGAGGATCGCGGGTCCAACCTCGGTGTTGGTTTCCGCGGCGTATTATGCCACCTCCTCCAAACCCCTCCCCCCCTCCTTCTCCTCTGTCACCTCCATCTCTCAATTAAGAAGTGTGGTAGTCAGCCTCTGCAGTTCTTTACAGAGGAGTGGGCATGGATGGCAGACTTCTGCCAGGTCCTCGGAAACTTTGAGGAGTCTACCCAAATGGTGAGCGGCGATGCAGCCATCATTAGCGTTACCATCCTGCTGCTTGGTCTGCTAAGAAGTTTGCTGCAAAACATAAAGGCCGACACTTTGCGGTTAGAACAGGAGATGGGGGATGACAGTATGTCGCTTGATAGCCAGACCACCCTCACGTCTATATCTCAGTGGGTTTGGAGGAGGAGGAGGGGGATGAGACTGCTGATCACACTGCAGAGGGTACCCATGCTGCTTGCCTCTCATCTGTTTAGTGTGTATGGGCTGAAGAGGAGGAGGATCCTGAAAGTCATCCTCCTAGTGAGGACAGCGATGTGTTGCACACTGCGACCCTGGCACACATGGCTGACTTCATGTTAGGCTGCCTTTCCCGTGACCCTCACAGTAGACGCATTCTGGCCAACATGGATTACTTGGTGTACACCCTTCTAGATCCACGGTATAAGGAGAACCTTTCCACTCTCATTCCCGAAGCGGAAAGGGGTACGATAGTGATGCAATACCACAGAGCCCTGGTGGAAAAAGTGATGCAAAGTTTCCATCTGACAGCGCTAGCAGCAGAAGATGCAGTTCAGAAGGCTAACTAGCAGGGCAGGCCTGGGGATCAGGCAGCATGTCCAGCGCAGGCAGGGGAACACTCTCCAAGGCCTTTGCCAGCTTTATGGCTCCCCAGCAAGACTGTGTCACCACTCCCCAGTCAAGGCTGTGTCGAAGGGAGCAATGTAAAAAGATGGTGAGAAAGTACATAGCCGATCGTACCACCATCCTCCGTGATGCCTCTGCTCCATACAACTATTGGGTGTCAAAGCTGGACACGTGGCACAAACTTGCGCTGTATGCCCTGGAGGTGCTGGCCTGCCCTGCCGCTAGCGTCTTGTCAGAGAGGGTGTTTAGTGCAGCTGGGGAGATCATCACGGATAAGCGTGTCAACCCGCCTGTCAACTGCCAGCTCCGACATGATTACACTCATAAAGATGAACAAAGGCTGGATTTCCCCAGACTTCTCTTCTCCACCGGTGGAAAGCAGCGGATCCTAATGATTCTTTTAGCTGCAACAGGAGAAATATGCATCCTCTCTCTAACTCCAAAAAAGCGGAGAAGTAGCTTGGTCTATCCCTTTCGGAACTTACTCTTCTTCCTCCTACTCCTAAAATAGCATGTCATTACGGTGTGTCGCCAATTTTTCTGCGGGCCAAAAGGCTCTGTTAAAACCAATATTTTTGGAGGGCTGCCCCCAGACTCTGTTACAAATAAAGCAACAACGACCTGTATCTTTAAAAAATGTTTATGGCTTTCACCTGCCCTCAGGGTTAAGCAATTTTTCATGGGTACACTTGTACTCTTGGTACACCAATTTTTCAGGCCTTCGCCTATACTCTTAGCCAACAATTTTTTTCTGCCTTTGCCTATACTCTTGGCAAACACATTTTTTCAGGTGTTCGCCTTTACTCTTGGTACACCAATGTTTCAGGGATTTGCCTATACCCTTGCTACAGAAATCTTTCATGGGTCAGCCTATTCACTTGCTACTGAAAGGTTTGAGGGGTTTGCCTATACTCTTGCAATAGAAAAGTTTCAGGGGTTCACCTATACTCTTCCCGTGCGACCTCCGTCACAAAATTGCCAGGAGCCGCAAATGAGGCATAAAGGGGACTCAGGTGCCAGTACTTCTACACATCTCCACAATGCAGCAGCACATACTAACACCAAAGATTGGTTTGAAGCAGGAGGTTCGCAAAAGTAGCCACTACAGGTATACAGTGACCCTGTGAAAGTCTCATTAAATCAGTTACGCTTCCTGTGAATGCTCCAATCCAGTATCTCCCACAGCAGGATCAGAACCTGTGCCTGGCCGGTGACCCCGCTCACCCATCCAGATTCTTCTTTTTCTGTACTGCGGGAGTACTGGGAGCCTCTCCTCTACAGGTGTAATACTATGCAGTACTGGGGGCCTCTCTTCCTACAGGTGTAATACTATGCAGTAATGGGGGCCTCTCTTCCTACAGGTGTAATACTCTGCAGTACAGGGTGCCTCTCCTCCTACAGCTGTCACTATAAGATTAAAGGTAGATTTACTTGTAAATCTTCATTCGTCATATACATGGTGGTGTGTCCCTGTGGACTTTTGTACATAAGGGAAACCTCCATAAGGGTCCTCCAACGCATTTCCAAACATAAAAGTACTGTTCGTATGGGCAATAGAGAAGTGCCAGTTGCTAGGCATTTTCTAGAAGCTAGACCCTCCATAAGCCAACTACATTTTAGGGTTATTGATGAGGTGCCGAAACTTCATAGAGGTGGTGATCGTGAAGGCCGTCTTAAGCTATTGGAACTCGGGTGGATACATGAGCTAGATACTTTGATGCCAGAAGGTCTAAATCTTGAGTACAACACACCACCATATATCTAGTACATATCCAGTTGCTCCTTTACAGAGGATTGACTCTATTTGATATATAGTTATGGATTATTATTTGTAGATACATGATTAAATTCTGCAATTGTTTGATATATATTGATTTTATTAGTGCTTTTTTTTTTTTTACTTTTTAGACATGTGTCTGGGACCTGGAATATGCAGCATGAGACATTCCGTTATTTTGTGATTGAGATGTTTGACATTAATTGAAGAATTATGAATATCTCCCTCATTTATTTTAATTTTGTGTAATTTGTGAAATAGAACAATCTGGTTGAGCATCTAATCGGTCTGGCGTTTTGTCCTTGTCTATAATCGCACTTGACATACATTGAGCGGGATGACTTATATAGAATAGATTCTCATTTGGCTTTCTATGTTGTATAGCCAAGGGGCTATTACCAGTAGTCATGATAAATTGTGATATGAGAGATATTCTCCCCTTTTTTTGGAGAGTTATTAGCTGATAGACAGTTATGATCCTGTATAGTGATGTCTGATTATACCAGGTTAACCTTTCTCTGTTGTGCCTGGTTATTTTGGGCTAACTTTATAAGCTCTTATTCACTATGGTAGGTTACCTGTCTTTGTATGGTGCCTTATTTAACTCTGCTTTTACCATCTTAGCAGTCCTTTGGTATATTTGTGTATATTACTGGGCACATTGAGAGCGGCAGAGAATATAGGCGCATGCGCTTCTATACACATAGTATCTAGTTAGCATTTTCATAGAGGTTGCCACAGATATCGCGAGACGATGGGCCCCCGGATGCGCAGTTTGGTGGTTTTTTTATCGGGACCGCTAATTTAGTTTAAATATGTACATATTAATGCATTATATCTTCCCTTGGCTATCTGGTATGCTAACATGGAGATTATAGTTTGTTTTTGGGACATATTGAATGAGTCCGTTTGGGTGATGTAGATTCCCACGGGTGGATATTGTTCACGCATGCGCATTATTTCGTGATTGACTACTACTGGTAAGGGCAAAGATCGGATTGGATGTGGTTTGCCCATGCGCAATTTGTCGGGTAAGACACCAGGACGGTTGAGATCATCAACCAGTATACTATGAGGGTGTGTATTATACTTTTAATTGTAATGACTGCCGGCTGTGCTGCATGTTACTGGACCATTCACAGTGCGGTAGGTGGTGGGGGGTGTCTGTCTTTTGTTTCATTGTTTTTTGTGCTATATCTTTTTTATAGATATATACATGTTTGTGAGTATTTGCTGCATGCTTGAAAAAGACCCAGAACGGGTCGAAACGTTGCAGCTCTGTCTTTTTTGAGGAATAAAGATGAATTATTCGTGAAGAAAACTCCGTGTGCTGATCTATCCATTGGTAATCTACACAGTTTCGTTTATGGATCCTTGAGTCCAGGATCAATTTGGGATCATGCACCTGCTTTGTATGCTATTACAATTCTACACATTGGTTGTGCTGCTGTCTTTGTATACATTTGAGGCAGAGAAGTAAGTCTCCTGTAGGCAAATGTCTGGTTTAAGTTTTAAATAGTGGGACAGAGCTTTGCGTCTTTAGAGGTGAATTAAACCCCTTAACATTATGGATTTTTACTAGTTGGTTATATGCCAATGAAGGCTTGGGCAATGGGTGGTAGTTCCCATATTGTCAGCTTGTTTGGGGCCCAGGTGACCCTGATCTAAGAGCCACTATCTTCCCAATGTGTGTCTGTCTAGAGAGTCCTACAAATCCTGGTAGGTGTACATAGTGCTTATATGTGGAAATTGCCTTGGAAAGAAACACATTGTTAGAAAAACTTACAACTAACAGAAAGACAACAACATATTGGGCTTGTAGGCCCCAAAGTGGTCCGGACTTTAGCAGCGTCCCTCATAATATGTGGGACACCCGCAAGGTCCAGGTGGAATGGGCAGCAAATACCTCCAGTCCATCCTGAAGCTAGAAATGGCTAGAAAAAAAGGTTAGGAGCCAGATAATTATCACAAATTCTAAACTTTAACATTGTACAGTATCGGTCAAGCTGAGTGTCTTGCTTGTTCCGAGGGCAACCTAGTATAAAGATCAAGACATTCGGAATGTATTAGGGCATCATTTGAACAACTAATCCCAGGTGAACGGGGGCAAAATGCATTGTCTTTAATGCTTGGGGGGTCAGAAAAGTGTATGTAGAGTCTCATAATCCCATAATTACGGCCCCCTCCTCGTAGTTGTGTGGGGTTCCACATTACTGGGGAGGTTGCTCTCGGTGTGAGGTTCTGGTTGTTGACCAGGTCCTTGTCGGCCGCTAGGCTCCGGATGTCATGACATTCTGGGTATCAAAAGGAATTTTCTCTTCCTCCAGAGCACATCTTCCTTCCTCTTGGGTTCGGAAATTGTATGTTCACTGGTTGACTTTCACGTTCAATACGAAGGGGAAGTTCCATCTATAGCGGATGTTAGCTCTTTGCAAAGCCTGCGTAAGGGGTCTCTGGCTTCTTCTTTTAGCCAGGGTGATTGGAGCAATATCCTCATAAATCTGGAGAGACATCGGGACCCCCGAAAGAACGGCTAGGTTTCTTGCTGCTGCCAATATCTGGTCGCACATCTCGCCATAGTGGAGTTTGAGTACAATGTCTCTAGGTAGATCTGGGTTGTTGGGTCTACTCAGGGCTCGGTGAATACGGATGATATGCAAGCTTTCTTGTGAGACTTGTGGTAGCAGCGCAGAGAACAGATTGTTTGCAGCTTCGCAGAGGTTGGTAACTGCTTCTGGCAAGTCTCTGATTCGGATGTTAGCTCGTCTGCTTCTATTTTCCAGGTCTTCACATTTTAATTCCAGAGCTTCTATTCGCTCAGAAAAATCTTCACCCTTAGCTCATTCTTGGTCCAGGGCATCTACAATGTCATCTGTCTTGTGCTCCAGTTCTGCAGTGCGTTGTCCTTGGTTGTGTATCTGACCCTCGATGTCTCGCAAAGCCGATTGCGCTTCTGCTTTAAATAGCTGTTGTAAACGGAGAAAGAGCACCGTATCGGGGGCAGAGAGTGGGGAGACCTCTGATGTTGATGATGGTGGGGCAGATTGATCTCCTAGTATCGGCGACGTTGGGTTGTCCATGTCCGCCTCTTGCTTCTGTGGCCTTTCCGGTTTGGAGGGAGTAGGTTGAGAGCTTGAGAATAGTTCTGAAAGTGTGCTCTGGGATGTAGAAGGTCGTGATTTTCCCTGCTTGCTATTTTTCTTTGACATAGTAGCGTGACATCAGTCAGGCTTCCACTGAAAGGACCAGGACAGGAGTAGAGCACAGATCACGGATGAGAGTAAAACATTGTGTCCGTGTATGCGCCCTTCCGGCTTGGTGGGGGGACCTGGTGGGTCTGCTGCATAGGTCTAGTGGATCGGTCAGAAAGCACAGGGTTTTTAGCAGGGTTCCGCTAATGGTGTGCTTTTTCCGAGACCCTGTCAGCATACTGTACAGGAGCTATAGGTTGTATAGATGGTCAATTATCAGTGATGGCTGCAGTTCCAAGTTTTGCCACTAGGTGTCAGCAGAGCTCGGGAAAAATTTTGCTGCTGTAGTTTCCTGTATTGCCACTAGAAAGCAGCAGTGTCTTGAAGAGAGATGGTGCAGGATTTCTGACAGTCCCTTTGTTATAGATCGCTGGAAGCCGCTTTGGAAAAGAATACGTCACTCAGGCTGGTGTAATGAGAGCAAACTCAGGTTTATTTTATCATACAGCAAACTTTATACTTTTCATTCACAGGTGTGCCTATCTTCCCTGCCAATAGGAAACAGTTGTGCATCTTTACAAAAACATGTTTTCATGAAATATTAGTTTCTTTTTTTTAATCTTATTTTGCTATGTGAGCGCACGTTATGTCATAGAAGTTTCTTATCAAGGGTGTTTCTTCTGGCTGTTTCATCTAGATAAACGAGCCGAAGGAGCTATGCAAGACTACAACCTGTAGCTAAAAAGTTTCTTAATAGATCATCTTTATTTTCTCAAAGCTGCACATACAATTTTGATCACAATAAGGAAATTAATCATATAAAGTTATGTCTAGGCCCCAGGGCGACAACTGGGCGACGGTCCCTATACTCACTAGGGAAGCGGGGCAAGGGGTCAGACTTACAAACAGATACAGAGACAAACAAACACAAAGGCAAGTCAGGACGACCTGGTCGGCAACAGGAGAATACGCAGTACCAGGGATCAGGGGAAGGCGAAGTCCAGGTCAGAAGTAATATATCAAAAACAGGGAATCAGGCAAGAGCAAGGACGTGAGTGTAGCAGGAGACCAAACTAACACTGGCAATAGCTGGAAGCAACAGAAGCGTTTAAATGCTATCAGGACTCCCACCCCAAAAGCTGATTGGGGCGGGCAGCCAGACAGCAGCAAGTCAATCACCAAGGCGCAGGGAACCCGCCCCTAGCTTAGCTGGAGAGACTGAGACCAAGGACGCGCGCCTGGTCGTCATGGTGACGGAGATGCGAGGCAGGGCTGCACCCGTCACGTTCTCAGTAACTCATGGGCGAGTAGGATTCCGGCGGCTAGGGGAGGTCACCAGAGCCGGGGCTCCCCTGCGCCGCACCGCTGCAGTCCTGGTAATAGAGCCGGTGGTATGCGCACGGCGGCCCCACAGCCGCCGGTCCTCACAGTTATATATACCATATTTTCCGATGTATAAGATGAATGGGCATATAAGCCCTCCCCAGCTTTTTCAGTCGTCTTATACCTGTTGTCTTTTACGCCGGACTACTACCTGCAGAAAAAAAAATCAATACTCTTCCCGGCGGCATTCTGTGATGATATGGGGCGCTGCTGCAGGCTCTCTCCCTCCTCCACACCAACAGAGCATTGCTTTCTGGATGTGGGGCTTGAATGCCCCGCCTCCAGAAAGCTATTGCTCTGATTGGCTAAAGAGCGCAGCGTCAGCCAATGAAAGCCGGCACTGGGTTAACCAATCACAGCCATTCAATGGGATAACGACGCTCATGTCACCAGGAACCACTCATCGGGGCCTTTGGTCACTGCTCCAGGCTCTCGGCTACCATCTAGATAAAATACCATGTAGAGCTTGTTACCTTAATAAAAAAAAATGCCACAGAAGCCGGACTGCTTGAAGTCTATTTTATAACTCCTTTGACCGACAACTAATATTTGGCTGCAACTTTTTTTGACAAATGCTCAAGAAAAGAAAAAAATGCAAAGTGTTAGGCTACATTCACACGGGCGAGCGAGACACGGGGCTGAAGAACGAGGCCCGATATCGCACTTCCTGACGTGTTTTCTACGCTGCTGCGTTTTTTCCTCACAACACTTCTGTGAAATAGCGATCCTCCGTTGTGCGTTACAGACGCGTTAAAGGAGCGCAAGGGTTTCCCATTGATTCCAATGGGACACATGACATCGAACTCACGAACATGCGAGTGCCCTGCGATGTCTTAAGGTCTCATTGGAAACATGCTGCGGTTTTATTCCCACAGCATCAAGAAGTTTTCACAGAAAATCGCATGAGATTTGTGCATCGCAAGACGAGCGGTTTAAAGCGAACGTTAAGTGAACGAGCCAACGATGATTTTATGGCCTCATTCGCATGAGCGCACAACACATGCCGAAGTTAGCTGTGCACAAAAAGTGCAGCTATTAGAACCAATGGTTTCCCATGGAAACGTTCAAACAAAATAAATTTAAGCACGTACAAAAAAAAGCGCACCTGCGATAATAGGACCTGCGAGACTGGAAATCAGCGCCTGAAGTTCTCTGCTGCGTTACAAGATAAGTCCTGACCTATCTGTGGTGCGAGCTGCGCAGGATTCTCCTATAGGGGCCGGATAACACGCATCGCACAGCTGCTGATTGTGTGAACGGGGAAGTTTGTGGCTTGATTCTGGGAAATTGCCAGTTCACGCTCTCTTTGTGCAGTTAGCCGCATGTTTTTTGCGCAGGTAACTTTCCCGCCTTTTACACGCTCGTGTGAATGAGGCCGTTGGACCGCATTTCGCTCATTTGAACCATTTTTCTTTTTATTGATAATAGTTCAATTTTAAAGCGCCTCATGTTAATCAGACACCTGATTAAATTGCGCATATATATATATATATATATATATATATATATATATATATATAATATATACACACACACCCCCACATATATACGGAATAAAAGCCTAAAGCTGGAAATCCCACGGAATGTCCACACTGGCCCCACACAGAAATTCTGTAAGATTTCCACAGCGGAAAGACAGCTTCAAAATCTGCGCCGCTCAGCGCTGGTTTGAAGCACCTTGTCTGCCTGTATCCCGCTGTGGAGAGATGAGAGCCAGGAGCGGAAACGGCGATACAATTGAGATGTTGCGGATTTAAATTTGGCATGGTAAGTCAGTTTCAGCGCAGTTTGTTCGCAGCATGTTGACAAGATTTGCTGCTTAGTCTCAGGCTAAGGCCTCTTCCACACGAGCGCATAAACCGAGATGGCACTTTTACGTTTTAATGCCCGCTTCGTATAAGCAACTTAAAGGGCGTTTGTTCGCGATCAGAGCCAGCGTTTTCTCGTCTATTCACACAACCGTGAGCATCGTTCTTAGCGAAAAATACGTCGCACCCCGGAAATCCCTAGTTCTGCCCAAATCCTCGGGATGCCTTCCAATGCCTATATAGAGGCACCTGTAAGCTTTTCGCAGTGTTGGACGCTGCAAAAATGCCTCCCTCTCCCTTCTCTTTCCCTGCTCCCATAGGAGACTATGGGACCCGCTAGTGTATATTGGCCAAAAAGATAGTTCCAGAACTATCTTTTGGCTGAGTGTATATGCGCCGGCCACATATAAGTTCTATTTTTCTTGCTGCCGTCGTATTTACGTGTCGTATACTCGCCCGTGTGAATGAGTACATTGAAGATCAATGCCTCTCATGGGCGCGTATATACGCCCGGGCGTAAAAACTTGCCGTTTATGCACTCGTGTAAAAGAAGCTTTGCAGAAGGTTGCAGGTGGAATTTCCAGTTAAAAACACAGCTTAAGGGCTTTTACCCACTAGCGTTTTTTCTCTCGCTGAGATATCGCTGCGTTTTTTTTCAATGGGACTTTCTAATGTTAAAATTGTAATTGCACAATAATTGCAAGTTTGTGCTGTTGCGGTTTTTGTGCGTTGCGATTTTAACTATTTATAGCTGAAGTAATATTATCACCCTATAATGGCCCCTCGCGGCTCCCAGCACCTCAGGGTGGCCGCCTGAATCCGCCATGACAAGCACAAAAAGATTAATGCGACTATCAGGGGTTTTCTGAGTGGTGTGACACAGCGGGGGCGGGCAGAGGGGAGTACGTGGTTATTGGTTACTTTACTGCATGAGGGGGCTGTACAGAAAACCCCTTTAATGCCCCTAGAAGAGACGGTTCCTAGTAGGGGCGATCCCTGCCGTCCCCCCGCGCACTGAGTGCTGCGGTCCGCTGGGTCATGTGATGTAAAGGCGTGCTCAGCACCCTCTCTGCTGCGCTCCTCACCTCTGTCCTGTGGGAGGCGGCGATGAGGTGATTTCCTGCCTGTCATGGCGGACGGCGCTTTATGATTATTGTCTTTTGGAGAAAAGAGTTTTATTTTATCATAAACATCGCCGTCCGTATTTATCTCTCGCTGTGTCTTCTGTTCGCATGTCTCCCTCAGTGAATATATAATGGGGATGTATATAATCCTTTACTGCCCATTAGAAGATGAATATTAACCCTCTCAATGCTGAGTTCCTGCTATATTTTCCTCCCCTTCCCAGAGCTGGGACTACTATTTCCCCGCCCCCACAGCTGGACCACGGATTGTGTTCGGCCTGACAATTAGCATTTTATTTTAATAGTATGAATTTTTTAATGTATTGAAAAACTTGGGTAAAACAGAAAAATGCATTTGAGGCATTGTATTTGGTTTTTACGGTGTTCACAGTGCGGTAAGAGTGCCGGTTTCCTGCAGGTTTGACTATATTCTCACGGGCGAGCGCGATATCGTACTTGCCAACGTGCGTTTTGCAAGGTGTTTTTATTTAAAAATGCGCGTCAAAGGATCACAAGTATTTCCCATTGATTTCAATTGGAAAAAAAAAAAATCCCACCACACAACATTTAGGGCTAATGCCCATGGACAGATTTGTGCCGCATTCCCTGCGGCGTAAATCCGTGGTGGAATAACACAGCTGTTAGGTTCTATTGGACCTAATACGAGGGGCTGCTGATAAGTCTTTGGCTTTACCCAGAAAGAATCGCGATCGGAAGATGAAACTTTACATTTATTCCACATCCTCTCCACTGATGACAACACACTTCTTACATCAGTATTCCAAGTTCTGTAAGCCTTGCAAGAAGAAGGATTTCCGTTGTGCCTCAAACCAGTCATCTGTAGCGGCCATGGCATCAGAAATGGTGTGAAATTTGGTCCCCTTGGGGCATTTCTTCAGGTTTGGAAACAGATGATAGCTCCACCAGTTTCGCCATGGTCGCTTGTGCAGTGTGAGCAAAGGCGTTGTCTTGCAAGAACAAGATTCCTTTTGGACAGCTTACCGCACCTTTTGGCCTTCAGAGCTGCCTTCAATTGGTCCAAAAGTTCAATGTAATACCTTGCATTGATGGTGGAACCATTTTGAAGGTAGTCCACTAGCAGCACGCCCTCCTTATCCCAGAACACAGACGCCATCACCTTAGTGGCTGAACTTCTTTGGACAAGGAGAACCACTGGGCCTCCACTCTTTTGACTACTCCTTGGTTTCAGGGTCATACACATAAATCCAGGTCTCATCCATAGTGACCAGTCGATCCAGGAAGTTCTTATCAGTCTGGAAACGCTGACAAATGGACCGGAAAGTTTCACTCGATGCTTTTCTGATCTGTTATCAAACATTTGGGGACCCACTTTGCAGATAGCTTCTTCATGTTCAAATGTTCATGGATAATGACACAAACACGTTCACCAGAAATCCCCATGATGTCTGCTAGTCCTGCAGCTGAAATACGCTGATTCTCCAGTATGAGGTTGTGTACAGCATCGACGATCTCCGGAACAGCCTCTCTCGGTCGTCCAGGACGTTCCTCATCATTGGTGCTGAAGTGGCCTGCTTTAAATTTGGCAACCCAGTTCTTAGCTGTAGAATATGAAGGGCATTGATCCCCCAATGTCTGCGACATATCGCCATGAATATCCTTCGCGGACATTCCTTGTAGAAACAAGAATTTTATCACTCCTCTGCTCTCATTTGCTGTGAATATCGCCTTAGACTCCGCCATTTTGTTTTCCTGCGTGCCTAGATCACTGTTGCCATAAGCCACAAACACAACATTTTGAAAACATATATAAGACACATAAGGCTTTCATGTGATGTAACATCCGTTACCATAGAAACAAAAAAAGAACACAAAGCCAAAGACTTATCAGCAGACCCTCGTAGCTCAGTCCTCCTCATGTTCTATTTTACCACGTTTTTCGGTAGCGGGAGGTCTCTATTAATATAGTATTAATGGAGACCGCGGGAAAATGTGGTAAAAAGTGCGTTTTTCCGCAATCGCCAGCGGGGACTTTTCTTGTTTATCTCCGCGGGCGTATTCCACTCCGTTTGTGGGCAGCAGGCCTAAAGGTCAAAAATAGAATGCGCTGTTTTTTGTTTGTTTCCTCGCAATATTGATGTGAGGGGTGGGGGCGGTGGGGGGAAAGCATGCAAAAAAAAATGGATTAGATATTCATGCGAGTTTTGTGCATCTCATATCGCACACACCTAGTGTGGGATTCTTAACTATGAGAATAAGCCCTTAGTATGATTACGATCGCATCGGGAAGGGGAGATGAAACTTTAACTCTTTTTTTTAACTTTTACATGATCTTCATTATTAATTGGATAACTGCAATCACATGACCAGTAACCGCATACCCCCTCCTCCCCACGCACACACACACCCATCCCCATGACATCTCCAGGCTCTCGGCTACCTTTGGCAGCCAGGAGCAGGGAGATTTTAAATTTACTGGACAATTCTTGACTTTTGCGCATACGTACATCAGTTTGCTGACGGGTGCATGCGCCAAAGCTGAGAGAGGTCCTCGGATAAAGATCCAATTGAGGGACAAAACCAGGGACCTTGGGTATAGCATTTCATCTCCCCTCACAGATATGATCATTAAGGGAAGATGAAACTTTAACTTTTAAACTTTTTCTTTTAACTTTTGTTTAACTTTACATGATCACCGTTATCCATCGGAACCGCATACAGCAGCCACCAGTCACATCTCCCTGCCCTTGGCTATCTTTGACAGCCAGGTGCGGAGAGATTTTGAATTTGCCAGGCTGTCCGGTGCAGATCGCCGAGGGAAATCACAGAGGACGGGTGAGTATTTCCAGTTGCCCCCATGGATCCAATCCATGAGGGCAGCTGAAACTAACTTTTTTTTAACTTCTTTTATACTCCTTCGTGATTGCCAGTATCTACCTGCAGGAGCCAGGAGATTTCAAATTTCACAGGTCTCCCGGCTTCTGCGCAAGTGCGTGATTCAATGACTTCTGGCACGCATGCGCAGAATACTGGCGTCAGGTCTTGGAGGACCAGATCACCGCGGGACATCATGGAGGACGGGGGTGAGTACGCTCAGCTGCCCCCATTGATCCAATACAAAGTTAAAAACAGGCAAGACATAAAAACACTATGGGGTGGTTAGTAAGGGGTTGAAAATTTTTTATTTTTAACCCCTTCATGACATGGCCTATTTTGGGCTTAAGGACACAACAATTTTTGGCGGATTTTCTTCTCCATTTATCAAAAGCCATAACTTTTTTATTTTTCCGTTAACACGGCCGTGTAAGGGCTTGTTTTTTTCGGCGTCATTTTTGGGTACATTTGACTATATTGTAAAACTTTTTTTACATTTTTTTTTTTTTTTTGAGGGAGAGAAAACGCATCAATTCTTCAATTCTGCCATAGATTTTTACATTTTTTTTTTTTTTTTGAGGGAGAGAAAACGCATCAATTCTGCCATAGATTTTTACATTTTTTTTTTTTTTTTCTGCAATAAAAACCCTTTTTTGGAAATCTTTTTTTTTCTAAATCGCTGCATTCAAAGTCCTGTAACTTCTTTATTTTTTGATGTACGGAGCTCTGAGGGCTTATTTTTTGCAAGACGAGCTGTAGTTTTTATTGGTACCATTTTGGGGTACATACAGCTTTTTTGATCACTTTTATTGCGTTTTTAGTGAGGCAAAATGCTAAAGATTAGCATTTTGCCTCAGTTTCTTAGCGTTTTTTAAAACTTTTTTCCGTGCACAGTCAAAAGCATGTGCAACTTATTGTATGTGTCGTTACGGACGCGACAATACCAAATATGTGGGGGTTTATTTTTTACCTTTTTTTTTTTTTATGCTAATCTGGGGAAAAGCATAATTTTTTTTTCCTTTTTTTAACTTTTTTATTCCTTTTTTTTAATCTTTGTTTTTTGTTTTTTTTACAGCATTTGTGTCCCTCTGAGGGACTTTGGCCACAGCCCTGATGATCGCTGTCATAAGGCATGGCAGAGCTACTGCTCTGCCATGCCTTATCGCTTATACAGCGATCTCAGGCACTGGTAACACAGGACGCCAGTGTCTGGCATCCTGTTACCATGGCGACAGGCCGGGCTCTCGCGATAACATTGCGAGAGCCGGCCGAAGACACAGAGGGAGCGCGCTCCCTCTGTGAACTTTCCCTGCCGCGCTCTATTTAGATTGCGGCACGGAAGGGGTTAACAGCGGGGGGCGCATCTCCGATACCCCCCCGCTGTTGCAGCGGGACGCCGGCTGTGACTGACAGCTGGCTCCCGCTGCGGGATAGCGCGGGATCATATGTGATCTCGGGCTATCCCCAGGACGCAAGTTTGCGCCCTGCTGCAGGAAGTACCCCGCTTCCAGGACGTAAACTTATGCCCTGCAGCAGGAATGGGTTAATTAAACTTCTGATTATTTTTTAGTCCCCCTAGTGGACTAGTCATGTAATTGATTAACCCTTTCCAATCCAACTTGTATCCTGGTTTTCCTAGGGGGCTTACTCTTTTTCTGCTGTTATACAGCAGCGCTATATGCTGTCTAAAGCCGGTACTGCATGAGGTGACACGTTGAATAGGCTCCGACAGCAGAGAGGCTGGCAATATACAATAAGAGAACCCCAACAGACGTCTTCCAACATCGGAGCTGTACAGCCATAAAACATAATGTCTTTAGGCGTCAGACAGTGGATTGGAAAGGGTTAATCGTTTATACAATACTTCTGTATTGCAGCATATTATAGCAGGGTTTAGAGCTCACTTACACAAACAGCATACACCCGTATATTACACACATAAAATGCAGTACGCTGCAAATACGCATGTCGCATGTGTAGTTACTGCGTAATGTAAGCACCCCAAGCATATAAATTGGTGTATTATGTTTAATACGCACCAAAATAGGACACACATTTGTTTCACGCGTGTAAAACATGCATTAAAAACGCAGGTCTGAATGGCCCAATGTAAATCAATAGACTGTTAGCACCACGTATTACGCATGTACAAAATATGCTCACCATGCACATATAAAGTACGATCTTGTGAGTGAGCTCTAGGGTAACTTCACATGGGCGACGGCGGTATTGGGTCGGTTTTATCACAGCCACAGCAAGGGATCTTGGAGTTCACTCATTGCTGCCGCTATGATGTGAGATCACGTAACCAGATAGAACATGCCGTGATTTGTTTCTCGCATAGTCTTGCATTGCTGTGCTATGCGGGAATTTTTAAAAAAAGAAAAAAAATGCTCGTTTTTTGCCAGATTTGGGCTTCTCATAACATGCAAATCTCACACAATTTTCTTGGCTGTGTGAAGCCAGCCTTAGGCTAATTCCACACGGGCGGTTGCGAAATTGCCGCAAGAAAGTCACAGGGATATTGCATCTGTGTTTTCTCGCAGCGATATAGCAATTTTCTGCTGCTACAAAGTCGTGCAACTTTGTAGCACCCCGTGCAAGAATTTTCAGGGTTGGGGAGGCTTGAAATATAAGCTCTAACTAAATTTAAAAAAAAGGTTACAAAAATTCTCCGGCGCTGTCACTTCCCTGAAGCTCTCCAGCGGACTTGTCTGAAGTCTTCTGCCAGCGCTTCCTCGATTGGATGTTCAAATTTTCCGCCTGATTGGTTTTTGAGAACCGATCAGAGCCAGCGCTCGATGAACCAATCTTCACAGCCATTTAGTGCAATATGCAATGGCTGTGATTGGTTCTTCGAGTGCTTTCTCTGATTGGCTGAGACACGCCGGAGAGGTGATGTATTCTTTTTTTTTTTTTTTATTCAGCTAGGGCCTAGTTTAGGACTTTAACAGTAGGATTTCCTTCTGTAAAAGTTGCATTGCACCGCACGAAAACTGCTGCATTGTACGACACGGGAAACATGGGAGATTAAAAAAAAAAAACAACGCAAAATGCAGAAAGATAGAGCATGCCACGATTTTTTTTTTATCTCAACATTGCATTAGTGAAAACATCGCTGATGGGAAGGAAACTGTAGTAAATCATTGGTTTCATAAATTACCTTTTTACTGAGTAATGTATCAGGCAAAAATCATGCGATTTTTCTCGCCCATGTGAAACCACCACAGAGATTGTCCAACGCCTTACTGGCAAAGCCTGTTTACACCTTAATGACCAACTTATTTTTCAGTTATCTTTTAGGCTTCTATTATTCTTTTAAGCAGCAGGTAGCTGCCACGTCCACGTGGCACAAGAGCACCACTCCCAGCATGGACGCAGGATGGCGTTCACACTGAAACGCAAAAAGCACACACAACACTATGCTGGAACAGACCACTCCAGGCAATGATATGATGGAGAAACCTGTCCCTTACAACTTAGAGTAAAGGGGAACCCCTGCCTAAAAGCGGGGTAGGCGTTCTGGTAAGTGTAAGGAGAATTTATGTGTTTACCAAGGAGAAGACGATCCCAGATCTCTTGTAGACGTCTGGGCCCAGGAGAAATACAAATCACACCAGCCTTGTTGCAGTATGAAATGATTTCTAATGTATTCAAAGGTGCATGTCGTTTTTATACCATAAATGACATCACAGGAAAAGTACATACCTCCAAGATTAATAAGAATACTATTCTTCTCATTAGTGAGCACTGATCTACAGTATAGTGAGTTTCTGCCATTTCCTTGCAGCTGATCTCTAGTTTGGGTTCAAGTGTAACAGTGCTTTCCAATATCTTTTGACATGTCAAAGGTTTTGACTGCTGAGACGCCCAGGATCAGTAGAAATGGGCATCTGAAGGATTCATCAGATTGCTGTCACTGCCTGCTAGTTGTCTATCCCAGACATACACTAATGTGAATAAATTTCAAGAGGAGAAAAAAAAAGCAGCAACAGGAAAGAACAGACGAAGGTGAGGAGGAAGGGCAGCGGCGCTCCATGCTGCCGTATACTGACGGGAGCCGCATTTGATTAGATGATGCAGGATCAGTTCTGTGCAGCTCGGAAAGAATTAAGGGGACACTTGAGCATCACAGTACAACCCCGAGTCACTTGGGCCCAATGTCCACGGATAGATTTGATTTGTGAAATCCGCAATTCAAGCCGCCCATAGAGAAGCATTGGTGTTTGCACCTGAATTAAATCATGCTCTATTTCACTGCAGTTCCTGCATGTATGGCTGCCTGCATACACGGGTACGAAGGGCCGCGGGCAGGGCCGACTCCCGCATGCAGAATCCGGCCCGTCCGTGGACATGAGGCCTTAGTGCATGTTTACAGAGTGGAATTCAGAGTGGAGAAGTTCCATGTGCCTCTAAAATCCGTGTCTTTGATGCTGATCTGCATGTGGAATTTGCCCTTTCAGTGGGCAAAATCCATGTGGAAAATCTAGATTCTGTGCATTCCCACCTCAAGGACTGACATGGTGCTTGTTTTGGCTTAGAAATTCCACATGCAGATCTGCGTCATAAAGATGTGGAATTTCTCCAATGACTTCTGCTGCATGAACCTACTTCTAGGGTGTTACACTGCTGAACACAAACTGAGCAACGGGCTTGTCCTTGTGACTGAACGGATGAGTCCCGGTGTCGGGTACAATCGGCGTAGTGGCACCTGCATTTTGCTGGAAAGCGTTGTGCATTAGCATTAATATCTGATCAGTTGTGCGAGGAACGCGACTGGAGCCGTACACAGTGCCTCCTAGAGGGCTACAGCGTGGTTGCATGTAGCTGACCAAACTCATACAGACTCCATGAGCGTCCGACGTCCTGCAGTGGGACCTCTGCTCACAGCTCTACTGGCATTGGGCAAAGCACCCCAGGATTGGCAGCTCCGGCTTGTGGTTTGGTATCTTGAGATTTACTTGTGTATGCACGGTATTGTTGCTCAATAAAAACTGATATAACAAATCCAGGTCCACCATTGGGGCCACATTCTTTTTATGGATTGCAGCAGGTTCACGCTGAACACGTGGCAGATGTGAAATTTTGGAGATAGTTGATACGATGTGTGATATACATCTTCCATTAATTTTTTCTGATTAATTAGTGAAGAAAAAGATGTGATGTGTGCAGGCGCAGCTGAGCGAAGGATAACGTTCAGTACGAGACGTTCAGCTCCTCCGTTTTATTTTATACCAGCATAGAAAGACTCATTTAGTGGCAACGCCCCTTCCTCGGTTATGGCTGGGGATACACCTTGTGTTGGCTGTTGGCATGTGCATGGTGGATCGGGCAGAGGCTGGCATAAAATAAAACAAGAGAAGCTGAGCTTTATCCTTCGGTCAGCTGCGCCTGCACACATCACATTTTTCTAGTCACTAATCCATCACAATAGCCTCACCTGCCAGTACGACTATCATTGGGTGCACTGAACTACAGGGTCTTTTCCACTACCCACCATATTAAAGTTTTTCTACCTATATTTATCCAGAACACACACACACACACACACACTTTTTCTCACCTTCCTACCTTAATATTTCCCATGCATGTATAGAGTAGTGATGTCTTATGGGCAGCAGGGTGATTTGGGGGGTCATTCCTTTGTGACCCAAATACATGCCCGATTTTGTAGTGTCAAGAAATCTCCAGTTAAATAGCCCCCATATCACCCCAGTAGTATCCGGTTCTGAGAAAGCTGGATTACTGCGAACATAAGTACCATTATCTTTCCATAGATGTTGTCACCCAGCTTTCCTGAATCACCTCTATCTAGTAATTTGGCTGGATCGCTATCGGACTATACAGATGTGCTATTCAGGAAAGTTGAGTGACAATATAGTTCCCAATTGAGTGATGCTGCGCTGTACGCCACACTGTCTGGCTGCCATCTTGGCTCTTTTCCAGGGTCCTGAATGGTAGATTGGACTAGTGATACCAGAGCCGAAATGCATTACTGCCATACTAGGTAGACTTATCGAAGCTGGATGATCCCACTATAGCTGGTCTCGGAGGGGGTCACCCAGCTTTGCCAGAGAGTGATAGAGCTGTGGCTAAACTAAAACAGAAGGTTCATGCCATGATAAATATCAAAGTAATTGTGCTGGATTGTCCATTATGTCTCATTCTCTGGTCTACAATCTCAAAATGTGAGGGCAGTGCACTACATCTCCCACAATGCACTGCAGCAGGCAACCCTTGACCCATCCTCACCTTCCATTTCTTTATTTCGTAGTTGAAATAGCTGCAGTCGGAGCTGAATGTGGAGGAAGTGGTGAACGATCGGAGCAGGAAGGTAAGAAGCGGCTCCTCCAACTCTGTCTGGTACCTCTACTTGGCGCCGTCCCCACAGGGACCTGTGACACTGAATAGGCCACCGCTCACTTCTGGAGTCTTCTCGCCACTAGTAATGACTGTAATTCATGGTGAAGGTGCAGTAAATGTTTCTGCTTTTGGGGAGGTGTATGAGTATTGGGCTCACTAACAGATATGTTAGTCTACATCTACTGCTCATCAGTTAGTTTTATCTTTTATACTCTAGTTACATCCAGAGCTGCATTCAACATTAATTCTGCTGGTTTCCCGCTAGCTCGGACTGATCTTGCATCTTCTTGCTGTTTAGAGGGTTTGCTGCGATGCATTGTAGAAGATGTAGCTGCGCTGTACAGAATTATGGTGTATTACACTGCAGGATATTTTTTGTGGGGGGTGCAGTAACCTCACAGTGAAGAGGATGGGGAACATGGGACCACTGTTTTAAAAATCAGCATGGGTCTCTTTATTGAGACCCCCACTGGTCAGAAAGACATTCACTATCTTGTGCATGGGGTATAACTTACAACTCTGGTAAGAGATGTCTGTGCAGCTCTTGATGTGACTAGTGTACAAGACCTGATGTAACTAATAACTGTGTCTTTGTGGTTGCAGGTATTTCATGAGCGCTGTCGACTGCACTACAAACCCCCGAAGGAGCAGTAATTCAGGGACTCTGATCGGGAACCGCCGCGCTACAGGCCAACCGTTCTGCTGTGGAACGTCTGAGATGGAGAACTGGATGAAGGGTTTTCTCATCTGTGATTGGACGCAGCCAAATATAAACGGAACTTGACTTGATTGCGCAGATGAGGGCGACCTGAGATGAGAACAACCTGCCATTTTGTATGAAATCTGTAGTTTTATTACCATTAAATATCATTTTCAGATGGAGCGTGCCATGAAATCCTCTCCTCGGAGTGACATTGTCGTGTAGGCGTTTCAGTCATCAAGTGTCCACTTAACGTACCTTTTTAGATATCTCGGCTGTATTCCTGCAATTTCTGTGTGATATCGCCGCGTTTTGTCACGCTCTTTTGCTGGGATTTTCGAAGGGAACATTAGATATAAGCCCTACCCTGAAAATAAGCCCCAGCTGCATTAAAAAAAAATTAAACCATTACCTAACAGGCACTGTCCACTTCTCCTACTGAAGCTCTGGTACACTTGTTTACTTTGATTGGTTCTCGAGCGCAGCAGCTTGGCCAATCACTGCAGCGCTCGATGAACCAATCAAAGCCAGCACTGCCTGTAGGCAGGATGTATGAACCTCCTAACCAGCAACTGGCAGTTGAAAACTGCAAACAAGTGCAGCAGAGCAGACAGCGCCTGTTAGGTAATGTGTGGTTTTTTTAAAATTTAGACAGAGCTTATTTTAGGGGAAGCTGTAGGACTTCCTGCTGTTAAAGTTGCAGCGCATGTAAACTGCAATTTTGTGCGCTGCAGCACAAAGGAAAGCTCTATAGGGAAAACCGCCTACAAACATTGCAAATCGTGGCAATATCCAGCAGGCCGTGCTCTTACCCACCTCCTTTCCTCCAATGTAGCAAACTACAAAACATCACTAAGGTGAAGGAACCAGTTGGAAAGCCTAGGCTTCACGAAATTTGTAGCGCTGTTGCATTGGGAGAAAATCATGCAGTTTTGTCACCCGTGTGAAAGTGGCCTACATTTGTGCTGGAGAAGTAGCTTGGGTTGTGAATTGTGTTGCAGTAATCAGTGCTGCTACAAAAGTTCCTAGTGACTCCTAGTCAATAACAGGTAAGTGACAAAGCAGCCAACCTACCTCTGGTGGGGAGAGTATACCACATGCCAGCCACTATCCTTGTATCATACACCACCTGTGGGTACAGCCTTAGACAACTCATTGGCAGGAGCTCAACAGACAAGCGAGCAATAATGACTTACGACTGCATGGCCAGTGATTTCCAGTGCCCCCTGTTTACATGAGCTTTGTGTGCACAAAGGGCCCAATTCATACAGGCATACTTTTTTTTCCCCCAGCGGTCACAGGTGAATAATGTCTTAATGTGGTTCACATCTAGCAGCCGGTCATCTTAAAACTGCAAGACAAACCAGTAATGTCTCCCTGCAGGACACATTCTGGCAGCGCTGAGCATCACCAACGCGCCACAGGAGCAACCAGCAGTAGGACAAGCTGACAGCTTGTCCCATGTAAAAGGACCACAGGATTGGGGATAACTTGCTGATCAGTGAAAGGGGGGGGGGGGTCTCCCTCCCAAAATCCAGGATAGGACTTCAGTGTCCTGTTAGGCCTGTCACTACAGGGGGTTGTAGCAACCCCACACTAAATAGAGGACACAGCCCCTGTAAGGAGAATTTATGTGTTTATCAAAGAGAAGACGATCCCAGATCTCGTGCAGAAGTCTGGACCCAGGAGAAATACAAATTACACCAGCCTGTGCGGTATCAGATGATTTCTAATTTATTCTAAGGTGTTCGAAGCTTATGTACCATAAATGACATCACAGGAAAAGTATATACCTCCAAGATTAATAAGAATACATGATAGGCTAAAACAAAAAATGATTAACATAAGTTACACCTCTTAAGGTGTAACTATAACATACAATAAAACCGTTATGAATTCAGGGAAAAGGAATGCAAGAGATATCTAGAAGTCTATCCTATTTCCTGTGGGCCTCATCTGTAAACATACATACATGGGTGGTCTAGCAGACTGTCTTATCTCGTCTGTCTCATCAGAAAACATGCACTGCTATAGGAAGGTTTCGTTTAACCCCTTCACCACTTTATACTAGTATCATGCTATATATTTCTAGTCTACAATGCAATAAAAGAACAATTAACTGATACATTGATCTACAATTTTCTTAACATTCCCCACTTTAGATCAATACATCAACCCATTATAATAGTAAATACACATATAAAATGACTACCACAGACCCCCTGGCTTCTTCAGGCCCGAAGCTTTATTACCAGGAGGTCTGGGTTCACACTTCAAGACTAAGTATGTAATTATTTCATATAAAAGCATTACATTGATGCATATATATATATAAAGTTCTTCCACCAATTGTACCCAAAATTAGGCCCGCCCCCAAGAGAAGCTTGGCCTTGATTTATTATTATCCAATTGATGCTTCTTTCTTCATATATAAATCATTGTCCATTCTGATATAAAATCTTACTTATTGAAGTGCCAATCAGTTATTTAGAGCGATCCTCCGGTACAATCAGGACACACTGGAATCAAAATCACACTTCAAAATCATCAAAGTAAAATAGCACTTCCTTCATAGAACTTTTACCCATCACTTGTCAGACAGAGGTGGTCACCTGACCCAGTAAGTCATCCTGTTCTTCGTCATCTTGTATATTTTGGAACATCGTTTTGGTGATGGAAGTGTCAATAAGGTTTTGTAACAGTCCTCGGATACACGGAATACAGCAGCAGCCGCAGAGTACTAGAATGGAGGCAGATACTGACACAGACTAGTGTGGAGTATATGACTTGTGACCAGTGTCCGAACAAGCTTTCAACCAGTCCCTGAATGGATCGTCTATG
This sequence comes from Eleutherodactylus coqui, assembly GCF_035609145.1. Classification (NCBI taxonomy): domain Eukaryota; kingdom Metazoa; phylum Chordata; class Amphibia; order Anura; family Eleutherodactylidae; genus Eleutherodactylus; species Eleutherodactylus coqui. The sequence goes on from NC_089840.1 coordinate 39,200,050, forward strand.
CCAGAGTTATCAGCTACTTCATTTTATTATGCATTTAACCCTTCCAGTGCTGGGTATCATCTGGTGCTGCGTTATTAGGAATGCTAGTACAACAATATCCTCCAATCATTTTACAAACTCTGCTAGTAACATATAACAAGAGCCATTCTATTTTGCCATGCCATAAGTAAGGTATGTCCTAGTTGTTCCTCTAGGCCCCTGATTGCATCTCTTGTATAATTAACAAATCTCTGTTGGTAATAGTATGTGTAATTAATCCAGTCTACATCTGTATTCACTGTTACCCACCATGCAAGAAGAGACTCAAACCCCCTGCAGCCATCTGATTTCTCGCCCTATACTCGTCCGGTACCCCCCTTGGGACCCCGATGGCGTCAGAGGAACCTTTGGGAGAGGAGTTCCTAGTTCTCCGGACACAGCCTTCGCTGTTGCCCTCGGAGGTCATGAGGTGCACAGACATTATCAGTTGTACCAAGCACAATCCCGTTAGGGGCTGTACCTGGCACCTGTTCTAGGCCCGGACACCACACAACCATCACACGTCTGTGCGTGCTCTCTGTAGCTCAGGCCATATCCCAGAGACAGCGTGCCCTTTACGATTCTCCTCTCCGCACAGCATCCCTCAGGCAGTCTCCCGTAGTCTGCCTTGGTCCCATTACCAAGTAGCGCGAAGCAAGTATAACCCCAGGATCAGAGACAACAGCAGGTATTTGGTCCATGACCACAGGTGAAAACAGCAAACTCAATGTATAACATGGATCACTTATCTGTGGGGGGTAGGTACAGTTAAGAAGCTTAATCACACATTTTACGTTCATCACAGCTTGAAGACTTGTCATTAACTTTTATCTATCGTGCGGTCAAGTCTTTCTATCTCATATAATTATTATTATTAACATACAATTCTCTATACACAATATTTACTGCATAACATAAAGATTCACACAACTACTACTACTCCAATCATCTGCAGTAGCTTTGTCCTCCAACCTAAACACCCACCCCCCTCAGGAATTTCTCTTATCAAGGAGAGGTGATGGAGTAAGATAAACAAAGCTTTAACTGTGTCTGGACTCCTACAGATAACTGCAGCATCCTTAGGATATTCTTCCATTAATAGGAACACTCAGGTCTCACATTATCAACAACTTCATTATTATTTTTCTCTTACATGACATTATCACATTGAAAACACCATTTAACAATTAAAATCACTGCAAAACAATCACAGAACTGACATGTACGCAAATAACAGCAAGAATGGACGTTCCCTATTCACACAGGTTCATACTAAACTTCATTCCTGATCATCTTCATTACAGGTCTATTCATATCAAGCAAGCAGAGCATCGCTAGAGTCAGTCACGTACCCCCTCCCTTCTTCTCACTGAACTCTAAAGCTGAAAGGTGGGGGCGAGGGTGAAAGAAGAATTCCCATGTAACATGATTTAACCATTTGTGAGCTGACCCCACCGCACAGAGCAGCACTCAAGCCATTGTCTGTCATCTTCATTTAATACTACTGTAAACTTTCATTCCTCCACTGTCTGATCCCAGGACTATCTGCATCATGTAATCATCCCTTCTGTCCTGCTGCCTACTATCCCTGATCCTTGTCAGTACTACCGTCACCCATAGCACCCCGTGCCTCACTACCTGACACTTATCTGAAGGAGACCGTACATATTCCTCGCTACGACTAAATATCCTGCAGTACCATACTGACCCTATCTTATAGCGCACACTTAATAAAGTAGACAACATATCATCAAGACACAGAGGACAGTGATGGAGGCTTCTGACTATTCCTACACAATTCAGAGAAGGCACTAATCACTGGTGTTGTGTACTACAAGTGCAAGCATTGGGATGCTAGGTAGAAGGTACATCTATGGGAGATAAGAAGCCAAAATGGCGCCTGGGCGGTGGCCGCAGGTATTACAGCAGGTACTAAAATGGCCGCAGGCCATGACTAGCACTAAGATGGCCGCCAGGGACGTGGCCTGACTAGGAGTACTATCAAGCCAGGCAAGCATCTAGCCACACCTTATTCCTTGTGTGCAATGCCAACAAGTCCCTCATCTGACACACATCTATAATAATCTTTGTGTATAGCGCCAACATATTCTGCAGTGCTTACATAGACAAGGGGAATACAGAAAGACAAAAGTACAAACATTACAGAACCCCGGTTACATAGTAATCAGCTGATGGAGACAGTAGGGATAAGGGTCCTGCTCCAACGAGCTTACATACTACAGGTAATGGGCGGTACAGGAGGTAAAGGGGCTGGAGATGTGCACTGTATGGCGAGGTGGAGGTGTGCACGGTATTGCGAGGTGGAGAGTGAGGGATGCTATACACATAGACAATGGTCAGACATTTAGCCATGTGACGGCAGAATCGGTATGACTGCAGGAGCGGTTTATGATGGCTAGCAGGGATTGCAGTCAATAAGTCAGGGAGCAGATCTACCAGTATGGCGCTCGTCAGTCCTTCTATAGAAGTTACACTCAGAGCTCTCCCAGTATTCCCCATGTGTAGGATCGGGTTATATGATGATGACCTCTGACAGTTTCAGGGCTGTCATCAATAGCATTTCCCAGACTCACCAATCCACCAAAAAGAAATGCTATTCCTTGTCCTTACCGAGGAGGCCCTCGGGGAAGGAGTGTGGATTTCTTCACCGGTTTGAGACGAAGACCACCTAATGTGCCCCCCCCCCTTTGTAGTGGGCTTTTAAACCAGACCCCTCGGCACACTGTCCCTGCTCTGCCTGTGTCACCTTATTACAGGTAGATTGGTGAATCTAGATCTGCCATTCAACAATCCTTATTGCAGTAGGAGTGGTCAGCAGTACCTGGTAAGTGCAAGTGGTACTTGGTAAAGTCTTTCTCACTTTGGGGTCTTCCAGTTGTTTTTCTTTATCCCCTTGAGGACCCAATCACCTGGTATTACTTCCCTTAGTAATGCTTTATCCACTGTGGCTTCATCCGCTGACCTGTGGGAGACACTTCTATCCACTTGGCTAAAGCATCCATGATAACTAGGCAGTATTTCTTACCTTCACATTTGTATGATTCTATGTAGTCCATACAAATGTGTTGGAAGGGATACTGAGGTGTCGGACGGCGCCCCCTCCTTGGTCTTATACTCCCTTCTGCATTGTGTTTAGCACAAATAAGACAAAATTTTTTTTTAGAGTAGTTTGTAAACCCCTAGGCTGTGAATACTTTCCATATGAGTGCTACCATCCCCCCTGTTGAGACATGACACAGGCCATGGCTCAAAACTGCTGCACATCTGAAGAACGATTTAGGTAAGATAGGTTTTTTGGTTTTTTTTTCCCCACGGAGATGTACAGTCCATCTACAGAGTGTATTCAGCATCCACAAGAGATACATCCTGCAGATCTGGTCTGGGTAACACCTTATGTGCCATCTCTCCTAGACAATTGTGTGGAGGACCGTCTGAAGAAATAAGCAGTAAGGTAGAAGGATGGAGTGTAGTACATCTCTCAGTTGGCAGGTGTGGCTGTGAGCTGTAGTGTCCTGCAGGAGGGATGTCTACAAGGACTGAGATATAGAGTATAACTAACTGCGTGTGGTACTCAGTGTGTGGGGGGACAGCACTATAGTGGCAGAAGGTCTGACTACCGCTTGTACACAGGGTGGGAGCGCTCGGCCACTGGATCTAGTCTGCAAGAGTAGTATGCCAGCGGTCTGTTTCCCACCGTGTTCTAGAGTTAACACAGAGGTCATATATCCTTCTCCTGAGTCAACAGTTAGCACAAAGGGCTTGTTATAGTTCAGCAGCCCCCCAGACTGATGTGCCCACCCGAGTCTGTTTTAACCTGATAAAGACTTCCTCAGAGGGTGCATCTCACTGGATTCTGTCAGCTGCAGCCAGAGGGTCATCATAGATGAGTCTGGTAAGAAGCGCTGTCAGAGATGCAGAATTTGGGATCCAGGAGCTGCAGAAGTTTGTCTGTTACGATCGTGTGGGCAGGCAAAGCACGGAACCCACATGATCGTGACCAAAGGGGACTCACACGGGTATCACCAGGGTCACACGGGACTCACACCGGTTTCAGGCAACTGACCCTGTGCTAACGGGAGGTAGAAATGGCCCTACCTAAGCGGGGACATTGCCCCAATAAGGGCAGCCCAGCGGTCTTCGGATCTGGGCCCTAGCTGATCCTAGGAGCCACGCACCAGAACAGGATGCATTCACATGCCACATGACAGACCCAGAATACACTGCACACAACATGCAACCACTAGTAACAGATAAGCTGAATATAAATACCAGGTATTAGTTGACATGTTGTACAATATGTTGAAAGCTAGCAGGCCACTTCACGGCTCCTGGTTATACTGCTAGTCCCTACACTAACCAGGAGTCCAGCAGAACCGGACACAGTTCACACAGAAAGCTGCAACAGGACAGGACACAGATCGCAGGACACACAGCAAGCTAACACAAAACTGACAGAATATAAACGTACAAACGGACATGAACCAAGTCACACTGCAAACCTCACCAGACAAGCATTCATGACTGCTCACCTGAGGGGCCATACAGACTGACCAGGGGATTGGCTAGCAGACAGTACCACACCCAGCCAGCTCAATCATTAACCCTGAGAGTGCTGTGCTGCTGGAAACACAATAGAACAACATATCTCAGCAGCACACGTAACATTGTCATTCCCAAAGAGGACATCATTTGCTCATAGTTTTGGGACCTCCAGAATTGCTTACCTACCTTCATCTGACAGGTTATACCCCAAATATTTAACCGTTTGCTGACCGTATTGGAGTTTCAACCTGTTTACTTTATGGCCTTGCTCATAAATAAACCTCAAGAGTGCGACTGTGTCCCCCCCCCACAATTCTCTCCACTGTCTGCTGCTGGCTACCAACATACAGTAGTCGCTGACTACCTCTAGGAGGCTGGAACTGGGCTAAGTGTGCTAACATAGCCTGGGAGAAAATTGTTGGAGATTCACAGTAGCCCTGAGGTACTCTGGTGAAGGTATACCTAATTTTATCATAATATCTCATCTCAACAATTTTACTGGACATATTCGAGACTACATAATTTGACATTTCACAGGCTTATTTGTCTCTAGGTCTGTTATAACTGGTTCAGAGAGGGATTCCCTGTGGGTCCGGCCATTAACCCCTCTTACCAGGATATGACTATTACTACATTTTACATTGGCTACATATTGCGATGTATTAATGTCCTGGTGGCTCCTGAGCCCACCAGGAAAGTAATCATCCGCCCATTCACCTGAAGATCTATCTCAGGCAGTAGAAATTGCCATGAGATCCTCCAAGTGTTGTACATCCACCCCTCCTAGTCATTTTTCCCCAAGGTGCCTGAGAACATTGTTTCTCAGGGCACTCTTGGGCAAAATCACTAGACTTCCCATAATTCAAACACACATTTAAATCCCCAAGCTGCATCCCACCTCTACTTCTATCTCTGTCTCTACTTTCACGTCCTCTCGCTGTCCAATGACCTCTCTGACTTTCTTGAACCATCATATCACATTCCTCTCCCCGTATAAAAACTCTCACTTTCTCACCCTTTTCTTTGTAACACTTTTCTGCATGTTTTGCATATTGCAAAACATCCTGCAATGATCCCATCCTCAGGGTAACCATGTGTCTCATTATATAACCTCCTATTTCCTTCTTTACTTCACTTACAAACACATTCTTTAATGGCTAATTATATGCAGCATTAGGATCATCTCTCATTCCCCCTGATTATACTATGGAAGGGGTCTACCATCTCCTCCCCTCCCATTCTAATTTCCTTCTATAGAACTCCAATCTGGCCATAGAATTCTTCTATCTGCTCTCTCTATTTTTCATTCAATTGGAACTACTCATTAACCCTTTGAATTGTGCATCAAACTGTCGGGGGTCTATTTTTATATGGGCGTGACAGTTTGGGGCTTCTTTTAACCAGACTTCAGCAGCGGATAATCCGTATTTCTGCTGATCTTTTAGCTGATTTTGTTCGTATTTTATCACATAATTCTTTACAACCAGGAACTTTAATTTATTTATTATTATTATTTTTTTTAAATCCATATTTTTTCCACTTATGTCACAATGTTTGACATAGTCAGGATCTAACTTGTACATGTACTTCTTATCCCCTTGAAGGACTTCCTGTCATTGGCAACAACAACAGAGACATGCGCAGGAGAATGCCTTACAGTTTATATTTCCCATTGTTAGTAATTATGTTCTTGGTGCCGATTTACAAGACAAACAACATAAAACAAGCCTCTGGCCACTAAAATGTTTAGTGAAAACGCAAAGGTCCCTTACCAGAATGGCTGCTTCGCTATATACATGAAGACTCCTTTTAGTTTTACCGAGTAGGGCCTGTGAACATTGAACACAATAAGGGGCTTGTCCGAAAACAACCTGCGCAGCGAGGTTGGTCCTTAATGTGTCCTAGAGGTCAATGCCCACGTATCGGATCCACTCATCTCAATCACTCACACATTCGCTTCATGCAATATAAGACAACAATACAAATATTACATTATGTTAGTAGGCGGCCGCCCTCTTTATATTCTTAGTTACTCTATAACATAATATCAAAGAGAAAGTAATAGAAAGATAAGAAGTAAAGTTCCTGGACACCCCTGTGTCCCATGACGTCATGTAACCGCTTCTTTTTACGTGTCGCATGGAGTTAATTCTTTCCTGTAGCCTTCTCACAATGGCTATGGTCTCACATAGACTACTGCTATTGCCCCTTGGCAACCCATTCGTCTATTCTTCTCATTTACCTTACACATTTCACATAGACTACTGCTATTGTCCCTTGACAACCCATTCGTCTATACTTGCCTCTCATTTACAATACACATTGTAAATTCTACTAACACTAAAGTATACAGAAGAAGAAGAAGAGAGAAGAAAAGTTTAACCATTGTTATACTTACTACACGTTATCTGGGAGGCTTCTAAATTCTCCGGCTAGTTCGGAAAAACGTCACTGTTTCAGACAGGATGCCCGACTGGCCTCTAATGACGTCTAAGCAAGACGGAGGTCTTTTAATGATCGGAGAGTACTTCAGACCCACCTTTTCACAGCCAGGCTGTCCTCTCCCTCTGCAGTGAGTCTTTCCGGCTCGAAGGACCAAAAATGTAAGGAGAATTTATGTGTTTATCAAAGAGAAGATGATCCCAGATCTCGTGCAGAAGTCTGGACCCAGGAGAAATACAAATTACACCAGCCTGTGCGGTATCAGATGATTTCTAATTTATTCTAAGGTGTTCGAAGCTTATGTACCATAAATGACATCACAGGAAAAGTATATACCTCCAAGATTAATAAGAATACATGATAGGCTAAAACAAAAAATGATTAACATAAGTTACACCTCTTAAGGTGTAACTATAACATACAATAAAACCGTTATGAATTCAGGGAAAAGGAATGCAAGAGATATCTAGAAGTCTATCCTATTTCCTGTGGGCCTCATCTGTAAACATACATACATGGGTGGTCCAGCAGACTGTCTTATCTCGTCTGTCTCATCAGAAAACATGCACTGCTATAGGAAGGTTTTGTTTAACGCCTTCACCACTTTATACTAGTATCATGCAATATATTTCTAGTCTACAATGCAATAAAAGAACAATTAACTGATACATTGATCTACAATTTTCTTAACAGCCCCCCCACCGCTGAGCAATCTTCTACTGTTTGGATAGGTAATAACTTGCAATCTTGGTACAACTCCTTTTAACCTCTTAATGACCAACCAGTTTTGTAGGTTAAGGACGAACCCCCCCCCCCCCCCATTATTATTTTTGCTACTTTTTTTTTCTGGCATGGTTATTATTTTAATACCGTAGTTTCAGGCCTATAAGATGACAGTCAAATTTCGATTTATATGGTGGGAATTCAATACTCGCCTCCTGCTGCAGGCGGTCAGTCCCTCCTCCAGAAAGCAATGCTCTGTCAGCGTGGATGAGAGATCGACAGCCTGCAGAAGCGCTGTGGGAGAGGAGTATTTATTTATTTTTCTGCAGCGTATTCCTGGCGAATAAGACGCCCCTGACTTTGAAGTAGATCTTCCTGGGTTAAAAAGTCATCTTATGCACTAGAAAATACTGTATATTTTTTTTCCCTGACTCTTTTTACCGTTTATTTTTTAGTTTTATTGCAGGTAAAATGCTAAAAAAGCCAGTGGTAGAGCTGCTCAGGGTCTTCTAGGACCCTACAGCTCTGCTGTAGCAGGACATCCCGGTGGTCACGTGACCCCCGGCCTCCCATAGTGTAAGTTACACTTTCCCTTTCGAGTACACCGCTCATTGAGCGCTGTGTACTTGGGGAAGGAGAAGGCAGAAAGGGTTAAAACCCCCTCCTGCCTTCTGCTCTGGGTTATCAGCTGTGACTAACAGTTGATAACCCATCCTGCCTCTTATTGATTGCAGAGGCAGGAGCCTTTAATCCCCCACTGTAATTTTACATACAGCTGGCCTTAAAGACCCAGACCAGGTGCTGTGCCTGGTCTTAAATGGGTTAATGTTCGGCTCTAGAGATGAGCGAGCACAAAAATGCTTGGGTGCTCGTTGCTCGAGTCGAACTTTTCGTAATACTCGAGAGCTCGTTTCGAGTAACGAACCCCATTGAAGTCAATGGGCGACTTGAGCATTTTTGTATATGACCGATGCTCCGCATAGCTAATGACTTGTGAAACGCCAGAAAACATCAGAAAATCATGGAAACACCACAGAAACGGATAGGGAAGGGCAGGGGCAGCATGCAGGGCTGCATCTGAGGCTCCCAGGTCCCACTATTAAGCCAAAATGGGGGCAAGAGTCTGGCGTCACCCCCCCTAACAATTTACTTTGGAGAAACCCTCATTAGCAAGGCACACCTTAGCTAAGCACCACACTACCTGCAACCAAGGACAATCACTGCCTGCAGGTGACACTGCTGCCTCTTCTTCTGGGTTACATGCTGGCATTGCTGTCCAACCCCCTACCCCCCTTCCCGCACAATCCTGCGTCCACCACGCACACAAAAGTTTCCCTGCGCAGCGTTCAGCTGCCCTCATGCCACACGCTCACTTCATAGCCACACCACCCTCATGTCTATTTATAAGCGCGTACTGGATGAGGAGGAACCAGAGGTACACACTGCAGAGGGTTGGCAGGGCCAGGCAGCGACCCTCTTTAAAAGTGTGGGCGATAGCCCACAATGCTGTTGAGAATTGATGAGAAATTGACATACGATCATCATTCCAAACCCCTGCCACCTCCATCACAAAATTGTCAGAAGCCGCAAACGTGGGCATGTGTGAGAAGCACGTGAGCGGGCCCAGGGTCAGGCTCGGTCCCAGCCTCCACCTTGTGTGACTCAAGGTGCCCTGAGTTAAATAGCATTGGGAATCCATGTGTCCCCACACAATTCATTCTGTGTAGGTGTCAGATAGCTCCACACCGCAAGGGGAAGTCTTTGAGTTCCTTGGGCTCGCCTATGCTGTCAGTGCACAAAGATGGTATTACACAGGAAGAGTGCCCAAACATGGGAGAGTTTCACCCCGCCAAGGACCTTGGCCTCGGCCCACATTTCTGCCCTAGTCAGTCAGTGTATTTGTGCCAGATAGGTAAAACACCACAATGGGAAGTCTTTGTGCACCCACAGTATAGGCAGACCCCTGTAACATTTCTGTTGCAAAAGTATAGGCAGACCCCTGTAACATTCCTGTAGCAGAAGTATAGGCAGACCCCTGTAACATTCCTGTAGCAGAAGTATAGGCAGACCCCTGTAACATTCCTGTAGCAAAGGTATAGGTAGACCCCAGTAACCTTTCTGTAGTAAAAGTATAGACGGACCCCAGTAACATTTCTGTAGCAAAAGTATAGGCAGTCCCCAGTAACATTTCTGTAGCAAAGGTATAGGCAGACCCCAGTAACATTTCTGTAGTAAACGTATAGGCAGACCTCAGTAACATTTCTGTAGTAAAAGTATAGACGGACCCCAGTAACATTTCTGTAGCAAAAGTATAGGCAGACCCCTGTAACATTTCTGTGGCAAAAGTTGTAGGGGTGCGCTCCAGAGACTGGCCTGTAGGGGGCAACAGACAGTCAGTCTGGTGCCTGAGACAAGAGGAAAAACACCCCACAGGTATGGTATGGAATGGAAGATGTATGTCACAGAGGTTGTTAGCTTCTGTGATGTAGATCGGTCCAATAATACTCCAGGCCAGATCGTCAAACTGAACCAGCAAGCTATGTAAAGGGACAGGTGGAACTAGGGAGGAGATGTGTGTGTGTGTGTGGGAGAACCAGACTTCAGTGGTAACCAGACTCGTGTAGTGACCAGACTTCTGGTCAACTTGACTTCTGCTGTGAGCAGAGACACTGTGGACAAGGAGCTACGTTGTTCCAGCAGGACCCTTGGGAACGCCTGCCCTAGGACTGGGGTCTGGAGACACTACGACTTAAAGACCACCTGCGCTCTGGACAACTACAGGTCTGTGAAAACAAACGGACTTATTACTGTTTCCCTCAGCTGTTGACTTACTTGCTCCCCCTGTGGACTATGGAGGGTTAAATTAAAAGGACTTTTGCAAACTTTATTATTTCTCTGGAGACTCAGTAGTTTATGTTCTGCTAAAGCATGTATGAATAAACTAAGAAAGAAGTAAAAGTGACCATTTGGCGTACTCATTAAGCCCTGTGTTGCTACAAAGTATAGGCGGACCCCAGTAACTTTTCTGTAGAAAGGTATAGGCAGACCCCTGTAAGATTCCTGTAGCAGAAGTATAGGCAGACCCCTGTAACATTCCTATAGCAAAGGTATAGGCAGACCCTAGTAACATTTCTGTAGCAAAAGTATAAGCGAACCCCTGAAACATTGGTGTACCATGAGTGTAGGCGAAGGCCGGAAAAATTAGTTAGATAACAGTATAGGCGAGGGCCAGAAAAATTGGTGTACCAAGAGTACAAGTGTACCCCTGAAAAATTGCTCAACCGCGAGGGCAGGTGAAACCCATAAACAATTTTTAAAGATACAGCTCACTGTTACTTAATTTGTAACAGAGCCTGGAGGCAGCCCTGTGAAAAAAAAATTGGTTTCTGTTAAAGTATCAATACTTTTAAAACTTTGAAAAATTGTAAAAAAAAAAATATAAGCAGAGCCTTTTGGGCCGCAAAAGAATTGGCTGTTCAGTGTGATGACATGTTGTTTTAGGAGAAGGAGTAGGAGTAATAATATCCGAGAGTGATTGACAAAGCTAATTCCCCCTTTTTTTTCCCGGTGATAGAGAATGCTTTTTTCTCCAGTTGCAGCGAAAAGAATCATTAGGTTCCGCTACTCTCCGCCGGTGGAGAAGAGAAGTCTGGGGAAATCCAGCCTTTGTTCACCTTTATGAGTGTAAGCATGTCGGCACTGGCAGTTGACGGGCGGGTACGCTTATCCGTTATGATTCCCCCAGCTACACTAAACACCCTCTCTGACAAGACACTAGCGGCAGGGCAGGCCAGCACCTCCAGGGCGTACAGCGCAAGTTCGTGCCACGTGTCCAGCTTTGACACCCAATAGTTGTATGGAGCAGAGGCATCACAGAGGACGGTGGTACGATCGGCTAAATGCTCCCTCCGACTCAGCCTTGACTGGGAGTGGTGACACAGTCTTGCTGGGGAGCCATAAAGCTGGCAAAGGCCTTGGAGAGTGTTCCCCTGCCTGCGCTGGACATGCTGCCTGATCCCCGCGCCTCCCCTGCTACTTGGCTCTCAGAACTGCATCTTCTGCCACTATTGCTGTTAGATGGGAAGTTTAGCATCACTTTTTCCACCAGGGCCCTGTGGTATTGCATCACTCTCGTACCCCTTTCCTCTTCAGGAATGAGAGTGGAAAGCTTCTCCTTATACCGTGGATCAAGATGGGTGTACACCCAGTAATTCGTGTTGGCCAAAAAGCGTTTATCACAAGGGTCATGAGAAAGGCAGCCTAACATGAAGTCTGCCATGTGTGCCAGGGTACCAGTACGCAACACATCGCTGTCCTCCCTAGGAAGATGACCTTCAGGATCCTCCTCCTCCTCCTCTTCAGCCCATACACGCTGAACAGATGAGAGGCAAGCAGCATGGGTACCCTCTGCAGTGTGCCCAGCTGTCTCTTCCCCCTCCTCCTCCTGCTCCTCCTCCTCCTCCTGCTCCTCCCCCTCCTCCTTCTCCTTCTCCAAAACACGCTGAGATATAGACATGAGGGTAGTCTGGCTATCAAGCGACATACTGTCATCCCCCGTCTCCTGTTCCAACCGCAAAGCGTCGGCCTTTGTGCTTTGCAGCGAACTTCTCAGCAGGCAAAGCAGCGGGATGATAGCGCTAATGATTGTCGCATTGCCGCTCACCATCTGGGTAGACTCCTCAAAGTTTCCGAGGACCTGGCAGATATCTGCCATCCATGCCCACTCCTCAGTAAAAAATTGCGGAGGCTGACTACCACTACGCCGCCCAGTTTGCAGCTGGTATTCCACTATTGCTCTATGCTGCTCGTACAGCCTGACCAACATGTGCAGCATAGAATTTCAGCGTGTGGGCACGTCCCACAGCAGTCGGTGCAATAATACAAAAATGGATGCACTACAACTCCCAGCAGGCCACAAGTATAATGCACACGGTCAGATGTAGCCCTCAGAAGGACCGTTGGGGTTCTTGAAGACTGGATCCTACTCTAACACTTTCCCTATATCAGCAGCAGCACTTTTCCTAACCTCTGCCAGCATGTGTCTGAGGCAAGCCGCGGGCTGGACCACTTTAAGTACTCAGCGGTCACCTGATCTCGCCAGCCACTCACTACTGTGGGGTGGGATAGGGCTGGCACGTCACAGCAGGAAGTAGTAATGCCTTCCCCGCATGTCTATTGGCTAGAAAATGGCACTAAACATGTGGGAAAGGAAATTGAATTGACTCGAGGACCACGTAGTGTTCGACTCAAGTAACGAGCATCTTGAGTACCCTAATGCTCGAACGAGCATCAAGCTCGGACGAGTGTGCTCGCTCATCTCTACTCGGCTCCAATAACCAGATTTGAATTACAGATACTGCGATCACTGTTTGAGCATGCGATATGCTGCACTAAGCAGGCAATCAAATGCATATGCAGTGTCCTCTGTGCTGACATATCAATTTCTTTCTGGTAAATGGGGCTTTGAATACCCCACCTCCAACAAAGCGAGCGCTGTTATTGGATTGAGCACCAGCCAGTGATGTCCTTCACTGAATGGCTTCGACTGGCTGGCACTTGATCCAATCACAGTGAGGGCGTCAAAAGCTACTGACGTCTGGTTACAACTTATTTTAGCGCAGCATCTGCAAAAAACGACTTTTCAAGGGGGAGCCGTGGGGGGCGGTCAACAACCCCCCTGCGGCTTCACCAAGACCGAATGGCTCCTGTTGGCTCTACAACGAGGGCCATTGCAGGTTTTACTCCACATGCAAGTTCAGACATGAGTGTTTTGTCTGTGGGGGCCAGCATGCCGAGGTACGGTGTTTTTTAGGAAGCAGAGACAAGCAGTCGCCGGGGGTGGTGTCAGTGGAACACCGAACCCCGGTGAGAAGCAAACACCTCTTCCAGTGGCTCGACAAGTACCACAGGATGGAGAAGGCAAAGAAAATTCTTAGACAAGGTTTTTCCGACGGTTTCGTTATCCCGTTTACGTTTCAGCCCGCCTCCACGATGTGCCCAAATTTAATATCAGCGACGGAAGGAGCAAACGTCAGTAGTTTACGCTTCTTTTGACCAGGCAGTGTTACTAGTCAGAACGGCTGGTGAGCGGGCTCAGTTAGCAAAAGCGGACATCGAGTCTGTTGTTCCGGCTGCTTCCAATTCACCCTGAGGGTTTTCATCTGTGGGGGTGCAAAATAGACAACCAATTTTGCTTCGATATGTGCCTACCGATGGTTGTTCTGTTTCATGTTATTACTTTGAGCGGTTCAGCTCCTTCCTGGAATGGATGCTCAAGTACGAGACGGGCGTCACATTGGTTACGCATTATCTGGATGATTTTTCTGTTCATTGGAACGGAGTCATTGGGCGCGTGCGGGTTTTTGTGGCACACTTTCCGGACACTGACGGAAAAAGCGGGGGTCCCATTGTCTGAAGAGAAGACTATGGGATCGGTAAGCAGGCTGACATTTCTGGGGATCGAGATCGACACCGAGGAAATGGTATTCAGGTTGCCGACAGATAAAATAGCTCGCCTGCGGCAAACGGTAAATGACGTTGCGAGTTGTAAGAAGGCCACGTTGCGCCAGGTCCAGGTCCTGATGGGTTTGTTAAACTTTGCCTGCAAAGTGATACACATGGGCCGTGTTTTTTTCCAGAAGGCTATCGCTGGTGACGGTGGGAGTAAAGGAGCCCCACCATTTTGCGAGGATCCTGCAGGGAATTTGTGGTGATCGGCATATCTGGAGAATCTTTCTGGAATTTTTCAATGGGCAAGTGGTGTGCCCCAAGGAGGAATGGTCGGGACCCGAGCTCTGCTTGTTTGCTGACGCAACAGGGTCGGCCGGTTTTGGTGTAATTTTTTCGGAACCACTGGTGCAGGGAACCCTGGCCAGTATCCTGGATGCAAAAACAATGGAATAAAAAAACATTACGCTTTTGGAGTTTTTTCCCGCTGGTGGCTGCTCGGGAGTTATGGGGTGCAGAGCTCCAGGACCATAAGTTGTGTTTTTTGGTCCGATAATGTTTTCGGTGGTGCAAATTATTAACTGTCAGCCTTCGGCTTCCCCGACGGTGTTGGCGTTGCTGAGGCACGTGGTGTTACGATGTTTGCAACGGAATATATATCTGCGTGCAAAACACGTACCGGGTTATAGAAATCTGGCAGCAGATGCACTCTCTCGTTCGCAGATGGAGCGGTTCATGGAGCGGCACCCGCAGGCGGACGCCGAGGGGGTACGCTGCCCGCATTTCTTGTGGAATCTGGCAGAGCAGAGCTGCTGAAGCTAGTCGAGACATCTGTGGCGGTTGGCACGTGAAAAAGAAAAAATTACAACGCGGTTTGGCAGAAATGGTTGATTTTTGCGGGGGGTTTGCATGGCTAGGGGCGATAAGGCCCGTTCGGCAACGCTGGATATGTTAGCGTCTTTGCGGAAAAAACGGTCGTCGGTTGATGCAGTTAAAAGCACCTGGCGGGTGTAGCATTTGTATTGAAATGGCATGGTTTCGAGGATATTACAAAAGTATTCGTTTTCGCCAGATCGTGCGGGGTTGGAAGCTAGAGAAGGTCCGGGCGGACGATCGACGCCCGATCACCTATCCAGTGCTGAGCAAGTTATTAGATACGTTAGAAAACACGTGTTTTGAACGGTTCGTAAACTTTGTTGTTTAGGTCGACCCCTTTTTTGCTCGCATTCGTTTTTTGCGGCCTTGTGGATTGGAAAGCTTGTTCCCGCCAGTAAGTTTAAGGTGGGCGGGCTACTTTGGAATGATGTGAGCATGGTAGACGGGTCATCACGCGTTAGGATAAGGAAATCGGAGACCGATGTGTACAGCAGAGGGGAGTGGTGACGATCAGCCGGCTGGGCTCACAGTGGTGCTCAGTCGATGCGGTGGTACATTCCATGGCTACAAGGACCTCCGGTGAGCAATTTTGGTCCATTCTTCGGGCCTCCCTCTCACACGGTTTCAATTTTTTCGGCGGAGTTAAGAGCGGCGTTAAGGCCAGCGGGTTTTTGAACCGGCGGAATTCAGGACTCACTCCTTTAGAATTGGGGCTGCCACATCGGCGGATGCGGGAGGTATGAACGAAGAAGGCTTAAAAAGACTGGGTAGATGGAAATCCCAAGCATATAAGATATACGTGAGACCCGACCGGATAGTGGGGGAGGTTAGTTTGTAGTTTCCTCAGCGTTTGTGTTTTCCTCAGCGGTTTTGGTGGTTATGTTTGTGCTAGTTCGGGTTTTTGCCCTCGTATTTCCCCTTTTGTTTTTTCTCAGCCGCGGAGCCAGGGAAGGTGTGCATCGTGGGTCACTCTTACATTTATTGGGCACATAGGTGGGCAGCGGTGCGCCCATCGGGAGTGGACTTAGGCCTTTCCGGAACATCCGTAACCTGGCGTGGAGTACGGGGGCTAGTATGGTGCGACATGTGGAAGCTCATAACGGACATATCCAGGCGTAACCCCCGGAGAGTGGTTTTGGGTCGTTCACGCTGGAGAGGAACGACCTGGGGAAGATGAAGACGCGCAACCTGTTGGTTATTATGAAGCAGGACATTTTGCGTTTCCGCAAATGATTTCAAGGATTTATTATCGTTTGGTTGGACGTAGTCGCGTGAAGACACTGGAGAGGGGCGAGAAATTTGGAAGCCATAAATAGAGCTAGGAGGTTAGTCAATATGAAGATGTCTCAGTTCGTTCAGTCCATTGGGGGGGGTGACGGTTCGTCACTGGGAGCTAGAAGATAGGGAGAGAGGGGCGTTGAGGGAGGACGGGGTCCACCTCCATGACGTAGGGTTGGATACTTTTTTATCCAGCTTGCAGGACGGCCTAGATGCAGCTCTTTCTTGGGTCGGTGGGGTGGGATGGAATGAGCCGCAGTAACGCGGCACATCCCGTGTGGCCCGGAATTTGTCCATGCTGGTTAGGGAATAGAGGAAGGTTTGCAAGCCGAAGGACCGGGGCTTACGAACGTCCTCGGAGGACGGTTTACGGACTGATAAAGTTGATCTGCGGACAGCATGGATAGGTCTTGATCGTTAAAAGTTATTATTAATGTGGTTTTAATTAATAAAGCTGTGGCCTACCCCACGTTTATACAGCAAGAAGTGATAGACATTTGTTTATTTATTAGGCAAGTGAGCTGGTAAGTTAGTTAATGTCCCCAGTTCTGCGGACGATATACTGTAGAACACAAAACTTAATTCGCTTCAGTAGTCATACGCTGCAGAATACGACTGGTCGTGTGAGCACGTCCTTTAGGTGAAGGCCCAGACATTGCCACACCAATACTGAGACTAAGGCCCCCTGCACACCGGCGGCAATTCCACAGCAAGATTTCTTGCAGAATTTCTGCCTGTGCCCGCTACCATAGGATTGCATTAGATAATTAAAAATGCAATCGTATGCAGATGGCCACAATTTCCGCGCTGACAAAACAAGTCGCGTCATGTTCTATTTCTGTGCGGGTCTCACAGAGCTCCGCGCCTGTGATAACTGGCACATAGTGCAGAGAGAAGATGCCGGGAGTGGGTGAGCTGAAGGACTGTGCAGGGGCACGGGTCTGCATTCCGCCACGAGAATTCTCGCAGCGGGATCCAACCCGCCGATTGCAGGTGGCCTAAAGCTGCTCACAGACCCGCAGTAAGCAGGGTGAATTCACAGTGGTGAGAAAAATCATGGAACTATTGTGGGTCGTGTCGTGTGCATGAAGATACATGTCTTGTAAACAGGTTGTATTTACATAGTCTATCGCCCCCTTACAGCAATGTAGGGTGGAAGGAAAACCCAACATGTTCCCGTTGTGTGCAGGCCTTACACAACAGAGCCGGCTGATGTACCATCTCCCTCCCCAAAAACATACCACCACCACAGCAACATGGCATCTCCTCCCCCCCCCCCCCCGAAGCATCAGCACTGCTTTTTCTTGCAAAATCAATCGCTGCCACTTGCGATTTTTTTCACGTGAGAGGGCTGCGATTTTTCCAGCACAGAAAAAAAAAGGGAGTTTCTAATGTTAAATGCACTGCGTGAAAAATCACAGGTTGATGGGATGCGATAAAAAGCGAGACTCCATATGGGAACAGGAGATTAAAAAACTAAAACATGGACGCGGTTTGTTTTTTTCCCCCATCGCATGAGTAAAATTAATTGGTTTCATAATTCTGCATTTACAGTCAAATTACTCAAAAAACCCCACAATTTTATCGCCAGTGTGAAGGAGCCCGAAGGCCCCCCTCACACAGGCGCTGTACAACAATCTCATTCATTTCAATGGCGCTGCTCACACAAGTGTCAAAACATGCCATTTTAATGCGGCGTATGTTCTATTTTCTGCCATTTTCACCCGTGTGTCGCCCAAATGAATGCGCAGCGGTGAATGGCTGTGATTGGTGCAGCAAGCACTGGCTTAGTCAATCAGAGCAATCTCTGTCTGTAGGTGGGGGTCTTAAAACCCCCATTACCAGCAAAATGCCTTGTCACCTCTGAAAAGTGCAGGGAAGCCTGCCCGAAGCGCAGCGGGAGGGAACCAGACGGCGCCAGCTGGGAGAGTAGGATTTTTTTTTTTCAATCTTGACTCTTAATAGGACACACTGCGATTTTTTTTTTTTTTTGCATGCATGAAAAACATATTTAAATACCCCAATGCAAAAAAATTAAATACAAATTTTCACTGCAGAAATTGTTTCAAAACCAACAGTTGTGTAAACAGCGACAGAACTCACATGGCAATGGCTATTAAAAGGGCCACTACAATCCTTCCCAGGGACCCCCGATCATCAGATACACTCCTCTCAGGACCCCCCGGTCATCATATAATCACCTGGCCCACTGTCCAGTGCAGCAGGCTGGATGTGGTCAGCAGATGGGCAGAAAGTGTGGAGTCAATGGGAGGGCCACGCTGCCACTAATGAGCCATCAGGAGGTTGGGCCATCTGTTGGAATCAGCCCAGACCACCCATTTAATACAAGCACAGCAGACAAGGTTCAGTTAAAAAAAAAAATCTTTATTTTCCAGGGACCCCAAAAATGAGAAGAATCTTATTAAGGCATTTCAAGAAAAAGTAGAAACAACCAGAACGGAGGGGCGGAAGAGACGGCTTATGAGAAGTATTCGAGTTTATCCTCCTCGGTCTTCCCAGGCTGAGTGCGTATCAGGATCACCTTGGAGACATGCTGGGGGTGAGGATCAAGCATCGAAAGGTGGATGTATTCGCCATTGTCTACAGCAACCTGAAAACAGACGAACAGGTTACATGAATTTCTATCGCAGCTGGAGAGGAACAACTGCCCCCACACATCATGTACGTGCGATCACGCATAAAACCACACACACACACACACACACACACACACACACACACACACACACTGCGTGAGTGATCATGCACAAAACCGCCGCCCACAAATCATGCACGTGCGATCATGCACAAAACCACACACACACACAGCGCGTGATCACGCACAAAACCTCCGCCCCCACACACGCACAAAACCGCCCCCCACACTGCGCGCACACAAAACGGCTCCCCATACACACACCCGTCCCCTGTCTCACACTCACCGCACCACACACCCACACCGCTCAGCTCCACCCCCCCCCACACACACACACACCCGTCCCCAGTCTCACGCACACCTCACCACACACCCACACCGCACAGCTACCCCCCCACACACACTGCGCGAGTGATCACGCACAAAACCGCCGCCCACACATCATGTACGTGCGATCATGCACAAAACCACACACACAGCGCGTGATCACGCACAAAACCGCCGCCCCCACACACGCACAAAACCGCCCCCCACACTGCGTGCACACAAAACTGCTCCCCATACACACACCCGTCCCCTGTCTCACACGCACTGCACCACACGCCCACACCGCACAGCTCCCCACCCACACCGCTCCCCCCCCACACACACACACAACACCGCACAGCTCCCCACACACACACAGCACCCCGCTCTCCACAACTGCGACACACACAGCACCACTTTCCCCCCACACACACACCGCTCCCCAACAGCACCCCCCCACACACTGTGCCGCTCCCCCCACACACCGCTCCCCCCACACAAACAGCACTCCACACACACACACCGCTCCCCAACAGCACCCCCCCCCCCACACACACCCCTGCCCCCCACACACACTATACCGCTCCCCACACAGAAACACACACGCACACTGTACCGCTCCATTCACACACGCACCGCTCCCCCCACACAAACAGCGCTACACACACTGTGCGAGTGATCACGCACAAAACCGCCGCCCACACATCATGCACGCGCGATCATGCACAAAACCACACAAACACACAGCGCGTGATCACGCACAAAACTGCCGCCCCCACACACGCACAAAACCGCCCCCCACACTGCGCGCACACAAAACCGCTCCCCATACACACACCCGTCCCCTGTCTCACACGCACCACACCACACACCCACACCGCTCAGCTCCACCCCCCACACACACACCCGTCCCCAGTCTCACACACCGCACCACGCACCCACACCGCACAGCTCCCCCCCCCCCCACACACCGCACAGCTCCCCCCCCCACACACACACACCACACTACACCGCACCCCGCTCTCCACAACTGCAACACACACAGCACCACTTTCCCCACCCACACGCACCGCTCACCCCCCCCCCCACACACACACCGCTCCCCAACAGCACCCCCCCACACACTGTACCGCTCCCCACACACAAACACACACGCACAATGTACCGCTCCATTCACACACGCACCGCTCCCCACACACAAACAGCGCTACACACACACAAACACACCGCTCCCCAACAGCACCCCCACACACACACACCCCTGCCCCCCCACACTGTACCGCTCCCCACACACAAACACACACGCACACTGTACCGCTCCATTCACACACGCACCGCTCCCCCCACACACCGCTCCACACACACAAACAGCGCTCCACACACACACACACACCGCTCCCCAACAGCACCCCCACACACACACACCCCTGCCCCCCCCACACTGTACCGCTCCCCACACACAAACACACACGAACACTGTACCGCTCCATTCACACACGCACCGCTCCCCCCACACAAACAGCGCTCCACACACACGCACCTTCCCCTCCCCCCCCACACCTTCCTCCACACATACATCTTCCACCCCCCCCCACACACTCCCCCCCCCCCCCGCACACACAGGCACCTCCGCCCCCACACGCACACCCCACCCCAGCCACGTGCACTCCCCCCCCCACACACACACACCTTCCACCCCCCACACACACACGTGCAAACACACACACCACCCCCCCCCACACACACATACACAGAAACACACACACCTTCCGCCCCCCCACACACTCACACACACGCACCTCCCCCCCCCACACACACGCCTTCCCCCACACACACACAAACACATGCACCTCCCCTCCCCACACAAACACACGCACCTTCCGCCCCCACACACACACACGCACTCCCCCCCCCCCACACACACACACAAACACACACCTTCTCCCCCTCCACACACCTCCCCACAAACCTCACACACACACACACCTCCACACATATACTCCACCTCTACACATGCACCTCCCCCCCACCACACGCACCTTCCCCCACAAACACAGAGGCGCACCTTCCCCCCCCACCACACACACACAAACACACGCACCTTCTCCCCCCCACACACCTCACCCCCTCCACACACCTCCCACAAACCTCTCACTCACACACACACACACATACTCCTCCTCCACACACACGCACCTTCCCCCCCCCACATACACCTTCCCCCCCACACATGCACCTCGCACCCCCCCCCCAAGCATGCACCTTCCCCCCCCACACACGCACCTCCCCTCCCCCCCCCACACACGCACCTTCCCCCACACAAACACACGCACCTTCCCCCACACAAACACACACACCTTCCCCCCTCCCACACACACAACTCCCCCCCTCCCCCCCCCTCCCACACACACACACACCTCCCCCCCACACACACACCTTCCCCCTCCCACACACACCTTCCCCCCCTCCCCCACACACCTTCCCCCCCTCCCCCTCACCAACGCACCTCCCCCCATGCACCACTCCACACACCTTCCACCACACACGCACCTTCCCCCCCCACACACGCACCTCCACAAACACACACACCTTTCCCCCCCACCCCACACACACCTTCCACCCACACACACACACGCACCTTCCCCCCCTAACGCACGCACCCCCCCACACACACTAACGCACCTTCCACTGCCCCCCCCAACACACACACACACCTTCCCCCCACACAAATATGCACCTTCCCCCCCCCCACACACACGCACCTTCCGCCCCCACACACACACATGCACACGCACGCACCTTCTTCCCCCCCTCCCTCCACACATCCCCCCCTCCGCGCACACGCACACACACACGCACCTTCCGCCCCCCCCTCCACACACGCGCAAATACCTTCTTCCCCCCCTCCCTCCACACATCCCCCCCTCCGCGCGCGCGCACACACACACACACACACACACACACACACACACACACACACACACACGCACCTTCCCCCCCACACACACCTCCCCCCCCACACACACACACGCACCTACCCCGCCCACGCGCTCCCCCCCCCCCACAGGCATTTGCCCCCCCCCCCACGCGCACTCCCCCCCCCCCCACACACACACAGGCACCTTCCCCCCCCCACGCGCACTCCCCCCTCTCCCACACGCACTCCCCCCCCCCCACATACACACACGCACCTCCCCCCCCCACACGCACACACACACCACCTTCCCCCCCCCCACACACACAAACACACACGCACCTTCCGCCCCCCCCCCCCCACACACACACAACTTCTCCACCCCACATCTTGCCCCCCTCCACACACCTCCCCACAAACCTCACACACACATACTCCACCTCCACACATGCACCTCCCCCCCATGCACCTTCCCCCCCACACACAAACACACGCACCTTCTGCCCCCCCTCCCCCACACACACACGCACCACCACACACACATACACACACACACACACACACACACCTTCTCCCTCCCCACAAACCTCACACACACACACACACCTCCACACACATACTCCACCTCCACACGCGCACCTCCCCCCTCACACACACAAACACACGCACACGCACATCTCCACACATGCACCTCCCCCCACACACACAGACATGCACCTCCCCCCCCACCCACACCCCTTCCCCCACACACACGCACCTCCACACAAACACACACACCTTCCCCCCCCACAGATACACCTTCCCCCCTCCCCCCCCACACATACACCTTCCCCCCTCCCCCCCACACATACACCTTCCCCCCTCCCCCCCACATACCTTCCCCCCTCCCACACACACCTTCCCTCCTCCCCCACACACACCTTCCCCCCTCCCCCACACACACCCTCCACACAAACACTTTCCCCCCCACCAACGCACCTCCCCCCACGCACCACTCCACACAGCTTCCACCACACACGCACCTTCCCCGCCACACACACACACGCACCTCCACACAAACACCCCCCCCCCCACACACACCTTCCACCCACCCACACACACGCACCTTCCCCCCCTCACGCACCCTCCCCCCCACACACACACACCTTCCCCACACGCACGCACACAGACACACACGCACCTTCCTCACCCAGCCACACGCACCTTCCCCGGCCCCACACACGCACACCTTCCCCCCACACAAACATGCACCTTCCCCCCCCCATACACACACACAAACAGACGCACCTTCCGCCCCCACACACACGCACCTTCTTCCCCCCCACTCCCTCCACACATCCCCCCCCCTCCGCGCACACGCACGCACACACACACCTTCCGCCCCCCCCCCCCACACACACACACACCTGCCGCCCCCACACACACCTCCTTCCCCCCCCCCCACACATCCCTCTCCCCCCCTCCGTGCACAAACACACCTCCCCCCCCACGCACACACACCTTACCCCCCTCACACACACATGCACCTTCCCTCCCTTCCTCCCCCCCCCACACACACCTTCCCCCCCCACACACACACTTTCCCCCCTCCCCCCCCCCCCACACACCTTCCCCCCCTCACACACACATGCACCTTCCCCCCCCCACACACACCTCCCCCCCCCACACACCTCCCCCCCACACACACAGGCACCTCCGCCCCCACACGCGCACCCCCCCCAGCCACGCGCACCCCCCCCCCACGCACCCCCCCCCCACACGCACACACCTTCCACCCCCCACACACACACACGCGCAAACACAAACACACACCCCCACACACACACATACACAGAAACACATGCACCTTCCGCCCCCCCCCCACACACTCACACACACACACCTCTCCCCCACACACGCGCCTTCCCCCACACAAACACAAACACATGCACCTCCCCCCCCACACACAAACACACGCACCTTCCGCCCCCACACACACACACGCACTCCCCCCCACACACACAAACAAACGCACACCTTCTCCCCCTCCACACACCTCCCCACAAACCTCACACATACACACACCTCCACACATATACTCCACCTCTACACATGCACCTCCCCCCCCCACACGCACCTTCCCCCACAAACACAGACGCGCACCTTCCCCCCCCCACACACACAAACACACGCACCTTCTCCCCCCCACACACCTCCCCCCTCCACACACCTCCCACAAACCTCTCACTCACTCACACACACACACACATACTCCTCCTCCACACACACGCACCTTCCCCCCCCACACGAACCTCCCCCCCCACATACACCTTCCCCCCCACACATGCACCTCGCCCCCCCGCCACACACACACACAAGCATGCACCTTCCCCCCCCACACACGCACCTCCCCCCCCACACACGCACCTTCCCCCACACAAACACACACACCTTCCCCCCTCCCACACACACACACCTTCCCCCCTCCCACACACACACACCTCCCCCCCCCACACACACCTCCCCCCCTCCCCCCCCGCACACCTTCCCCCCTCCCACACACACCTCCCCCCCCACACACACACCTTCCCCCCCTCCCACACACACCTTCCCCCCCCTCCCCCACACACCTTCCCCCCCCTCCCCCCCACACCTTCCCCCCCTCCCCCTCACCAACGCACCTCCCCCCATGCACCACTCCACACACCTTCCACCACACACGCACCTTCCCCCCCACACACACGCACCTCCACACAAACACACACACCTTCCCCCCCCACCCCACACACACCTTCCACCCACGCACACACACGCACCTTCCCCCCCTAACGCACGCACCCCCCCCACACACACACTAACGCACCTTCCCCTGCCCCCCCCCACACACACACACCTTCCCCCCACACAAACATGCACCTTCCCCCCCCCCCCCCACACACACACGCACCTTCCACCCCCACACACACACATGCACACGCACGCACCTTCTTCCCCCCCTCCCTCCACACATCCCCCCCTCCGCGCACAAGCACACACACGCACCTTCCGCCCCCCCCCCCACACGCGCAAATACCTTCTTCCCCCCTTCCCTCCACACATCCCCCCCTCCGCGCGCGCGCACACACACACGCACCTTCCCCCCCACACACCTCCCCCCCCACACACACGCACCTACCCTGCCGACGCTCTCCCCCCCCCACAGGCATTTGCCCCCCCCCACGCGCACTCCCCTCCCCACACACACACACAGGCAGCTTCCCCCGCCCCACGCGCACCTCCCCCCCAGCCACGCGCACTCCCCCCTCTCCCACACGCACCTTCCCCCCCCCCCCCCACATACACACACGCACCTCCCCCCCCCCCACACGCACACACACACCACCTTCCCCCCCCCCACACACGCACAAACACACACACACGCACCTTCCGCCCCCCCCCCTCACACACACACACAACTTGCCCCCCTCCACACACCTCCCCACAAACCTCACACACACACACCTCCACACACATACTCCACCTCCACACATGCACCTCCCCCCCCACGCACCTTCCCCCCACACACAAACACACGCACCTTCTGCCCCCCCCACACACACACACGCACCACCACACACACACACACCTTCTCCCTCCCCACAAACCTCACACACACACGCCTCCACACACATACTCCACCTCCACACGCGCACCTCCCCCCTCACACACAAACACACGCACATCTCCACACACGCACCTCCCCCCCACACATGCACCTCGCCCCCCCCCCACACACACAGACATGCACCTCCCCCACCCACCCACACCCCTTCCACCCCACACCTTCCCCCCCCACACACACACCTTCCCCCACACACACGCACCTCCACACAAACACACACACCTTCCCCCCCACACATACACCTTCCCCCCTCGCCCCCCACACATACACCTTCCCCCCTCCCCCCCACACACCTTCCCCCTCCCCCACACACACCTTCCCCCCTCCCCCACACACACCCTCCCCCTCCACACAAACACTTTCCCTCCCCACCAACGCACCTCCCCCTCGCACCACTCCACACAGCTTCCACCACACACGCACCTTCCCAGCCACACACACACGCACCTCCACACAAACACCCCCCCCCCCCCCCACACACACACCTTCCACCCACCCACACACACACACACGCACCTTCCCCCCCTCACGCACCCTCCCCCCCCACACACACACCTTTCCCACACGCACGCACGCAGACACACACGCACCTTCCCCGGCCCCACACACGCACACCTTCCCCCCACACAAACATGCACCTTTCCCCCCCCATACACACACACAAACACACGCACCTTCCGCCCCCACACACACGCGCACGCACCTTCTTCCCCCCCACTCCCTCCACACATCCCCCCCCTCCGCGCACACGCACACACACACCTTCCGCCCCCCCCCCCCCCACACACACACACACCTTCCGCCCCCACACACCTTCTTCCCCCCCCCACACATCCCTCTCCCCCCCTCCGTGCACACACACACCTCCCCCCCCACGCACACACACCTTACCCCCCTCACACACACATGCACCTTCCCTCCCTTCCTCCCCCTCACACACACCCCTCCCCCCCCCCACACACACACCTTCCCCCCACACACACACACTTTCCCCCCTCCCCCCACACACACCTTCCCCCCCTCACACACACATGCACCTTCCCTCCCCCCCTCCCCCCCCCCACACACACATACCTCCCCCCCTCACACCTCCCCCCCCACACACACACCTCCCCCACACACACACACACACACACACCTCCCCCCCACACCTTCCCCCCACACAAAACACGCACCTTCTACCCCCCCCCCCCCCCCCGACACACACACACACACACACACCTCCACACACAAACTCCTCCTCCACCTCCACACACACACACACACCTCCCCCCCCCACATTCACCCTCCCCTACCTCCACACACAAACTCCTCCTCCACCTCCCCCCCCCCCCACACGTCCACACAAACTCCTCCTCCACACACGCACCTCCCCCCTCCCCCCCCCCCCACACACACCTTCCCTTCTACTCACCCCCCCCCCCCCACACGCACCACTCCACAAACACACACACCTCCACACCTCCACACACACCTTCCCCCCCCACACCTTCCCCCCCCCACACACACACCTTCCACCCACCAACGCACCTCCCACCACGCGCGCACCCCCCTCACGCACCACTCCACACACCTTCCACCACACACGCACCTTCCCCCCCACACACACCTCCACACAAACACACACACACCTTCCCTCCCCCCCACACACACACCTTCCACCCACACAAACACACGCACCTTCCCCACCCACCCACACACACACACACACCTTACCCCCCACACAAACATGCACCTCCCCCCCCCCACATACACAAACACACGCACCTTCCGCCCCCACGAACACAGAGGCGCGCACCTTAAACCCCCCCACACACGCACGCACCTTCTTCCCCCCCCTCCACACACCTCCGCGCGCGCGCACACACACCTTTTCCCCTCTCACACACACACACCTTCCCCCCCCACACACACCTTCAACCCCACACACAAACACACACACGCACCTTCCCACCCCCCCCCCCCACACCTCCGCGCGCACACACACACACACACGCACGCGCAGCTCCACAGACAAACTCCTCCTCCACCTCCACACACACCTCCACACACGCACCTCCCCCCCCCCACATGCACCTTCCCCCACACACACACCTCCACACACAAACTTCTCCTCCACCTCCACACACGCACCTCCCCCTTCCTCCCCCCACATACTCACACCTTCCCCCGACACACACAAACACAGGCACCTTCCGCCCCCACACACAAACACACACCTCCCCACCAAACCTTCCCCCCCCCACATCTCCACGCACCCCCCCCCCCACACACACAAACAAACCTCCCCCCCCCACACTCCTACACACCACACACCCCTCCCCCCACCCCACCCTCATAAACACCCCCCCCCCCTCTCCACACACACAACTCCCCCCCCCCACACACAGACACCTTCCCCCCCCCCACACACACAC
This sequence comes from Eleutherodactylus coqui, assembly GCF_035609145.1. NCBI lineage: Eukaryota > Metazoa > Chordata > Amphibia > Anura > Eleutherodactylidae > Eleutherodactylus > Eleutherodactylus coqui. The sequence goes on from NC_089840.1 coordinate 39,228,330, forward strand.
ACCTCCTCCACCCCCCCCCACACCTTCCCCCCACACACACCTTCCCCCCACACACACACCTTCCCCCCCACACCTTCCCCCCACACCTTCACCCCCCCCCCCCCACCACACTTTCTCCCCCCCCCACTTTCTTCCCCCCCCCACACACACACACAGCTTCCCCCCCACACACACCTTCCCCCCACACACACACACTCCCCCCCCCCCCCCCCCCCTCACCTTCCCCCCACACACACCTTCCCCCCCACACACACAAACCTCCCCCCCCACACACCTCCCCCCCACACTCGCACACACACCTTTCCCCCCCACACACACCTCCCCCCCCAACACTCTCACACCTCCCCCCCCCCCCCCCACACACACACACACCCCCCACACCTTCCCCCCCACACCTCCCACACACACACACACCTTCCCCCCCACACACACACCTTTCCCTCCCCCCCACACACACACACCTCCCCCCCCCCCACATACACACCTTCCCCCCTCCATCCCACGCACACACCCTCCCCCCCACACACACATAACCCCCCCCACACACACACACACCCCTTCCCTCCCCCCCACACACACACACACCTTCCCCCCCCCCACACACACCTTCCCCCCCACACACAGTTTCCCCCCCCCCCACACCTCCTACACACACACACACCTCCCCCCCACACACAGACACCTTCCACCCCCCCTCCCCCCCCACACACTCACTCACCCCCCCCCCACACACACACACACACACCTCTCTCCCTCCCCCTCACCCCCCACACACACCTTCAACTTCACACACACACACACACATACACCCACACACAAGCTGCTCCTCCACCTCCCCCCCCCCACACACACACGCACACACACCTTCCCCCCCGCCACATACACACACCTTCCCCGTGACACACACAAACACAGGCACCTTCCGCCCCCACACACACACCCCACACACACCCCCTCCTAAACACCCCCCCTCTCCACACACACACACCTTCCCCCCCCCCACACACACAGACAGCTTCCACCACCCCACACCTCCCCCCCCAACACACAGACTCACGCACCTTCCCCCCCACCACACACACACACACACACACAACTCCTCCACCCACACCCCTTCCCCCCACACACACACCTTCCCTCCCCCCCCACACACACACCTCCACCCCCACACCTTCCCCCCCCCACACACACCTTCCCCGCACACACACACCTTCCCCCCCACACACACACCTATCCCCCCCCACACACACCTATCCCCCCACACACGCACCTTCCCCCCACACACACACGTTCCCCCCCCCACACACACCTCCCCCCCCAAACACACACCCCTCCCCCCCCACACACCTCCCACACACCTCCCACACACACACACCTTCTTCCCCACACACACACCTTCCCCCCCCACACACCTATCCCCCCCACACACACACCTATCCCCCCCCCACACACACCTTCCCCCCCACACACACACCTTCCCCCCCACACACACACCTCCCCTACCACACACACCTTCCCCCCTCCCCCTCCCCCACGCACACCCCCCTCCCCCCCACACCTTCACCCCACACACACACAGACAGCTTCCATCCCACCCACCCCTTCCCCCACACACACACAGACTCACGCACCTCCCCCCCACACACACCTCCCCCCCACACATCCTCCACCCCCCCACACACACACCTTCCCCCCCCCACACACACACCTTCCCCCCCACACCTTCCCCCCCCCCACACACACACACACCTTCCCCCCCACACCTTCCCCCCACACACACACACCTTCCCCCCACACACCTTCCCCCCACACACACACACCTTCCCCCCACACACCTTCCCCCCCCCCCACACACAAACACACACCTCCCTCCCACACACACACACACCATCCCCCACTCCCCCCCACACACCTCCCCACCCCCCCACACACACACCTTCCCCCCACACACACACACTTTCCCCCCTCCCCCCACACACACCTTCCCCCCCTCACACACACATGCACCTTCCCTCCCCCCCCCCCCACACACACACCTCCCCCCACACACCTCCCCCCCCCTCACACCTCCCCCCCCACACACACACCTCCCCCACACACACACACACACACACCTCCCCCCCACACCTTCCCCCCACACAAAACACGCACCTTCTACCCCCCCCCCCCCCCCCCCCCGACACACACACACACACACACCTCCACACACAAACTCCTCCTCCACCTCCACACACACACACACACCTCCCCCCCCCACATTCACCCTCCCCTACCTCCACACACAAACTCCTCCTCCACCTCCCCCCCCCCCACACGTCCACACAAACTCCTCCTCCACACACGCACCTCCCCCCTCCCCCCCCCACACACACACCTTCCCTTCTACTCACCCCCCCCCCCACACGCACCACTCCACAAACACACACACCTCCACACCTCCACACACACCTTCCCCCCCCACACCTTCCCCCCCCCCCCCCACACACACACCTTCCACCCACCAACGCACCTCCCACCACGCGCGCACCCCCCTCACGCACCACTCCACACACCTTCCACCACACACGCACCTTCCCCCCCACACACACCTCCACACAAACACACACACACCTTCCCTCCCCCCCCCCACACACACCTTCCACCCACACAAACACACGCACCTTCCCCACCCACCCACACACACACACACCTTACCCCCCACACAAACATGCACCTCCCCCCCCCCCACATACACAAACACACGCACCTTCCGCCCCCACGAACACACAGGCGCGCACCTTAAACCCCCCCACACACGCACGCACCTTCTTCCCCCCACTCCACACACCTCCGCGCGCGCGCACACACACCTTTTCCCCTCTCACACACACACACCTTCCCCCCCCCACACACACCTTCAACCCCACACACAAACACACACACGCACCTTCCCACCCCCCCCACACCTCCGCGCACACACACACACACACGCACGCGCAGCTCCACAGACAAACTCCTCCTCCACCTCCACACACACCTCCACACACGCACCTCCCCCCCCCACATGCACCTCCCCCCACACACACACCTCCACACACAAACTTCTCCTCCACCTCCACACACGCACCTCCCCCTTCCTCCCCCCACATACTCACACCTTCCCCCCGACACACACAAACACAGGCACCTTCCGCCCCCACACACAAACACACACCTCCCCACCAAACCTTCCCCCCCCCCACATCTCCACGCACCCCCCCCCCCACACACACAAACAAACCTCCCCCCCCCACACTCCTACACACCACACACCCCTCCCCCCACCCCACCCTCATAAACACCCCCCCCCTCTCCACACACACAACTCCCCCCCCCACACACAGACACCTTCCCCCCCCCCCCACACAGACTCACGCACCTTCACCGCCCCCCACACACACACCTCCTCCACCCCCCCACACACACACCTTCCCCCCCCCCCCCACCCACACACCTCCCCCCCACACACACCTCCCCCCCCACACACACACCTCCCCCCCACACACACACCTCCCCCCCCACACACAGACCTCCCCCCCACACACACACCTCCCCCCCACACACACACCTCCCCCCCACACACACACCTCCCCCCACACACACACCTCCCCCCCACACACACACCTCCCCCCACACACACACCTTCTCCCCCCCCCCCCCCCCCACACACACACACACACCTCCCCCCCCCCCCCCCCCCCACACCTCCCCCCCCCCCACACACCTTCCCCGCACGCACACACACCTTCCCCCCCTCCCTCCCCCACACACACACCTCCCGCCCCAAACACACACCCCTTCCCCCCCCCAAACACCTTCCCCCCACACACACTTTCCCCCCCACGCACACACACCTTCCCCCCCACACACCACACGTTCCCCCCCCCCCCACACACCTATCCCCCCCCCCCCCCACACACACCTATCCCCCACACACACGCCTCCCCCCCACACACTCCTCCCCCCACCACACCTTCCACCCCCCCCACACACACCTTCCCCCCACACACACACATTTTACCCCCCAAACATACACCCCTTCCCCGCCCCACACCTTCTCCCCACACACTCACAGACAGCTTCCACCCCCCCCCCACACACACACAGACTCACGCACCTTCCCCCCCCACACCTCCCCCCCCACACACACACCTCCTCCACCCCCCCACACACACACACCTTCCCCCCCACACACACACACACACTTCCCCCCCCACATACACCCCCCCCCACACCTTCCCCCCACACACACACCTTCCCCCCCACACCTTCCCCCCACACCTTCACCCCCCCCACCACACTTTCTCCCCCCCCCCACTTTCTTCCCCCCCCCACACACACACACACAGCTTCCCCCCCACACACACCTTCCCCCCACACACACACACTTCCCCCCCCCCCCCCCCCCCCCCCTCACCTTCCCCCCACACACACCTTCCCCCCCCCCACACACAAACCTCCCCCCCCCCACACCTCCCCCCCACACTCGCACACACACCTTTCCCCCCCACACACACCTCCCCCCCAACACTCTCACACCTCCCCCCCCCCCCCCACACACACCTCCCCCCCACACCTTCCCCCCCCACACCTCCCACACACACACACACCTTCCCCCCCACACACACACCTTTCCCTCCCCCCCACACACACACACCTTCCCCCCCCCACATACACACCTTCCCCCCTCCATCCCACGCACACACCCTCCCCCCCACACACACATAACCCCCCCCCCCACACACACACACACACCTTCCCTCCCCCCCCACACACACCCCTTCCCCCCCACACACACACACACCTTCCCCCCCCCCACACACCTTCCCCCCCACACACAGTCCCCCCCACCCCCCCACACCTCCTACACACACACACACCTCCCCCCCCACACACAGACACCTTCCACCCCCCCTCCCCCCCCACACACTCACTCACCCCCCCCCCCCCCCCCCACACACACACACACCTCTCTCCCTCCCCCTCCCCCCCACACACACCTTCAACTTCACACACACACACACATACACCCACACACAAGCTGCTGCTCCACCTCCCCCCCCCCCACACACACACACCTTCCCCCCCGCCACATACACACACCTTCCCCGTGACACACACAAACACAGGCACCTTCCGCCCCCACACACACACCCCACACACACCCCCTCCTAAGCACCCCCCCTCTCCACACACACACACCTCCCCCCCCCCCCCCACACACAGACAGCTTCCACCACCCCACACCTCCCCCCCCAACACACAGACTCACGCACCTTCCCCCCCACCACACACACACACACACACACAACTCCTCCACCCACACCCCTTCCCCCCACACACACACCTTCCCTCCCCCCCCCACACACACACCTCCACCCCCACACCTTCCCCCCCCACACACACCTTCCTCGCACACACACACCTTCCCCCCCACACACACACCTATCCCCCCCCACACACACCTATCCCCCCACACACGCACCTTCCCCCCACACACACACGTTCCCCCCCCCACACACACCTCCCCCCCCAAACACACACCCCTCCCCCCCCACACACCTCCCACACACCTCCCACACACACACCTTCTTCCCCACACACACACCTTCCCCCCCCCACACACCTTCCCCCCCACACACACACCTATCCCCCCCCCCACACACACCTTCCCCCCCACACACACACCTTCCCCCCTCCCCCTCCCCCACACACACCCCCCTCCCCCCCACACCTTCACCCCACACACACACAGACAGCTTCCATCCCACCCACCCCTTCCCCCACACACACACAGACTCACGCACCTCCCCCCCACACACACCTCCCCCCCACACATCCTCCACCCCCCCACACACACACCTTCCCCCCCCCCCCCACACACACACCTTCCCCCCCCCACACACACACACCTTCCCCCCCACACCTTCCCCCCACACACACACACCTTCCCCCCACACACCTTCCCCCCACACACACACACCTTCCCCCCACACACACACCTTCCCCCCCCCACACAAACACACACCTCCCTCCCACACACACACACACCATCCCCCACTCCCCCCCACACACCTCCCCACCCCCACACACACACACCTTCCCCCCCCACACACACACCTCCCCCCCCACTTTCCTCTCCCCCCCCCACACACACACACCTTCCCCCCCACACACACACACCTCCCCCCCCCACTTTCCTCTCCCCCCCCCCCCCACACACCTCCCCCCCAACACACACACCTCCGCCCCCCACACACACCCTCCCCCACTCCCCCCCCACACACACACCTATCCCCCCCACACACACACCTTCCCCCCCACACACACACACCTCCCCCACCACACACACCTTCCCCCTCCCCCTCCCCCCCACACACCCCCTTCCCCCCCACACCTTCTCCCCCCACACACACACAGACAGCTTCCATCCCCCCCACACCTTCCCCCACACACACACAGACTCACGCACCTTCCCCCCCCACACACCTCCCCCCCACACCTCCTCCACCCCCCCACACACACACCTCCCCCCACACACACACACCGTCCCCCCCACACACACACACACACACACCTTCCCCCCCACACCTTTCCCCCCCCCACACACACCTTCCCCCCACAAACACAGCTCCCCCCCCCACCCACACCTCCCCCCCCCCCACACACACACCTTCCACCACTCCCCCCCCCCCACACCTTCCCCCCCCCCCCCCACACCTTCCCCCCCCCCCCCCCCCCCCACACACACACTCCTCCCCCCCACACCTCCCCTCCCCTCACACCTTTCCCCCCACACACACACATCCCCCCCCACTCGCCTCCCCCCATGCCTTCCCCCCCCACACACACACACACCTTCCCCCTCCCCACACACACACACACCTTCCCCCCCCACTTTCCTCTCCCCCCCCCCCCCCCCCCCCCCCCACACACACACACACCTTCCCCCCCCCCCCCCCCCAAACACACACACACCTCCCCCCCCACACACACACCTTCCCCACTCCCCCCTACACACCTCCCCACCCCCACACACACACCTTCCCCCCCACACACACACACTCCTCCCCCCCCACACCTCCCCCCCACTCGCCTCCCCCCATGCCTCCCCCCCACACACACACACACACACCTTCCCCCCCACTTTCCTCTCCCCCACCTCCCCCCCACAGACAAACACCTCCCCCTCCCCCACACCTCCCCCTCCCCCCCCCCCCACACCTCCCCCCCCCACACCACACACCTTCCCCCCACACACACCACACATACACCTCCCCCCCACACACACTTCCCCCCCCCCCCACACACCTCCCCCCTCACGCACCCTCCCCCCGCCCACACACACACCTTTCCCACACGCACGCACGCAGACACACACGCACCTTCCCCGGCCCCACACACGCACACCTTCCCCCCACACAAACATGCACCTTTCCCCCCCCATATACACACACAAACACACGCACCTTCCGCCCCCACACACACGCGCACGCACCTTCTTCCCCCCCACTCCCTCCACACATCCCCCCCCTCCGCGCACACGCACGCACACACACACCTTCCGCCCCCCCCCCCCCCACACACACACCTTCTTCCCCCCCCCCACACATCCCTCTCCCCCCCTCCGTGCACACACACACCTCCCCCCCCACGCACACACACCTTACCCCCCTCACACACACATGCACCTTCCCTCCCTTCCTCCCCCTCACACACACCCCTCCCCCCCACACACACACACCTTCCCCCCACACACACTTTCCCCCCTCCCCCCACACACATGCACCTTCCCTCCCCCCCCCACACACACACACACCTCCCCCCCACACACCTCCCCCCCCTCACACCTCCCCCCCCACACACACCTCCCCCCCCCACACACACACACACCTCCCCCCCACACCTTCCCCCCACCTTCCCCTCCACACACAAACTCCTCCTCCACCTCCACACACACACACACACCTCCCCCCCCCACATTCACCCTCCCCTACCTCCACACACAAACTCCTCCTCCACCTCCCTACCCCCCACACGTCCACACAAACTCCTCCTCCACACACGCACCTCCCCCCTCCCCCCCCACACACACACCTTCCCTTCTACTCACCCCTCCCCCCCACACGCACCACTCCACACACACACACACCTCCACACCTCCACACACACCTTCCCCCCCCACACCTTCCCCCCCCCACACCTTCCCCCCACCAACGCACCTCCCACCACGCGCGCACCCCCCTCACGCACCACTCCACACACCTTCCACCACACACGCACCTTCCCCCCCACACACACCTCCACACAAACACACACACACCTCCCCCCCCCCCACACACACACCTTCCACCCACACAAACACACGCACCTTCCCCACCCACACACACACACACACCTTCCCCCCCCACACAAACATGCACCTCCCCCCCCCCCACATACACAAACACACACACCTATCCCCCCCACACACACACCTTCCCCCCCACACACACACCTTCCCCCCCCACACACACCTCCCCCACCACACACACCTTCCCCCCTCCCCCCACACACATGCACCTTCCCTCCCCCCCCCCCACACACACACACCTCCCCCACCCACACACACACACACACCTTCCCCCCCCACACAAACATGCACCTCCCCCCCCCCACATACACAAACACACACACCTATCCCCCCCACACACACACCTTCCCCCCCACACACACACCTTCCCCCCCACACACACCTCCCCCACCACACACACCTTCCCCCCTCCCCCCACACACATGCACCTTCCCTCCCCCCCCCCACACACACACACCTCCCCCCCACACACCTCCCCCCCCTCACACCTCCCCCCCCACACACACCTCCCCCCCCCCTCAAACACACACCCCTCCCCCCCCACACACCTCCCACACACACACACACACCTTCTTCCCCACACACACACCTTCCCCCCCCACACACCTATCCCCCCCACACACACACCTATCCCCCACACACACACACCTTCCCCCCCACACACACACCTTCCCCCCCACACACACACCTCCCCCACCACACACACCTTCCCCCCTCCCCCACACACACCCCCCTCCCCCCCACACCTTCTCCCCACACACACACACAGAAAGCTTCCATCCCACCCACCCCTTCCCCCACACACACACAGACTCACGCACCTCCCCCCCACACACACCTCCCCCCCACACATCCTCCACCCCCCCCACACACACACCTTCCCCCCCCCACACACACACCTTCCCCCCCACACCTTCCCCCCCCCCACACACACACACACCTTCCCCCCCACACCTTCCCCCCACACACACACACCTTCCCCCCCACACCTTCCCCCCACACACACACACCTTCCCCCCACACACCTTCCCCCCACACACACACACACCTTCCCCCCACACACCTTCCCCCCACACACACACACACCTTCCCCCCACACACACACCTCCCCCCCCCCCCCACACAAACACACACCTCCCTCCCACACACACACACACACACCATCCCCCACTCCCCCCCACACACCTCCCCACCCCACACACACACCTTCCCCACTCCCCCCTACACACCTCCCCACCCCCACACACACACCTTCCCCCCCACACACACACACTCCTCCCCCCCCACACCTCCCCCCCACTCGTCTCCCCCCATGCCTCCCCCCCACACACACACACACACACCTTCCCCCCCACTTTCCTCTCCCCCACCTCCCCCCCACAGACAAACACCTCCCCCTCCCCCACACCTCCCCCTCCCCCCCCCCCACACCACACACCTTCCCCCCCACACACACCACACATACACCTCCCCCCCACACACACTTCCCCCCCCCACACACCTCCCCCCTCACGCACCCTCCCCCCGCCCACACACACACCTTTCCCACACGCACGCACGCAGACACACACGCACCTTCCCCGGCCCCACACACGCACACCTTCCCCCCACACAAACATGCACCTTTCCCCCCCCATATACACACACAAACACACGCACCTTCCGCCCCCACACACACGCGCACGCACCTTCTTCCCCCCCACTCCCTCCACATATCCCCCCCCTCCGCGCACACGCACGCACACACACACCTTCCGCCCCCCCCCCACACACACACACACCTTCCGCCCCCACACACCTTCTTCCCCCCCCCCACACATCCCTCTCCCCCCCTCCGTGCACACACACACCTCCCCCCCCACGCACACACACCTTACCCCCCTCACACACACATGCACCTTCCCTCCCTTCCTCCCCCTCACACACACCCCTCCCCCCCACACACACACACCTTCCCCCCACACACACTTTCCCCCCTCCCCCCACACACACCTTCCCCCCCTCACACACACATGCACCTTCCCTCCCCCCCCCCACACACACACACCTCCCCCCCACACACCTCCCCCCCTCACACCTCCCCCCCCACACACACCTCCCCCCCACACACACACACACACCTCCCCCCCACACCTTCCCCCCACCTTCCCCTCCACACACAAACTCCTCCTCCACCTCCACACACACACACACACCTCCCCCCCCCACATTCACCCTCCCCTACCTCCACACACAAACTCCTCCTCCACCTCCCTACCCCCCACACGTCCACACAAACTCCTCCTCCACACACGCACCTCCCCCCTCCCCCCCCCACACACACACCTTCCCTTCTACTCACCCCTCCCCCCCACACGCACCACTCCACACACACACACACCTCCACACCTACACACACACCTTCCCCCCCCACACCTTCCCCCCCCCCACACCTTCCCCCCACCAACGCACCTCCCACCACGCGCGCACCCCCCTCACGCACCACTCCACACACCTTCCACCACACACGCACCTTCCCCCCCACACACACCTCCACACAAACACACACACACCTCCCCCCCCCCCACACACACCTTCCACCCACACAAACACACGCACCTTCCCCACCCACCCACACACACACACACCTTCCCCCCCCACACAAACATGCACCTCCCCCCCCCACATACACAAACACACACACCTATCCCCCCCACACACACACCTTCCCCCCCACACACACACCTTCCCCACCCACACACACCTCCCCCACCACACACACCTTCCCCCCTCCCCCTCCCCCACACCCCCCCCTCCCCCCCACACCTTCTCCCCACACACACACACAGACAGCTTCCATCCCACCCACCCCTTCCCCCACACACACACAGACTCACGCACCTCCCCCCCACACACACCTCCCCCCCACACATCCTCCACCCCCCCACACACACACCTTCCCCCCCCCACACACACACCTTCCCCCCCACACCTTCCCCCCCCCCCCACACACACACACCTTCCCCCCCACACCTTCCCCCCCCACACACACACCTTCCCCCCACACACCTTCCCCCCACACACACACACCTTCCCCCCACACACACACCTTCCCCCCCCCCCCCCACACACAAACACACACCTCCCTCCCACACACACACACACACCATCCCCCACTCCCCCCCACACACCTCCCCACCCCACACACACACCTTCCCCCCCCCACACACACACCTTCCCCCCCCACTTTCCTCTCCCCCCCCCCCCCACACACACACACCTCCGCCCCCCACACACACCCTCCCCCACTCCCCCCCCACACACACACCTCCGCCGCCCCCCCCCCCCCACACACCTCCCCCCCACACCTCCTCCACCCCCCCACACACACACCTCCCCCCACACACACACCTTCCCTCCCCCCCCCCCCACACACACCTTCCACCCACACAAACACACGCACCTTCCCCACCCACCCACACACACACACACCTTCCCCCCCCACACAAACATGCACCTCCCCCCCCCCACATACACAAACACACGCACCTTCCGCCCCCACGAACACACAGGCGCGCACCTTAAACCCCCACACACACGCACGCACCTTCTTCCCCCCCCTCCACACACCTCCGCGCGCGCGCACACACACCTTTTCCCCTCTCACACACACACGCACACACCTTCCCCCCCCACACACACCTTCAACCCCACACACAAACACACACACGCACCTTCCCACCCCCCCCCCCACACCTCCGCGCACACACACACACACACGCACGCGCAGCTCCACAGACAAACTCCTCCTCCACCTCCACACACACCTCCACACACGCAGCTCCCTCCCCCCCCCACATGCACCTCCCCCCACACACACACCTCCACACACAAACTTCTCCTTCACCTCCACACACGCACCTCCCCCTTCCTCCCCCCACATACTCACACCTTCCCCCCGACACACACAAACACAGGCACCTTCCGCCCCCACACACAAACACACACCTCCCCACCAAACCTTCCCCCCCCCACATCTCCACGCACCCCCCCCCCCACACACAAACAAACCTCCCCCCCACACTCCTACACACCACACACCCCTCCCCCCACCCCACCCTCATAAACACCCCCCCCTCTCCACACACACAACTCCCCCCCCCACACACAGACACCTTCCCCCCCCCACACACACAGACTCACGCACCTTCACCGCCCCCCCACACACACACCTCCACCCCCCCACACACACACCTTCCCCCCCCCACCCACACACCTTCCCCCCCACACACCTCCCCCCCCACACACACACCTCCCCCCCCACACACACACCTCCCCCCCACACACACACCTCCCCCCCACACACACCTCCCCCCCCACACACACACCTCCCCCCCACACACACACACCTCCCCCCACACATACACACACCTCCCCCCCACACACACACCTTCCCCCCCCCCCCCCCCCACACGCACACACCTCCACCCCCACCCCCACACCTCCCCCCCACACACCTTCCCCGCACGCACACACACCTTCCCCCCCTCCCTCCCCCACACACACACCTCCCGCCCCAAACACACACCCCTTCCCCCCCCCCCCCCCCCCCCCAAACACCTTGCCCCCCACACACTTTCCCCCCCACGCACACACACCTTCCCCCCCACACACACACGTTCCCCCCCCCACACACCTATCCCCCCCCACACACACCTATCCCCCACACACACGCCTCCCCCCCCACACACACCTCCCCCCACCACACCTTCCACCCCCCCCCCCACACACACCTTCCCCCCACACACACACATTTTCCCCCCCAAACACACACCCCTTCCCCGCCCCACACCTTCTCCCCACACACTCACAGACAGCTTCCACCCCCCCCCCCACACACACAGACTCATGCACCTTCCCCCCCCCACACCTCCCCCCCCACACACACACCTCCTCCACCCCCCCACACACACACATCTTCCCCCCCACACACACACACACTTCCCCCCCCCACATACACACACACACCCCACACACACCCCCTCCTAAACACCCCCCCTCTCCACACACACACACCTTCCCCCCCCCCACACACACAGACAGCTTCCACCACCCCACACCTCCCCCCCCAACACAGACTCACGCACCTTCCCCCCCACCACACACACACACACAACTCCTCCACCCACACCCCTTCCCCCCACACACACACCTTCCCTCCCCCCCACACACACAGCTCCACCCCCACACCTTCCCCCCCCACACACACCTTCCCCGCACACACACACCTTCCCCCCCACACACACACCTACCCCCCCCCCACACACACCTATCCCCCCCACACACGCACGTTCCCCCCCCACACACACCTCCCCCCTCAAACACACACCCCTCCCCCCCCACACACCTCCCACACACACACACACACCTTCTTCCCCACACACACACCTTCCCCCCCCACACACCTATCCCCCCCACACACACACCTATCCCCCCCACACACACACCTATCCCCCCCACACACACACCTTCCCCCCCACACACACACCTCCCCCACCACACACACCTTCCCCCCTCCCCCTCCCCCACACACACCCCCCTCCCCCCCACACCTTCTCCCCACACACACACACAGACAGCTTCCATCCCACCCACCCCTTCCCCCACACACACACAGACTCACGCACCTCCCCCCCACACACACCTCCCCCCCACACATCCTCCACCCCCCCACACACACACCTTCCCCCCCCCACACACACACCTTCCCCCCCACACCTTCCCCCCCCCCCCACACACACACACCTTCCCCCCCACACCTTCCCCCCACACACACACACCTTCCCCCCCACACCTTCCCCCCACACACACACACCTTCCCCCCACACACCTTCCCCCCACACACACACACCTTCCCCCCACACACACACCTCCCCCCCCCCCACACAAAGACACACCTCCCTCCCACACACACACACACACACCATCCCCCACTCCCCCCCACACACCTCCCCACCCCACACACACACCTTCCCCCCCCACACACACACCTTCCCCCCCCCACTTTCCTCTCCCCCCCCCCCACACACACACACACCTCCGCCCCCCACACACACCCTCCCCCACTCCCCCCCCACACACACACCTCCGCCGCCCCCCCCCCCCCCCCCACACACACCTCCCCCCCACACCTCCTCCACCCCCCCACACACACACCTCCCCCCACACACACACCTTCCCTCCCCCCCCCCCACACACACCTTCCACCCACACAAAAACATGCACCTTCCCCACCCACCCACACACACACACACCTTCCCCCCCCACACAAACATGCACCCCCCCCCCCCCCACATACACAAACACACGCACCTTCCGCCCCCACGAACACACAGGCGCGCACCTTAAACCCCCCCACACACGCACGCACCTTCTTCCCCCCCCTCCACACACCTCCGCGCGCGCGCACACACACCTTTTCCCCTCTCACACACACACGCACACACCTACCCCCCCCCCACACACACCTTCAACCCCACACACAAACACACACACGCACCTTCCCACCCCCCCCCCACACCTCCGCGCACACACACACACACACGCACGCGCAGCTCCACAGACAAACTCCTCCTCCACCTCCACACACACCTGCACACACGCACCTCCCCCCCCCCACATGCACCTCCCCCCACACACACACCTCCACACACAAACTTCTCCTCCACCTCCACACACGCACCTCCCCCCTTCCTCCCCCCACATACTCACACCTTCCCCCCGACACACACAAACACAGGCACCTTCCGCCCCCACACACAAACACACACCTCCCCACCAAACCTTCCCCCCCCCCACATCTCCACGCACCCCCCCCCCACACACAAACAAACCTCCCCCCCACACTCCTACACACCACACACCCCTCCCCCCACCCCACCCTCATAAACACCCCCCCCCTCTCCACACACACAACTCCCCCCCCCCACACACAGACACCTTCCCCCCCCACACACACACAGACTCACGCACCTTCACCGCCCCCCCACACACACACCTCCTCCACCCCCCCACACACACACCTTCCCCCCCCCCCACACACCTTCCCCCCCACACACCTCCCCCCCACACACACACCTCCCCCCCCACACACACACCTCCCCCCCCACACACACACATCCCCCCCACACACACACCTCCCCCCCACACACACCTCCCCCCCCACACACACACCTCCCCCCACACACACACACCTCCCCCCACACATACACACACCTCCCCCCCCCACACACACACCTCCCCCCCCCACACACACACCTCCCCCCCCACACACACACCTCCCCCCCACACACACACCTCCCCCCCCCACACACACACCTCCCCCCCCCACACACACACACCTGCCCCCCAACACACACCTTCCCCCCCCCCACACACACACACACACACCTCCACCCCCACCCCCACACCTCCCCCCCCACACACCTTCCCCGCACGCACACACACCTTCCCCCCCTCCCTCCCCCACACACACACCTCCCGCCCCAGTCACACACCCCTTCCCCCCCCCCCCACACTTTCCCCCCCACGCACACACACCTTCCCCCCCACACACACACCTTCCCCCCCCCAAACACCTATCCCCCCCCACACACACCTATCCCCCACACACACGCCTCCCCCCCACACACACCTCCCCCCACCACACCTTCCACCCCCCCCACACACACCTTCCCCCCACACACACACATTTTCCCCCCCAAACACACACCCCTTCCCCGCCCCACACCTTCTCCCCACACACTCACAGACAGCTTCCACCCCCCCCCCACACACACAGACTCATGCACCTTCCCCCCCCACACCTCCCCCCCACACACACACCTCCTCCACCCCCCCACACACACACATCTTCCCCCCCACACACACACACACTTCCCCCCCCACATACACACACACCCCCACACCTTCCCCCCACACACACACCTTCCCCCCCCACACCTTCCCCCCACACACACCTTCACCCCCCACCACACTTTCTCCCCCCCCCCCACTTTCTTCCCCCCCCCCCCACACACACAGCTTCCCCCCCACACACACCTTCCCCCCACACACACACACTCCCCCCCCCCCCCCTCACCTTCCCCCCACACACCTTCCCCCCCCCACACACAAACCTCCCCCCCCCAACACACACACCTCCCCCCCACACACAAACCTCCCCCCCCCCACACACACACACACCTCCCCCCCCCCCCACACTCGCACACACACCTTTCCCCCCCACACACACCTCCCCCCCAACACTCTCACACCTCCCCCCCCCACACACACCTTCCCCCCCCCCACACCTCGCACACACACACACACCTTCCCCCCCACACACACACCTTTCCCTCCCCCCCACACACACACACCTTCCCCCCCCCCACATACACACTTTCCCCCCTCCATCCCACGCACACACCCTCCCCCCCACACACACATAACCCCCCCCCACACACACACCTTCCCCCCCACACACACCTTCCCCCCCACACACAGTTCCCCCCCCACACACCTCCTACACACACACACACCTCCCCCCCACACACAGACACCTTCCACCCCCCCTCCCCCCCCACACACTCACTCACCCCCCCCCCCCCACACACACACCTCTCTCCCTCCCCCTCCCCCCACACACACACCTTCAACTTCACACACATACACCCACACACAAGCTGCTCCTCCACCTCCCCCCCCCCCCACACACACACGCACACACACCTTCCCCCCGCCACATACACACACCTTCCCCGTGACACACACAAACACAGGCACCTTCCACCCCACACACACACCCCACACACACCCCCTCCTAAACACCCCCCCTCTCCACACACACCTTCCCCCCCACACACACACAGACAGCTTCCACCACCCCACACCTCCCCCCCAACACACAGACTCACGCACCTTCCCCCCCACCACACACACACACACAACTCCTCCACCCACACCCCTTCCCCCCACACACACACCTTCCCTCCCCCCCACACACACACCTCCACCCCCACACCTTCCCCCCCCACACACACCTTCCCCGCACACACACCTTCCCCCCCACACACACACCTACCCCCCCCCACACACACCTATCCCCCCCACACACGCACCTTCCCCCCACACACACACGTTCCCCCCCCCCACACACCTCCCCCCTCAAACACACACACCTCCCACACACACACACACACACACCTTCTTCCCCACACACACACCTTCCCCCCCCACACACCTATCCCCCCCACACACACACCTATCCCCCCCACACACACACCTTCCCCCCCACACACACACCTTCCCCCCCACCACACACACCTTCCCCCCTCCCCCTCCCCCACACACCCCCCCCTCCCCCCCACACCTTCTCCCCACACACACAGACAGCTTCCATCCCACCCACCCCTTCCCCCACACACACACAGACTCACGCACCTCCCCCCCACACACACCTCCCCCCCACACATCCTCCACCCCCCCACACACACACCTTCCCCCCCCCACACACACACCTTCCCCCCCCCCCCCACACACACACACCTTCCCCCCACACCTTCCCCCCACACACACACACACCTTCCCCCCACACACCTTCCCCCCACACACACACCTTCCCCCCCCCCCACACCTTCCCCCCCCCCCACACAAACACACACCTCCCTCCCACACACACACACACCATCCCCCACTCCCCCCCACACACCTCCCCACCCCACACACACACCTTCCCCCCCCACACTTTCCTCTCCCCCCCCCACACACACACACCTCCCCCCCACACACACACCTCCGCCCCCCACACACACCCTCCCCCACTCCCCCCCCACACACACACCTCCGCCCCCCCCCCCCCCACACACCTCCCCCCCACACCTCCTCCACCCCCCCACACACACACCTCCCCCCACACACACACCTTCCCCCCACACACCTTCCCCCCCCACACACACAAACCTCCCCCCCCCACACACACACCTCCCCCCCACACACAAACCTCCCCCCCCACACACACACACACCTCCCCCCCCCACACTCGCACACACACCTTTCCCCCCCACACACACCTCCCCCCCAACACTCTCACACCTCCCCCCCACACACACACCTTCCCCCCCCCCACACACACACACAAACCTTCCCCCCCACACACACACCTTTCCCTCCCCCCCACACACACACACCTTCCCCCCCCCCACATACACACCTTCCCCCCTCCATCCCACGCACACACCCTCCCCCCCACACACACATAACCCCCCCCCACACACACACACACACACACCCCTTCCCCCCCCCCCCCCACACACACACCTTCCCCCCCACACACACCTTCCCCCCCACACACAGTTCCCCCCCCCACACCTCCTACACACACACACACCTCCCCCCCACACACCTTCCCCCCCCCAGACACCTTCCACCCCCCCTCGCCCCCCCACACACTCACTCACCCCCCCCCCCCACACACACACACACCTCTCTCCCTCCCCCTCCCCCCACACACACACCTTCAACTTCACACACATACACCCACACACAAGCTGCTCCTCCACCTCCCCCCCCACACACACACGCACACACACCTTCCCCCCCGCCACATACACACACCTTCCCCGTGACACACACAAACACAGGCACCTTCCGCCCCCACACACACACCCCACACACACCCCCTCCTAAACACCCCCCCTCTCCACACACCTTCCCCCCCCACACACACAGACAGCTTCCACCACCCCACACCTCCCCCCCAACACGCAGACTCACGCACCTTCCCCCCCACCACACACACACACACACACACAACTCCTCCACCCACACCCCTTCCCCCCACACACACACACCTTCCCTCCCCCCCACACACACACCTCCACCCCCACACCTTCCCCCCCCCACACACACCTTCCCCGCACACACACCTTCCCCCCCACACACACACCTACCCCCCCCCCACACACACCTATCCCCCCCACACACGCACCTTCCCCCCACACACACACGTTCCCCCCCCCACACACCTCCCCCCTCAAACACACACCCCTCCCCCCCCACACACCTCCCACACACACACACACACCTTCTTCCCCACACACACACCTTCCCCCCCACACACCTATCCCCCCCACACACACACCTATCCCCCCCACACACACACCTATCCCCCCCACACACACACCTTCCCCCCCACAAACACACCTTCCCCCCCACACACACACCTCCCCCACCACACACACCTTCCCCCCTCCCCGTCCCCCACACACACCCCCCTCCCCCCCACACCTTCTCCCCACACACACAGACAGCTTCCATCCCACCCACCCCTTCCCCCACACACACACAGACTCACGCACCTCCCCCCCACACACACCTCCCCCCCACACTTCCTCCACCCCCCCACACACACACCTTCCCCCCCCCACACACACACCTTCCCCCCCACACCTTCCCCCCCCCCACACACACACACACACACACCTTCCCCCCCACACCTTCCCCCCACACACACACACACCTTCCCCCCACACACCTTCCCCCCACACACACACACCTTCCCCCCCCCCACACCTTCCCCCCCCCCACACAAACACACACCTCCCTCCCTCCCACACACACACACACCATCCCCCACTCCCCCCCACACACCTCCCCACCCCACACACACACCTTCCCCCCCCACACACACACCTTCCCCCCCCCCACTTTCCTCTCCCCCCCCCCCCCCACACACACCTCCCCCCCCACACACACACCTCCGCCCCCCCCCCCCCACACACCTCCCCCCCACACCTCCCCCCCACACCTCCTCCACCCCCCCACACACACACCTCCCCCCACACACACACCTTCCCCCCCCCCCCCCCACACACACACCTTCCACCCACACAAACACACGCACCTTCCCCACCCACCCACACACACACACACACCTTCCCCCCCCCACACAAACATGCACCTCCCCCCCCCCCCCACATACACAAACACACGCACCTTCCGCCCCCACGAACACACAGGCGCGCACCTTAAACCCCCCCACACACGCACGCACCTTCTTCCCCCCCCTCCACACACCTCCGCGCGCGCGCACACACACCTTTTCCCCTCTCACACACACACGCACACACCTTCCCCCCCCACACACACCTTCAACCCCACACACAAACACACACACGCACCTTCCCACCCCCCCACACCTCCGCGCACACACACACACGCACGCGCAGCTCCACAGACAAACTCCTCCTCCACCTCCACACACACCTCCACACACGCACCTCCCCCCCCCCCCACATGCACCTCCCCCTACACACACACCTCCACACACAAACTTCTCCTCCACCTCCACACACGCACCTCCCCCTTCCTCCCCCCACATACTCACACCTTCCCCCCGACACACACAAACACAGGCACCTTCCGCCCCCACACACAAACACACACCTCCCCACCAAACCTTCCCCCCCCCACATCTCCACGCACCCCCCCCCCCACACACACAAACAAACCTCCCCCCCCAGACTCCTACACACCACACACCCCTCCCCCCACCCCACCCTCATAAACACCCCCCCCCCTCTCCACACACACAACTCCCCCCCTCACACACAGACACCTTCCCCCCCCCACACACACAGACTCACGCACCTTCACCGCCCCCCCACATACACCTCCTCCACCCCCCCACACACACACCTTCCCCCCCCCCCCCCACCCACACACCTTCCCCCCCACCCACACACCTTCCCCCCCACACACACCTCCCCCCCACACACACCTCCCCCCCACACACACACACCTCCCCCCCCACACACACACCTCCCCCCCCACACACACACCTCCCCCCCCACACACACACCTCCCCCCCACACACACACCTCCCCCCCACACACACACCTTCCCCCCACACACACACCTTCCCCCCACACACACCTTCCCCCCACACACACCTCCCCCCCCATACACCTCCCACACACACACACACACACCTCCCCCCCACACACACACACCTCCCCCCCCCACACACACACACACCTCCCCCCCACACACACACACCTCCCCCCACACACACACACACCTCCCCCCCACACACACACACACCTCCCCCCCACACAACAACACACCTCCCCCCACCCACACACCTTCCCCCCCCCACACACACACACACCTCCACCCCCACACCTCCCCCCCCACACACCTTCCCAGCACGCACACACACCTTCCCCCCCTCCCTCCCCCACACACACACCTCCCGCCCCAAACACACACCCCTTCCCCCCCCCCCCCCCAAACACCTTCCCCCTACACACACTTCCCCCCCACACACACACACTTCCCCCCCCCACACACGCCTCCCCCCCCCCCACACATCCCCCCACCACACCTTCCACCCCCCCCACACACACCTTCCCCCCACACACACACATTTTCCCCCCCAAACACACACCCCTTCCCCGCCCCACACCTTCTCCCCACACACTCACAGACAGCTTCCACCCCCCCCCACACACACAGACTCACGCACCTTCCCCCCCACACCTCCCCCCCCCACACACACACCTCCTCCACCCCCCCACCCCCCCACACCTTCCCCCCCACACACACACACATTTCCCCCCCCCACACCTTCCCCCCACACACACCTTCCCCCCCACACACACCTTCCCCCCACACACACCTTCACCCCCCCCACCACACTTTCTCCCCCCCCACTTTCTTCCCCCCCCACACACACACAGCTTCCCCCCCACACACACCTTCCCCCCACACACACACTTCCACCCCCCCCCCCCCCCTCACCTTCCCCCCACACACACCTTCCCCCCCCACACACAAACCTCCCCCCCCACACACACACACACACACCTCCCCCCCCCCACACTCGCACACACACCTTTCCCCCCCACACACACCTCCCCCCCCCAACACTCTCACACCTCCCCCCCCCCCACACACACACACCTTCCCCCCCACACCTTCCCCCCCCCCACACACCTCCCACACACACACACACACCTTCCCCCCCACACACACACCTTTCCCTCCCCCCCACACACACACACCTTCCCCCCCCCCCCACATACACACCTTCCCCCCTCCATCCCACGCACACACCCTCCCCCCCACACACACATAACCCCCCCCCCCCCACACACACACACACACACCCCTTCCCCCCCACACACACACACACCTTCCCCCCCACACACAGTTTCCCCCCCCCCCCACACCTCCTACACACACACACACCTCCCCCCCACACACACACACCTTCCACCCCCCCTCCCCCCCACACACTCACTCACCCCCCCCCCCCCCCCCCACACACACACACACACCTCTCTCCCTCCCCCTCCCCCCACACACACACCTTCAACTTCACACACACACACATACACCCACACACAAGCTGCTCCTCCACCTCCCCCCCCCCACACACACACGCACACACACCTTCCCCCCCGCCACATACACACACCTTCCCCGTGACACACACAAACACAGGCACCTTCCGCCCCCACACACACACCCCACACACACCCCCTCCTAAACACCCCCCCTCTCCACACACACACACCTCCCCCCCCCCCACACACAGACAGCTTCCACCACCCCACACCTCCCCCCCCAACACACAGACTCACGCACCTTCCCCCCCACCACACACACACACACACACACACACACACACACACACACACACACACACAACTCCTCCACCCACACCCCTTCCCCCCACACACACACCTTCCCTCCCCCCCCACACACACACCTCCACCCCCACACCTTCCCCCCCCCCACAAACACCTTCCCCGCACACACACAACTTACACACACACCTATCCCCCCCCACACACACCTATCCCCCCCACACACGCACCTTCCCCCCACACACACACGTCCCCCCCCCCCCACACACAACACACCTCCCCCCCAAACACACACCCTCCCCCCCCCACACACCTCCTCCCACACAACACACACACACACACACACCTTCTTCCCACACACACACCTTCCCCCCCCCACACACCTATCCCCCCCACACACACACCTATCCCCCCCCACACACACACCTTCCCCCCCCACACACACACCTCCCCCCACCACACACACACCTTCCCCCCTCCCCCTCTCCCACACACACACCCCTCCCCCCCACACCTTCTCCCCACACACACACACAGACAGCTTCCATCCCACCCACCCCTTCCCCCACACACACACAGACTCACGCACCTCCCCCCCACACACACCTCCCCCCCACACATCCTCCACCCCCCCACACACACACCTTCCCCCCCACACCTTCCCCCCCCCCACACACACACACCTTCCCCCCCCACACCCCCCCCCCACACACACACACCTTCCCCCACTCCCCCCCCCCACACACCTCCCCCCCCACACACACACCTATCCCCCCCACACACACACCTTCCCCACACACACACACACACACCTCCCCCACCACACACACCTTCCCCCCTCCCCCACACACACCCCCCTTCCCCCCCCACACCTTCTCCCCACACACACACACAGACAGCTTCCATCCCCCCTACACCTTCCCCCCCACACACACAGACTCACGCACCTTCCCCCCCCACACACCTCCCCCCACACCTCCTCCACCCCCCACACACACACCTTCCCCCCACACCTTCCCCCCCACACACACACACCTTCCCCCCCCCCACACCCACACCTCCCCCCCACACACACACACCTCCCCCCCACACACACCTCCCCCACTCCCCCCCCCCACCCACACACACACACACCTTCCCCCCCCCCCCCCCACACACTCCTCCCCCCCACACCTCCCCTCCCCCCACACCTTCCCCCCCACACACACATCCCCCTCCACTCGCCTCCCCCCATGCCTTTCCCCCCCACACACACACACACACCTTCCCCCCCCCCACACACACACCTTCCCCCCACTTTCCTCCCCCCCCCCCACACACACACACACCTCCCCCCCACACACCTCCCCCCCCACCTTCCCCCCCCCACCTTCCCCCCCCCCCACACACACACCTCCCCCCCCACACACCTTCCCCCCCCACACACACACCTATCCCCCCCCACACACCTATCCCCCCCCACACACACACGTTCCCCCCCCACACACACCTCCCCCCCCAAACACACACCCCTCCCCCCCCCCCACACACCTCCCCCCCGCACACACACACCTTCTTCCCCACACACACACCTTCTTCCCCACACACACACCTTCCCCCCCCACACACACCTATCCCCCCACACACACCTATCCCCCCCACACACACCTATCCCCCCCACACACACACCTTCCCCCCCCACACACACACACACCTCCCCCACCACACACACCTTCCCCCCTCCCCCACACACACCCCCCCTCCCCCCCACACCTTCTCCCCACACACACACACAGACAGCTTCCATCCCCCCCACACCTTCCCCCACACACACACAGACTCACGCACCTTCCCCCCCCCCACACACCTCCCCCCCCACACCTCCTCCACCCCCCCCCACACACACCTTCCCCCCCCACACCTTCCCCCCCGCCAACACCTTCCCCCCCACACACACCTTCCCCCCCACACACACACCTCCCCCCCACACACACACACACCTCCTCCCCACACACACACACCTTCCCCCACTCCCCCCCCCCCCCCACACACCTTCCCCCCCTCCCCCCCACCCCCCCCCCTTCCCCCCCCCCCCTCCCCCCCACCCCCCCCCCCCCTTCCCCCCCCCACACACACACACCTTCCCCCCCCCACACACACACTCCTCCCCCCCCCCCACACCTCCCCTCCCCCCACACACCTCCCCTCCCCCCACACACACCTCCCCCCCCACACTCGCCTCCCCCCCATGCCTCCCCCCCCACACACACACCTTCCCCCCCCCCCCCCCCCCCCCCACACACACACACACACACCTTCCCCCCCCACTTTCCTCTCCCCCCCCCCCCCACACACACACACACCTTCCCCCCCACACACACACACACACCCTCCCCCCCACACACACCTCCCCCCCCACACACACACCTTCTTCCCCACACACACACCTTCCCCCACCACACACACACCTTCCCCCACCACACACACCTATCCCCCCACACACACACCTATCCCCCCCACACACACACTCCTCCCCCCCCACACCTCCCCTCCCCCCACACCTTCCCCCCCCCACACACACATCCCCCTCCACTCGCCTCCCCCCATGCCTTTCCCCCCCCCCCACACACACACACCTTCCCCCCACTTTCCTCTCCCCCCCCCACGCACACACCTTCCCCCCCCACACACACACCTCCCCCCCCACACACCTCCCCCCCCCCCCCCCCACACACCCCCCCCCCCCCCCCACACCTCCCCCCCCCACTCGCCTCCCCCCCATGCCTTCCACCCCCACACACACCTTCCCCCCCCCCACACACACACACACCTCCCCCCTCCCACCCCCCACACACACACCTCCCCCCCACACACCTCCCCCCCCACACCTTCCCCCCCACACACACACACTCCCCCCCACCTTTCCCCCCCCCCACACACACACACACTCCCCCCCCCCACACACACACACACACTCCCCCCCACCTTCCCCCCCCCACACACACACACACACACACACACACCTCCCTCTCCCCCCCACACACACACACCTCCCCCCCCACACACACACCACACACCTTCCCCCCCACACACATACACCTCCCCCCCACACACACTTCCCCCCCACACACACCTCCCCCCACACCTCCCCCCCCCACACACCTCCCCCCCACACACCTCCCCCCCACACACCTCCCCCCCCCCACACACACACACACACCACACTCCTTCCCCCCCCCCCACACACACACACACACCACACTCCTTCCCCCCCCCCCCACACACACACTCCTCCCCCCCCCCCCACACCTCCCCTCCCCCCACACACCTCCCCTCCCCCAACACATTCCCCCCCCCCCCCCCACCTCCCCCCCACACCTTCCCCCACTCCCCCCCCCCCCCCCACACACACACCTTCCCTTCCCCCCCCCCCCCCCCCCCCACACACACACACCTCCACCCACACACCTTCCCCCCCACACACACCTTCCCCGCACACACACACACACACCTCCCCCCCCCCACACACCTTCCCCCCCACACACACACACCTATCCCCCCCCCACACACCTATCCCCCCCCACACACACACGTTCCCCCCCCCACACACACGTTCCCCCCCCCCCACACACACCTCCCCCCAAAAACACACCCCTCCCCCCACACCCCTCCCCCCCCACACACACCTTCTTCCCCACACACACACACCTTCCCCCCCCCACACACACCTATCCCCCCACACACACCTATCCCCCCCCCACACACACCTCCCCCACCACACACACCTTCCCCCCCTCCCCCTCCCCCACACACTCCCCCCTCCCCCCCACACCTTCTCCCCACACACACACACAGACAGCTTCCATCCCCCCCCACACCTTCCCCCACACACACACAGACTCACGCACCTTCCCCCCCCCACACACCTCCCCCCCCACACCTCCTCCACCCCCCCCACACACACACCTTCCCCCCCACACCTTCCCCCCCCCACACCTTCCCCCCCCCCACACACCTTCCCCCCACACACACACACCTTCCCCCCACACACACACACCTCCCCCCCCCACACACACCTCCCCCCCCCCCCCCCACACACACACCTTCCCCCACTCCCCCCCCACACACCTCCCCCCCCCACCCCCACACCTTCCCCCCCCCCACACACACACACCTTCCTCCCCACACACATACTCCTCCCCCCCGCCCCCCCCCCCCCCCACCTCCCCTCCCCCCACACCTTCCCCCCCACACACACAGACTCACGCATCTTCCCCCCCCCCCACACACCTCCCCCCCCACACCTCCTCCACCCCCCCACATAGACACCTTCCCCCCCACACCTTCCCCCCCCACACCTTCCCCCCCCCACACACCTTCCCCCCACACACACACACCTTCCCCACACACACACACCTCCCCCCCACACACACACCTCCCCCCCCACACACACCTTCCCCCCCCACACACACACACCTATCCCCCCCACACACCTCCCCCCACACCTTTCCCCCCCCCCCCCCCACACACACACCTCCCCCCCACACACCTTCCCCCCCCCCACACACACACACCTATCCCCCCCCACACACCTATCCCCCCCACACACACACCTTCCCCCCACACACACACGTTCCCCCCCCACACACACCTCCCCCCCAAACACACACCCCTCCCCCCCCCACACACCTCCCCCCCCCCCCCACACACACACCCTTCTTCCCCACACACACACCTTCTTCCCCACACACACACCTTCCCCCCCCACACACACCTATCCCCCCACACACACACCTATCCCCCCCCACACACACACCTTCCCCCCCCCCCCCCACCCACACTACACACACACCTCCCCCACCACCACACACCTTCCCCCCCTCCCCCCACACACACCCCCCTCCCCCCCACACCTTCTCCCCACACACACACACACAGACAGCTTCCATCCCCCCACACCTTCCCCCCACACACACACACAGACTCACGCACCTTCCCACCCCCACACACCTCCCCCCCCACACCTCCTCCACCCCCCACACACACACCTTCCCCCCACACACCTTCCCCCCCCCCCACACACACACCTTCCCCCCACACACACACCTCCCCCCCCCACACACACACACCTTCCCCCACTCCCCCCCCCACACACCTTTCCCCACTCCCCCCCCACACACCTCCCCCCCCCCCCACACACCTCCCCCCCCCACACCTTTCCCCCCCCCCCACACACACACCTTCCCCCCCCACACACACACTCCTCCCCCCCCCCCCCCACACACACACACACCTCCCCTCCCCCCACACACCTTCCCCCCCCCACACACACACATCTATCCCCCCCCCCCCACACACCTATCCCCCCCCCACACACCTATCCCCCCCCCCCCACACACACGCCTTCCCCCCCACACACACACGTTCCCCCCCCACACACACCTCCCCCCCAAACACACCCCCCTCCCCCCCCACACACCTCCCCCCCCCCCCCCACACACACCTTCTTCCCCACACACACACCTTCCCCCCCCACACACACCTATCCCCCCACACACACCTATCCCCCCCACACACACACCTTCCCCCCACACACACACACCTCCCCCACCACACACACCTTCCCCCCTCCCCCACACACACCCCCCCTCCCCCCCCACACCTTCTCCCCCCACACACACACAGACAGCTTCCATCCCCCCCACACCTTCCCCCCCACACACACAGACTCACGCACCTTCCCCCCCCACACACCTCCCCCCCCACACACACACCTTCCCCCCCGCCACACCTTCCCCCCCCACACACACACCTTCCCCCCACACACACACCTCCCCCCCACACACACACCTCCCCCCCCCCCCACACACACACACCTTCCCCCACTCCCCCCCCCACACACCTTCCCCCACACACCTCCCCCCCCACCCCCACACCTTCCCCCCCCCCCACACACACACACCTTCCCCCCCCCCCACACACACACACTCCTCCCCCCCCCCACACCTCCCCCTCCCCCCACACACACCTCCCCCCACACACACCTCCCCCCCCACACACACACCTTCCCCCCCCCACACACACACACCTCCCCCCCCCCCCACACACACCTCCCCCCCCCACACACACCTCCCCCCCACACACACACCTATCCCCCCACACACACACCTATCCCCCCCACACACACACTCCTCCCCCCCCCACACCTCCCCTCCCCCCCACACCTTTCCCCCCCCCCCCCCCCCCCCACACACATCCCCCTCCACTCGCCTCCCCCCATGCCTTTCCCCCCCACACACACACACCTTCCCCCCCCCCCCCCCACACACACACACCTTCCCCCCACTTTCCTCTCCCCCCCCACACACACACCTCCCCCCCACACCTTCCCCCCCACACACACACACTCCCCCCCCCCACACCTACCCCCCCACTCGCCTCCCCCCCATGCCTTCCACCCCCCACACACACCTTCCCCCCCCCCCCCACACACACACACCTCCCCCCTCCCACCCCCACACACACACCTCCCCCCCACACACCTCCCCCCCACACCTCCCCCCCCCCCACACACTCACTCCCCCCCACCTTCTCCCCCCCCCCCCCCCCCCCCCACACACACACACACTCCCCCCCCCCCCCCCACACACACACACACACACCTCCCTCTCCCCCCCACACACACACACCTCCCCCCCACACACACACCACACACCTTCCCCCCCACACACACATACACCTCCCCCCCACACACACATACACCTCCCCCCCCACACACACCTCCCCCCCCACCTCCCCCCCCCACCTCCCCCCCCACACCTCCCCCCCACACCTTCCCCCCCCCCCCCCCCCCCCCACACACACACCACACTCCTTCCCCACACACACCTCCCCCCCCACACACACACCTTCCCCCACCCACACACACACTCCTCCCCCCCCACACCTCCCCCCACACATTCCCCCCCCTCCCCCACACACACACCCCCCCCCCCCCACTCCCCTCCCCCCACACCTTCCCCCCCCCCACACACACACCTTCCCCCCCCACTTTCCTCTCCCCCCCCCCCCCACACACACACCTTCCCCACACACACACACACCTCCCCCCCACACACACACCTTCTTCCCCACACACACACCTTCCCCCACCACACACACCTATCCACCCACACACACACCTATCCCCCCCACACACACACCTTCCCCCCCACACACACACACACACCTCCCCCACCACACACACCATCCACCCTCCCCCACACACACCCCCCTTCCCCCCCCACACCTTCTCCCCACACACACAGACAGCTTCCATCCCCCCCCCCCCCTTCCCCCCCCACACACACAGACTCACGCACCTTCCCCCCCCCACACACCTCCCCCCCACACCTCCTCCACCCCCCACACACACACCTTCCCCCCCACACCTTCCCCCCCCCCCACACACACACCTTCCCCCCCCCCACACCTCCCCCCCCCACACACACACCTCCCCCCCACACACACACACCTTTCCCCACTCCCCCCCCCCCCACACACACACCTTCCCCCCCCGACACACACACTCCTCCCCCCCCCACACCTCCCCTCCCCCCACACCTTCCCCCCCCCACACACACATCCCCCTCCACTCGCCTCCCCCCATGCCTTTCCCCCACACACACACACACACCTTCCCCCCCCCCCCCCCCACACACACCTTCCCCCCACTTTCCTCTCCCCCCCACACACACACCTTCCCCCCCCCACACACACACACCTCCCCCCCCCACACCTCCCCCCCCACACCTTCCCCCCCCCCACATCTCCCCCCCACTCGCCTCCCCCCCATGCCTTCCACCCCCACACACACCTTCCCCCCCCCCCCCCCCACACACACACACACACACACACCTCCCCCCTCCCACCCCCACACACACACCTTCCCCCCCCCACACACACACTCCCCCCCACACCTCCCCCCCCCCCCCCACACACACACACACCTCCCCCCTCCCACCCCCACACACACACCTTCCCCCCCACACACACACACTCCCCCCCACACCTTCCCCCCCCACACACACACTCCCCCCCCACCTTCCCCCCCCCCCCCACACACACCTCCCTCTCCCCCCCACACACACACCTCCCCCCCCCCACACACACACCTCCCCCCCACACACACGCCACACACCTTCCCCCCCACACACACATACATCTCCCCCCCCCCCCACACCTCCCCCCCCCCCACACACGCCTTCCACCCCCCCGCCCCCACACACACACACACACACACACACTTTCCTCTCCCCCCCCCCCCCCCCCACACGCACACCACACACCTCTCCCCCCCCCCCCCACACACACACCTCCCCCCCCACACACACACCTCCCCCCCCCACACACACACACCACACTCATTCCCCCCCCCCCCCCCCCCACACACATGTTCCCCCCACACACACACACACACGTTCCCCCCACACACACACGTTCCCCCCCCACACACACCTCCCCCCCAAACACACCCCCCTCCGCCCCCACACCCCTCCCCCCACACACCTCCCCCCCCCACACACACACACCTTCTTCCCCACACACACCTATCCCCCCCACACACACCTATCCCCCCCACACACACCTATCCCCCCCACACACACACACCTTCCTTCCCACACACACACACCTCCCCCACCACACACACCTTCCCCCCCTCCCCCACACACACACCCCCCTCCCCCCCACACCTTCTCCCCACACACACACAAAGACAGCTTCCATCCCCCCCACACCTTCCCCCACACACACACAGACTCACGCACCTTCCCCCCCCCCACACCTCCCCCCCCACACCTCCTCCACCCCCCCCCCACACACACCTTCCCCCCCCACACCTTCCCCCCACACACACACCTCCCCCCCCACACACACACCTCCCCCCCACACACACACACCTTCCCCCACTCCCCCCCCCCACACCACCACCCCCCACACCTTCCCCCCCCCCCCCCCCCCACACACACCTTCCCCCCCACACACACACTCCTCCCCCCCCACACCTCCCCTCCCCCCACACCTTCCCCACACACACAAACCTCCCCCCCCCCACTTGCCTCCCCCCATGCCTTTCCCCCCCCCCACACACACCTTCCCCCCCCCCACACACACACACATCTCCCCCCCCCCCCCACACACACACACACACCTTCCCCCCCCCACACCCACACCTCCCCCCCACACACACACACCTCCCCCCCACACACACACACCTTCCCCCACTCCCCCCCCCCCACACACACACACCTTCCCCCCCCACACACACACACTCCTCCCCCCCCCACACCTCCCCTCCCCCCACACCTCCCCTCCCCCCACACCTTCCCCCCCCACACACATCCCCCTCCACTCGCCTCCCCCCATGCCTTTCCCCCCCCACACACACACACACCTTCCCCCCCCCCACACACACACACCTTCCCCCCACTTTCCTCCCCCCCCCCCACACACACACTCCCCCCCCCCCACACCTCCCCCCCCCCCACTCGCCTCCCCCCCATGCCTTCCACCCCCACACACACCTTCCCCCCCCCCCCCCCCCCCACACACACACACACACACCTCCCCGCCACACACCTCTCCCCCACACCTTCCCCCCCCACACACACACACTCCCCCCCCCCCACACACACACACACACTCCCCCCCCCCCCCCACACACACACACACACCTCCCTCTCCCCCCCACACACACACCTCCCCCCCACACACACGCCACACACCTTCCCCCCCCACACACATACATCTCCCCCCCACACACACTTCCCCCCCACACACACCTCCCCCCCACACACCTCCCCCCCCCCACACACACACACACACCACACTCCTTCCCCCACACACACCTCCACCCCCACACACGACACCTCCCCCCCCCCCCCCCCCCCCCCCACCTCCCCCCCCACACCTCCCTCCCACACACACGCCTCCCCCCCCCCCCCCCCCCACACCTCCCCCCCCACACACGCCTTCCACCCCCCCCCCCCCCCCCCCCCCACACACACACACTTTCCTCTCCCCCCCCCCCCCCACACGCACACCACACACCTTCCCCACACACACACACGTTCCCCCCCCACACACACACCTCCCCCCCATACCCACACCCCTCCCCCCCAAACACCTCCCCCCCCCACACACACACCTTCTTCCCCACACACACACCTTCCCCCCCCACACACACCTATACCCCCACACACCTATCCCCCCCACACACACACACCTTCCCCCCCACACACACACACCTTCCCCACCACACACACCTTCCCCCCTCCCCCTCCCCCCACACCCCCCCCCCCCCTCCCCCCCACACCTTCTCCCCACACACACACACAGACAGCTTCCATCCCCCCACACCTTCCCCCACACACACACAGACTCACGCACCTTCCCCCCCCACACACCTCCCCCCCACACCTCCTCCACCCCCCCCCCCACACACACACACCTTCCCCCCCACACCTTCCCCCCCCCACACACACACCTTCCCCCCACACACACACCTCCCCCCACACACACACACCTCCCCCCCCCACACACACACCTTCCCCCCCACACACACATACACCTCCCCCCCACACACACACACACCTTCCCCCCCACACCTTCCCCCCCCCCACACACACACCTCCCCCCACACACACACACCTTCCCCCCCACACACACATACACCTCCCCCCCACACACACACACACCTTCCCCCCCACACCTTCCCCCCCCCACACACACACCTTCCCCCCACACACACACCTCCCCCCACACACACACACCTTCCCCCCCCACACCTTCCCCCCCCCACACACACACCTCCCCCCCCACACACACACCACACACCTTCCCCCCCACACACACATACACCTCCCCCCCACACACACATACACCTCCCCCCCCCCCCCCCCTCCCCCCCCCACCTCCCCCCCCCTCCCCCCCACACCTCCCCCCCCACACCTTCCCCCCCCCCCCCACACACACACCACACTCCTTCCCCACACACACCTCCCCCCCCACACACACACCTTCCCCCCCACACACACACACTCCTCCCCCCCCACACCTCCCCCCACACATTCCCCCCCCCCCCCCCCCCCACACACACACACCTCCCCCCCCACTCCCCTCCCCCCACACCTTCCCCCCCCCCACACACACACCTTCCCCCCCCACTTTCCTCTCCCCCCCCCCCCCCCCACACACACCTTCCCCACACACACACACACCTCCCCCCCACACACACACCTTCTTCCCCACACACACACCTTCCCCCACCACACACACACCTATCCACCCACACACACACCTATCCCCCCCACACACACACCTTCCCCCCCCCCACACACACACACACCTCCCCCACCACACACACCTTCCACCCTCCCCCACACACACCCCCCTTCCCCCCCACACCTTCTCCCCACACACACACACAGACAGCTTCCATCCCCCCCACCCCTTCCCCCACACACACACAGACTCACGCACCTTCCCCCCCCCCACACACCTCCCCCCCACACCTCCTCCACCCCCCACACACACACCTTCCCCCCCACACCTTCCCCCCCCCACACACACACACACCTTCCCCCCCCCACACCTCCCCCCCCCCACACACACACCTCCCCCCCACACACACACACCTTTCCCCACTCCCCCCCCCCCACACACACACCTTCCCCCCCCCACACACACACTCCTCCCCCCCACACCTCCCCTCCCCCCACACCTTCCCCCCCCACACACACATCCCCCTCCACTCGCCTCCCCCCATGCCTTTCCCCCACACACACACACACACACCTTCCCCCCCCCCCCCCCCACACACCTTCCCCCCACTTTCCTCTCCCCCCCACACACACACACCTTCCCCCCCCACACACACACACACACCTCCCCCCCACACACCTCCCCCCCACACCTTCCCCCCCCCCACATCTCCCCCCCCACTCGCCTCCCCCCCATGCCTTCCACCCCCACACACACCTTCCCCCCCCCCCCCCCCCCCCCCACACACACTTCCCCCCTCCCACCCCCACACACACACACCTTCCCCCCCCCACACACACACTCCCCCCCACACCTCCCCCCCCCCCCCACACACACACCTCCCCCCTCCCACCCCCACACACACACCTTCCCCCCCACACACACACACTCCCCCCCACACCTTCCCCCCCCACACACACACTCCCCCCCCACCTTCCCCCCCCCCCCCCCCCCACACACCTCCCTCTCCCCCCCACACACACACCCTCCCCCCCACACACACACACCTCCCCCCCACACACACGCCACACACCCCTTCCCCCCCCACACACACATACATCTCCCCCCCCCCCCCCCCACACCTCCCCCCCCCCACACACGCCTTCCACCCCCCCGCCCCCACACACACACACACACACACACACACTTTCCTCTCCCCCCCCCCCCCCCCCCCCCACACGCACACCACACACCTCTCCCCCCCCCACACACACACCTCCCCCCCACACACACACCTCCCCCCCCCCACACACACACACCACACTCATTCCCCCCCCCCCCCCCCACACACATGTTCCCCCCACACACACACACACACGTTCCCCCCACACACACACGTTCCCCCCCCACACACACCTCCCCCCCCAAACACACCCCCCTCCGCCCCCACACCCCTCCCCCCCACACACCTCCCCCCCCCACACACACACACCTTCTTCCCCACACACACCTATCCCCCCACACACACCTATCCCCCCACACACACCTATCCCCCCCACACACACACACCTTCCTTCCCACACACACACACCTCCCCCCACCACACACACCTTCCCCCCTCCCCCACACACACCCCCCCTCCCCCCAACACCTTCTCCCCACACACACACAAAGACAGCTTCCATCCCCCCCACACCTTCCCCCACACACACACAGACTCACGCACCTTCCCCCCCCCACACACCTCCCCCCCACACCTCCTCCACCCCCCCACACACACACCTTCCCCCCCCACACCTTCCCCCCACACACACACCTCCCCCCCCACACACACACCTCCCCCCCACACACACACACCTTCCCCCACTCCCCCCCCCACACACCACCCCCCCACACCTTTCCCCCCCCCCCCACACACACACACCTTCCCCCCCACACACACACTCCTCCCCCCCCCACACCTCCCCTCCCCCCACACCTTCCCCACACACACAAACCTCCCCCCCCCCACTTGCCTCCCCCCATGCCTTTCCCCCCCCCACACACACCTTCCCCCCCCCACAAACACACACATCTCCCCCCCCCACACACACACACACACACACACCTTCCCCCCCCCACACCCACACCTCCCCCCCACACACACACACCTCCCCCCCACACACACACACCTTCCCCCACTCCCCCCCCCACACACACACCTTCCCCCCCCACACACACACTCCTCCCCCCCCCCACACCTCCCCTCCCCCCACACCTTCCCCCCCCCACACACATCCCCCTCCACTCGCCTCCCCCCATGCCTTTCCCCCCCCCCACACACACACACCTTCCCCCCCCCCCACACACACACACCTTCCCCCCACTTTCCTCCCCCCCCCCCACACACACACTCCCCCCCCCACACCTCCCCCCCCCCACTCGCCTCCCCCCCATGCCTTCCACCCCCACACACACCTTCCCCCCCCCCCCCCCCCCCCCACACACACACACACACACACCTCCCCGCCACACACCTCTCCCCCACACCTTCCCCCCCACACACACACACTCCCCCCCCCACACACACACACACTCCCCCCCCCCCCCCCCCCCCCACACACACACACACACCTCCCTCTCCCCCCCACACACACACCTCCCCCCCCACACACACGCCACACACCTTCCCCCCCCCACACACATACATCTCCCCCCCACACACACTTCTCCCCCCCACACACACCTCCCCCCCACACACCTCCCCCCCCCCCCCACACACACACACACCACACTCCTTCCCCACACACACCTCCACCCCCACACACACACCTCCCCCCCCCCCCCCCCCCACCTCCCCCCCCACACCTCCCACACACACCTCCCTCCCACACACACACGCCTCCCCCCCCCCCACACACCTCCCCCCCCACACACGCCTTCCACCCCCCCCCCACCCCCCCCCCACACACACACTTTCCTCTCCCCCCCCCCCCCCCCCCACACGCACACCACACACCTTCCCCACACACACACACGTTCCCCCCCCACACACACCTCCCCCCCATACCCACACCCCTCCCCCCCAAACACCTCCCCCCCCCACACACACACCTTCTTCCCCACACACACACCTTCCCCCCCCACACACACCTATACCCCCACACACCTATCCCCCCCACACACACACACCTTCCCCCCCACACACACACACCTTCCCCACCACACACACCTTCCCCCCTCCCCCTCCCCCACACCCCCCCCCTCCCCCCCACACACCTTCTCCCCCACACACACACACAGACAGCTTCCATCCCCCCCACACCTTCCCCCACACACACACAGACTCACGCACCTTCCCCCCCCACACACCTCCCCCCCACACCTCCTCCACCCCCCCACACACACACACACACCTTCCCCCCCACACCTTCCCCCCCCACACACACACCTTCCCCCCACACACACACCTCCCCCCACACACACACACCTCCCCCCCCACACACACACCTTCCCCCCACACACACACCTCCCCCAACACACACACACCTCCCCCCCCCCCCCCCCACACACACACTCCCCCCCCACCTCCCCCCCACACACACACACACTCCCCCCCCCCACACACACACCTCCCTCTCCCCCCCACACACACACCTCCCCCCCACACACACGCCACACACCTTCCCCCCCCCACACACATACATCTCCCCCCCACACACACTTCCCCCCCCACACACACCTCCCCCCCACACACCTCCCCCCCCCCCCACACACACACACACCACACTCCTTCCCCACACACACCTCCACCCCCACACACACACCTCCCCCCCCCCCCCCCCCACACCTCCCCCACACACCTCCCTCCCACACACACGCCTCCCCCCC